>NC_137477.1:16317711-16917711 GCF_918807975.1 Aplidium turbinatum | reverse complement strand
TGCTCTCAAAAAGTTAGTTTGATGGCTGTAAAGTTACAATACTTCTTCAAAAAAATGGTTCTATCAATGTCAAGTTTACTTCTAGGCAGTGTTTTTTAGCAGGCAATTTAGTTTGAAATAAAACGCTTCTGGATAGTGTCGAACTCATACCCTTGGGGGATACCAGCCCGAGAAACATTGTACACACCGCTGACTCAGTATAATAAAACTATTGGCTTTAGAATTTATATAGGCACATTTTTCTTCCCTTGTCTTTTGCTTTGAAAGAGATAAAAACAAACGTCATGACCAGTCAAATAGTGTTCCAGATTAAAAGACCGGAGCCGGTCAAATAGCCACTGCCTTTAAAATTTTGTAAATCACAATTTTTTGCTTTTTTTTACGACTTCATGCTTTTCTCAAATTAGGGAAGATGTAGCAAGGATGCAACCTAATTTGTACCCTGAAAAAATCGAGAAAAGGATTAAAAAAAAGCCAAACTAGCACACGGATCCGAGTTTCCGCTTAACCCTACCCTCAGCCCTAAACCTAACTTTATTTTTTTGCGGAAACCCCGATTAGCGATTTCGGCTTTCAGGGTACGAATTAGGTTGCACAACATGAAGCAACATCGCTATGGAGAAATTAACAACTGCCCTTTTTTTAAATCAAGGCTTTTTGTAGATACAAAATGTTTTTGCATTTTAACAGCTGACAAAATGTCCAAATGTTCTATACAAGCCAGAAAGTGAAGGCACTTGTAGATTGCAATACGGTACCGTAGCTTATCTCTTGAAATTTTCCCAGCAATCTACAAATAGGCTGATACATACAAACTTACGTGGACTTGATTGTAATGCAACGATCTTGTTCATCTTTTCTTGTATCAGTAAAACGTGCCTCTCCTGCTTTTGAGCCAGCAATGATACCAGCCTTGCTCACCAATGAATCAGTGAGGGTTGATTTACCATGATCAACGTGAGCAATGACAGACATATTTCTGATGTTCGCTTTACGATCCATGATCTCACGAATTTGGTCAACGGTGAAGTTCACCTAAAAATGTTAAAATTTTACTAAACACTTTTACACTGATAACTTTTTACTTAAGTTTAACAAAAAGGCTTTACTTTTTAAAATTCTGTCTCTTTATAAAATGAATTATGGAGTTATTAGCCTAGCCAAATTAGTAACAATTTTTTTTAAAATATCTTGTTTTATTATGTGTTTTTCGACATTGCAGTCTATTGTTTTAACAGGGTATTAACAATCTAAAACTTTACAAATGACTGTGTGCGTAAGGCTGGCAATTACATGAATTTAAAAAAAAATGTTTGAAAGTTAAAGAATTGCTTGTTGAGCATTGCCTAACAATGCCAGATGATACTATAAAATGCATACCTTGCATTTAAAGTCAGTGTCATATTTGAAGTTTGTATATAAACTATATTCTCACATGCAACATAAAACACTATCACAATATAATAAATTTAAGTTTTTAGAACTTCTAATATCACATATATATACACTAATGTTGTTTCTTTTGACAGTTAACAGTATGCAGAGTTAAAGACAAGGACAAAAGCGATTTCATTAAATCTTCAGTTTTATGTGAGAAAGTTTTACAAACATGAACTTGCTAAAAAGGAAGATATTTCGAGAAGTTGTAGAACGTTATGTAACATTTTAGATTAGAGTTGACATTTTATATCTGCTTAATCCTAATGTTAGATCAAATGGATAGTGAAAGTAACTACTCGTTTTTGAAAAAAACACATTCTTGAATAGTACTATTAAAATATTGTTTCACACTACTTACCATTTTGCTTGTTTTTTTTCTTAGTTTTCTACTGTAAAACTTGAAACAGCCACTCCGACTCAGAGGACTTTGAAAAGGAGGGATGGTGAATCATTAAAGAATGACGTCACAAAACTGATACGTTGCGTGTATTGCGCAATCAAGCAAATGTGAAACAAATGAACCGGTTAGAGATCTTAAAAATTCACTACATGTTGAAAACAAAATGATTTAATTTTTCATTTGACACACTGATGATTGTTGCAAACCAAATGATCTCAAAGCTAAAATCAAATAAAGCTCAATTTTGTTGTCCCTTTTTATTTATTAGGAAAACGTAAACTTTACCACTTGGTGCCAATAAAGATTTTGTAAATGAATCAAAGTTGTGGTTCTCAAACTCATTCAACTCCATTCACTATATTTTTCTTTGTCAGATTGCACCAGCAATAGAGAATAGAGATGTTTAAAATAGAGTAAGGAAACAAGACCAACAAAAAGAAAAAGTGACAAACCACAAAAGTTACAGACAGGCATACGATGAAGGTTTTATTTCTGGGCAACGCATTCAGTATTTTTTATTCAGTAATTTATGGCTTGTCACGCCAGTGTCGGAGCCAAATAAGAGCATTGTTCAGTTCAATCTATGATGTTTTTAGGTCATTGACGTCACAGGAAAAGCTAAGGAGGAATTTGGTGAGGATGTGCTTCATCGTTTGACATTTGTTACATGGCTAGACATTTGTCTCAGTGGTTAGCACTTGACTTCTGGAGCTAAGAAGCTTCAAGATCAAGCGGCGATGGTTCCACTCTGGGGGTAGCCCATGCGCTTGAGCAACATACGTTAACGACTGCTTTCCATTCAGAGGCAACTAATGGATGGAATAATTCCTCGGTAAAAACACTTGAACAATCGGAAACTTTCACTCTGTCAATCTCCGTGACCGGGCCTGCGTCAGTGATTCAAAGCCTCTACAAGTAGCCTATGCAGGGCCGGATTTAGCTGATGGGGGCCCGGGGCACTTTTAGATCGGGGGGCCCCCGTGCAAAAAAAAAATTTCGCGCCTGCCGCGCGAAAAACCACGTCTACAGTAGCATTGATCCAGCACTGCACAGTATTTTGCAGAAACTTCAAATGTCGAAAGAAAAAAAAAACAACACAAAATCACCTTTTTTTCCGCGTAGGGGGCCCTTCAAAAGTCGGGGGACCCGGGGCACCTGCACCCTCTCCCCCCCTAAATCCGGGCCTGAGCCTATGTGGAACCGCCAGGATTAAGCTCTGCACGAAGCTTTCCCAATCCGAGCATAAAGATTCAATCGATCAATCAAACATTAAGAACAAGGAAGTAGCTGACTTGATGACTGCTATAGTCTTTCGCTGCTTCCTGTCTGTTGTGGTTGGCTGGTAGCCTATCTAGATTGCTATGGTGCTATTTTATTCGTAACTTATTGTTTAATTGTAGCCTATCGTGCTTTTCTCGCAACAGACAAAATAAAAGTTTTTCTCTTTCTCTCTCTCTCGTAGCCTACGTTTGTCTAATTTAAACCAAATCACACACAGGGAAGAAAGTCATCTTCCATCGGAAAAGGTTACTTTTATTTTTTCGACTTCGCAGCGGGCTCTACTAAAGCAACACCACTATCTTTTTTCAAGGATGGAAGCGTGTTGAAGGCTTTCGAAACGACTTAAGATAGCAGGATACTGTGCCCGATCAGACTCAGAAGTTCATAGTTCTAATCGTGCAGTTGCCGCGCTTGTCTGTATTTTTTAATATTTATTAGCCTATTGATATTGATTGTGAGAATCTTCATCCACGTAGAGCAGTGGTTCTCAAACTGTGGCACGCGTACCACTAGTGGTATGCGAGAGCTTTTTAAGTGCGCATGGTACCTACGCAAAGAGTTCGGCGGTTTTGTTCATTTTTACCTTTGTATTGGGGGTCCGCGAATAAACAGATTTACAAATATTGGTCCTTGGCCCAAAAAAGTTTGGGAAACTCTGCTTAATGTAGTGTGACTTTGAGTTAAAGGGTTAGTTGTGACTTTGAGTTAAAGTTAAAGTTGCGCAGTAAAATCTCATTCTTGCGCACTTGCAATTTCCAAATTTAAAAGTAAAATGATCTTCAACATTATTTTTGGACAGAACGCTTCTGCGCTTATTGCATTTATACCGTGTGCTGATGCACATGAGCATACAATGCCCTTTTGTTACATCACAATCCTTTGTCCTTGCTTCACAAACACAAACACGCTTTGTTCGCTTTTTATTAAACTTTTTCTAGAGCAGGGATGTCCAACCTTTTATTATAGTGGGCCGCATTGTCACTTGAAATAAATCAATGGGCCGCAGGACCTAATAAATTTCAAGAAAAATAGGTACCGGTACATAAAGAAACAATTAAAAACCATTAATTTCATCTTTGAAAATAGGAACAAATAACACACACATAGAAAGAAACAAAAATTTATTTATACAATACAAAGTCAATGAGATTTTTGACATTGTTTTCCAGCTAAGAGGTTATCAACATTTGCATTAAAGGACGTTGTCTTGATTCTTAGGATGTTTGCTAAGTGTTTGCCGGTCTTTTTTTTGCAGTTTTGATGTTTTTCATAGATAAAAATAACAGCTCGCAACAACATGTGCTGCCCCACATAAACAATAATTTTCTGGACAAATTAACTAATTTAATAAATTCATTACACGATAGTGGTAGGATGGTGGTGGGATGGCGCAACGGATAAGGCGTTGGCTTTCCAATTATGCAAACCTGGTTCGGCTCCCGGCTTCAGCTGGTGGTTGAAATCACCGCTCACCTCTACCCAGGGTGTAATAAACTGGGTGGGCGTAGTTGCTGAAGTAAAGGCGGCCGAGAGAAAGGAACTAGCCATCCTATACTCTCCTTAGTGCCGAAGGCTTAGTACAATGAGAATCTTATCTTCTCATACCCGACACTTGAATCAAGTATGGGACCCCCTTTACCTTTTTTACATGATAGTAATTCTTTATAAAATAAAGGAAGAGTGTGTTCTCTGTGAAAAGTTTTCAAACTTTTTCGACTGTGCTGTTCAATCAGTTCAAGTTGGAATTCGGGTGGCGCTTTATCACACTGAAATGAAACTGGGTAACTGAATAATTTTAATTTAATTTAAATCTTTTTGAAGCCAGAAAATCTTACTGTAAATTCTTCAAGCAAATCTTCACATAACTTAGCGTACTTTTCATAGTTTACAGACCTGTCTTATTGAGCTCTTTCAGGTAGACTACAAAAATGTACAATTTCGCCAGCTTTCAATTGTGCTACCGTATGAAAAGTTTTAATTTCCTGGTAAAGCTACTTATTCACTCGAACATTGAACTACACAACTGATCTTTCCCTTGTAAACGAAAATTGAGCTCAGCTAGCACTTCTGTGAGGTCAACTAGGAAAGAAAAATCATTCAACCATTCTTCATTTTCTATAAAATTCACATTTTGTTTCTTTTTCTTCATGAAGTTCAAAATACTAAGCCTACTTGGAGAGAAAATGACTAGCGGGTCGCACAAAAATCTCTGGTGGGCCGCAGGTTGGACATCCCTGTTCTAGAGAGTCTAGAGTCTAGGCCAGTGGTTCCTAAACTCGGTTCAAAAAGTTGGTAATTCATTTTAACTCAGCATTAAAATGCTCATGCTCACTAAATCAAATATTTGCTCAGCGTAAAATTTTCTTAGAGGGAACACTGTTTGGGCTCTAGTTCTGGTAGATCTGATATCGATTCCAAGTCGGGTCATACTGAGTGAAGACTACGGAACAGATTGTGTTCTTTTTTGCATAACGCAGTGAAGATTTTTCGGGTAATAATGTGATGACATTCTGAATCTGACAAAAAATTAAAAATAAGCCATGTCGTTAAAAGACCTTAGCAGCTGTAAGGCGTAAAGTTGCGCTACAGACCTTTAACAGTTGTAAAGCTATAGTGACAAACTGCTAGGCTACTACCACAGCGAGCCCATAGAATAAAGTTAAAAAACAGGTCGCTTGCATTTGCATTTGTGAAATACAGCCTATAGGCCTAAGGTACGGTATTTCAAGATTTGTATAGACACGGTATGAAGATTGGGTAGCCTAGTGGATATGGTGCGATATCAAGAGTGCTGATGATCGTGAGGAGAACACATCTTGATGCGTTTAGCTCATTGACAAGACGAGCAAGGTAGTGAAGTAGTTCTTTTTTTTCGTGTGAGACGAATTTTTTTAGGTTTCAGGGCAAGTGATAGAAATGTCTCTAGCCTGCAGGCCCGAATTTAGGGGGGGCAGAGAGTGCAGGTGCCCGGACCCCCCGACTTTTGAAGGGCTCCCTACGTGAAAAAAATGTGATTTTGTGTTTTGTTTTGTTTTTCGTTTAGCCTTTAAAGTTTCTGCAAAATGCTGTGCAGTGCTGGATTAATGCTATACTGTAGACGTAGAGGTGGTTTTTGCACGGGGGGACCAGATCTAAAAGTGCCCGGGCCCCCCATCAGCTGAATCCGGCCCTGGCCTGTTGTCGTATAAAGTAGACTAAAGATTAACCTAACATAAGGTTTTATTCACTTAAAATGAAACATCTGAAAACATAAAGTACAATACAATAAGATACTCTCACGTATAGCTTAGCATACACCAAACTACAATCATCTTCACAGCTGACAACACTAACTGAAAGAGCGTCTACAACAAAAGAGAGAGAAACTAAATTAGGACGTTTGCTTTTAGCAGAAGTCGTTAACAGCAAACGGCAAGGAAAGGAGTTGATGCTCAAGGCAGAAACTGTAACAAGAGTTGTTCCTCTCATCACATTTATCCTCCCTAAAATATTACCATAAACACTTGCAAACAGGTTTATGCACAAACAGTTTAAACGTATGGAACACATTCATAACGATCTACAGGTTTTCTTATACGCGTGGATCTCCTTAAGGTAGTTGGAGGAGTCGGAGAGGAATCAACAGGAGTAGGTACAGTACATTAGATTCACATGAAACGTCAAGATCACGATCAGTATTATCACAATTATCAGGAACATCTTGTGAAATTTCAGTAGGAACATCAACGTCATGTCTCTGCAATGAGTCCGCCGACTCTGGCAGTTCTGCGTCCATCGAAACATTCTACTCACATGAAGACTGCCCTATCGGTGCAATATCTCTGAGCGATACTGTTGTTTTCCTCCCTGTAAGGAATCGAATGCGGGCATAGTTTGGAGTGGCATGAACAAGCTCCACTTCCTCAACAAGTGGATCGTATTTAGTAGAGTGACTATGAGACTTCAAATACACATTGCCTGGTGTACTCAACCACGTAGGCACGGAAACACCAAAGGATGAGCGACGTTTAAATGAAAATAGCCGTTCGTTGGGTGTTTCATTTGTAGCAGTACACAACAGTGACCGCATTGAATGCAAAGCATCAGGCAATGCAAGTTCCCACTGCGATATGTCAAGTTTACGTGATTTCAAAGCAAGTTTTACTGCGGACCATATGATCCCATTATACCGCTCACACTGACCATTACCAGGAGCATTATATACAGATGTGCGGCTACACGCAATTCCTCTGCTATGCAAGTAAGTGATGAGTTCACGCGAGAGGAATACAGAGCCCCTATAAGAATGAACATAAGCAGGCATTCCAAACATAAACAGCAATTTGTTCAAACAAGAAATTACAGATTGTGCTGTGCATCCGTACTGCGACAAGGAAACGCAAATGGAAAGCGTGAAAATTCATCAACAATTGTCAGTACAAATCGATTTTTAGTTGAGGATGGCAATAGGGATCCTTAAAATCTAAACTTATACGTTCTAACGTTTGTGTAGCTTTTATAACTTGCGCTGGAGGAGGCTTGTAAAATTTGGGTTCTACTTCGGCACACAGAGATGGAGGAAACACGTGGGCCTCGTGGGCCTGGGCCCACCTACTTTATTTTCTGGGTGGGCCTGGCCCACCCACTTTTAAAAGCCAAATTTCTTTGAATAGGTAACGAAAACGGCAAATTAGAGAAGGAGTTTCAAAAAAAAGCTCTTCACTCATTTGATACACAGGCCAACAAAAAAATTTTGGTACAAAAGGTGAGAGTCAATTTAAAGTATTTTAGGGCCCCTGATTCTAAGCATGCACTTAGTTTTTTTGAATTTTCGAAACTACCAGGAATTGAATTTCGAACCAAGATTACGTTCTTCCGAAACAAGGATAAAATTTTAAGCAGGTACTTCATTGAAGAGCACAACTTTGTATTCTCTAATTATATAAATGGCCTTCGTACCTTGATGGGTGTTGCTCAGTAGGCCTATAGTAGGCCTACCATAATAAAGATCTGCGTTTGTTCATCGATGGCTTTGTTTTGCTTATTCGTCTAGTTTGTTAAGCAAAACAATGTAGCCTATATGTATTTTGTTGTTTGTACTTAGTAGCTTAGTTAGTAAGTCTGATACTGTTGAAGTCAACAAATATATTAACGTAAAGCATAAGTTATTTATTCTACATCTTAATTGTATCCTAAGGCTTGCTTCACGTCGTATTTTGATTGTTACTAGGCCAGTAAACGTTAAATAGCCGTTTGTTTGGGTTGTAATGAACGTGATTGGTTCCAAATAGCGTTTATAAAACTCAGGAATGCGCCTGGGATTACTTTCAGTTTTGTCTATATAATAAACGACACGACGTTAAATCTATAGGGGTTCAAAATTGCAAAGAAAATGTTTTTGCTGTAGGCTATCTCAAAAACTAGAGCCAATTTGAAAAAAAAACAAGTGTATTTTCGGAATCAGGGGCCTCGAAATACCTTAAAATGACTCTCACACCGTGCCTTTTAAAAAAAAAATTTTGTTGGCCTGTGAATGATGAAATCTAATCTTCAAACTTTTCTGTTGAGCCCAACTGTTGATGGGCAGCACATATGGGTGTGGTTGCGTGTGATTGGTGGATTAATCTATAAATCAATCTAATTGTTCTCTAAAGTTAAAACAATAATAACATTACATATTATGGAGTGCATGCACGTAGGCCTACTGTATACAGTAATGCTGCAGATTATTTCTCCGAGGTTGGTATTATAAGTGTGTGTGTATTTTGCCTTTTTATTTGTGTGTACATCGCCATATTTTGTACAGTGCTATAAAGCAATTTAACAATTTTGTAATTTGTTTGGCCAAATCGGGCCTAAAAACGGAAACTTTTCGCTGGTAGACACAAAATCCAATAATGAAAACACAATGTATAAACGATTTGAAGTATTAGGAATGCAACATTGTTATGGGGGACCTGGGGGGCGAAGCCCCCCAGAAGTTTGATTAACTTTGACTGCTACGCCTTTGGGCCCACCTACTTTTAAAATGGTTCCTCCATCCCTGTCGGCACATATACTACAACTTTGTACAACGTTACGAACTTCATCGAGAGAATATGGTAAATTTTTCGCCCGAACAAAATAGTACAAACGCGTACCGCCAGGGTGGCATAATGAATCGTGAAGTTTATACAAGGTGTTGCTATGCGTAGTGGCGCAATAAACCCGAGAAAGTGCATCGGGGGCAGAGTTACAGTGTCCAGCACGGTATGCTATGTCAAAATCATATTCGCCAAGACTCATGCGCCAACGCAAAATTTTGTCATTCTTGATTTTACCATAGTTCTTTGAGTTGTACATGAATCTTATTGACCTTTGATCCGTAATTATGGTAAAATGTCTACCTGCCAGGAAATACGACCATTTCCGTACGGTACAGCCTCCACAATGGCTAAGGCTTCTTTTTCAACACTGGACTGATGACGTTCATTTTTATTAAGCATTCTTGAGAAGAAGGGCACAGGGCGACCTTGGTTTAGGGTTGCTGAGATAGCATTGTCTGAGGCATCAGTTTCTAGCACAAAAAGAAGCTGCTCATCAATAACTCCAAGTGCAGCTGCTGAGAGATCCTCTTGCCTTGATTGCTCGCAGTGCTTCGTCGTCGAGTGGAAATCTTCGTGCCGCAACTAAAGGTTTAATTTTCTTGGAGTACCCCTGTACCCATTGCACATAGTAGGCGAACATTCCCACCATGCGCTGGAGCTGTTTCGGGCTTGTTGGGATTGGCAAGTCAAGGACAGGTGTAACACGGTCAGGGTCGGGTTTCATTACTCCATGGGATATGCAGTAGGGTGGATCAAAAATGGCAAAAAAAAATTTTTTCTTAATTTTAATTAGCTAGATATGGCAAAAGTTGCCAACGTATCACCAAAACACAATGTAAAAAATTGAAGAGGTTTGAACAAGTTTTTGATCTCCCCCCGCGACATTCAAATTTAGTCACTTGTAGCCTACATACAAGAACTGAAAGACAAATTATTTTTTCGATTTTAACTCGCTTTGCAGACATGGCAAAAGGTTCTAATATAACACCAAATACAAGGAAAGTGTGCGTACGGTAATTAAGAGTTTTGACTTCACCCTCTTGCAGCATATTAATTTTAAAGTGACTTGGCGGATGGACCACCCGCGGTTCCAACAGATAAACGCCTATTAACATTCACCATCAGATGGCCGACTATAGACTCACAAGCTTTAAACTTTATATGACTGGGTTGACAGGTGGCCCATTGGCAAAGTCACTTCCTATTAATTTATGCGCTCATGCATACAAAGACTGCAAGCACTATAACAAACAGTTACAAATTGAAGTGAGTAAAGTCACGTTTAGACTCAAATGTTTGGCATTAACTGATGAGAAGCAATTCGGGCACGAATGAAGCCGTCTCGATATTTCGGTCCACTAACTGCTTTAGATGCGTATGTAACCAGCTTCAAGAGCCTTTCAACAGCCTGCGTGTCACATGGAAATTTGGGGAAAAATACATTGGGAGTCACATCTATCATGATGAATTGCCGGAGCTCAGCATCCGTCATTGTTTTAATTATATGAGGCTCCGTGATAGCAAGATCTGTCCAGTTAATCAATTCCAAGTATTTCACTGCATCAAAATTAAGCTTTGCGGGAACTTTAATTTTTTGTATTTTTCTGCTGGGCTTTGCAGCTCTTGCTTTCATCACTCCACGCAGGCCTAGTTCTCGAATATGTGGTCGATGGTAAGTTATCATAGCCAAAATTATATTTTCCGGATGAGCAAAGTATGAGTTGCGGTGTAGCCTATAACTGGGTTGATGATTTTCTTGTGCTTCGTACTAAGATATCGTGATGTGGTTATCATTTGGTGAATGTGTTTATAGCTCCATCTTTGCAAAATGAGTGTGATTTTATTGTGAACCAAAAATTGGAGCATAAACACGGATAATGAACATAACCAATGCTTGCAGTTTCCCCATACGGATTGTTATCGCTGACATATAAGTGCTCTATTAATTAGCTGTAGTCAGCCATCGTGAGTGTCTGAGTGATTCAAGCATCCTGGGTTTCGCATCGCCAGATCAATGCTACATTCACCAGTGCAGTCAAACTGGTATAGGCTACGCTGAATGGTGAAGATTGGTGAAGGGAAGCACCGAGTAATAATAAAACTAGGCCATCGTCCAGTAGGGTTACCCGTACTAGTCTAAGTGAACTGCCTTTTAATCTGTAAGAAGCGCATATAACTTTTACTTTGTGGAACCTGCAGTGCAAGCAAATTCCAATAATTGTACTATATAAAGCTTCTTTTATATCTAGTATTCTTGTGAAGAATCAAATACTGCATCAGCTAATTGTTGAGATACACAACCAAGTATTTTAGCAATGGTGATAAAACGGTCAATTGTAACCTATTTGTTTAAACACAAGTCGCTTATTATGACATCATAAAGCGCATAAGTGAGTCACACAGTATATTTATGCTTTTGACCAATTTTGTGGGAGAGTTTCTCCAACCCGATATTAGGGATATTAAAACCTTGCGGGGAGCGATCAAAAAATTGTCAAAACCCCGAAAAAAATTGCATGTATGTTATTATGGGTATTTCGCACCTTTTTGACATACTAGCTCAGAAAAATAAAATTTTTGGATTTTTCGATCCACCCTAATATGCAGTACCCCAACAATGTTATGGTCTCTGTACCATAAACACATTTGTCTTCATTTAATGTTAACCTACAGCACATTCTTTGGCTACATCCAAAAACGTCTTCAAATTTTCGTCGTGTTCCTCGCGCGTATTGCCACATACGGTGACGTCATCGAGGTAAGCGTAGGTTCATTTGCATTTGTATGTGGAAATAATATCGCTTATAACCCGTTGGAAACAGAGTACTGCATTTGTCAGTCCGAATGGAATCCGCTTGAACTGAAACAACCGTCCGTTAGCTTCGAAAGCTGTATAATTGCGTTCTTCTGGTTGAAGAGGGATCTGATGATAGGCGCTCCGTAAATCCAAAGTGGAGAAATACTTGTACTGTGAAACATAATGGATAATACTCTGCATACTGGGAAGGGGATACGCATCCAGATGTGTAAATCTATTTACGGTCTGGCTGTAGTCCACATACATTCGCTTTTTGTGGCTTTCGTTTTTGACAACAACCAGCTGCGCCCGCCATGGTGAAGAATTGGGTTCTATGATATCGTCCTTAAGGAGTTGAGTAACTTGACTTTCAATGAACTCCTGATCAGCTTTTGAATAGTGTCTAGATTTTGAAGCAACTGGACGACAATCCGAGGTCAAATGTTCAAATAATTGCACTGGTTTGACCGCTCTTAACGCATCCAGAACACCTAGGGGAAGGTTTGGTTAGTTGAGCCGGGTAACGGTTGATCCATCCGGTTTTATCGCAACGTCGTGCATGATTAGTCAACCGTTAACGAAAATATGGAAAAACTTGAAGTCCATCAGCACAATCATGTAGTTTTAGGGATTTTCTACAAGCAGAAAAATTGTGAAGCAGTTAAATGTAAAATGGTAGGTAAAAGTAGTTTTGAGAGAAATAAGAAATGTGTCATTTTTTCCTACGATGTTTCATCGTTGTTTTAATTGAAAGTCTGGGATAGGTAAACGCAACTTACTCTTTGTTTTTGTAGTTCTCGTTGCTTGATTAGCCAGTTGGTTATTGGCAATTTTTCGTGAACTTTGAAAATGGCGGCGATGTTAACAGTTGAGCCACTTGCAATGTTCACGGTTGAGCCATGTCTTTGTCATAAGGAATGTAGTATTTGAGCCGATGGTCCTTACGTAGGCCTACTGCCCTAATTTTGTAGTACCGTAGGCTACTGTAATTGATGGGTAGAACTGGTGGCGTAGACGGGGGCGGTCCACTGCCCTCTTAAACTTCCATAAGACTAAGAGTAATTCTTTTTGTAATGCGCCAGTTTGAGGGTATTTTTTTGAGCACTCCTCCCCTTTTATTTTTCGATAGCAACGCCACTGGTTGCTAATGTTCGTTTTCTTCACAGGCCTCGCAAAATCCTTTCAGAAAGGTAAAAGCACCTTCGTCAAAGTTTCCTATTCAATGATTCTCAGTGTTTTCAGTAATATAAATTTCTGTTCGTTCAGTTTTCACTGTTATTTCATTTTAAGACACTAGACACAACAGACAGTTTAAACATTTTTTGATTGTTTATTTGCAAGATGTTTAAGAGAAGAGTTTATTGTGTTTGTTGCAGATTGAGCTCTCTTTTGGGATATCTTTTGGAAGTGAAATCATAATGGATCAACCGTGAACAATGGGTGGCTCAACCGTGAAGTTTAGGGTATCATTTGAGCCGGCTGAATTTAAATTTTAAAATGCTGATAAATGATATGAATCGGGGTCAGACGCAAACACAAACATGCTCACAAGAACCGCAAAAGACTGAAATTTATCATAATGGATTCGGATTTTTGGTAAAGTTTGTCCTTAAATTTTTATTGCAGAAACATCGATTTCTGGCTCAACTAACTAGACCTTCCCCTAAGTGTAAAGAGTTATCAGGTCCCCCAAAGTTGAAATTGACACTACGGTGTTGTTTTAGGAACTCACGTCCGAGAATGACATCCCAAAGCAAACCATCCATCACCGAGAATTCAATATCTCGATAGCTCCGATCTAATAGATCCACTGAGGCAGAACAAGACCCAAAAGTATTGACAGATGCGCCTTCAACTGCCAAGTCAATTTTCTCCGTGTTTCTTTTGACAACAGTAAGTTTAGCGAGGCGAGCAAAGTCCATCTTGATGTGGTTACGGGTAGCACCTGTGTCGATGAGCCCTCTTCCAGAAACACCATTGATTGTGACAGCAACGTTAACTTTGTCGTCATCAGAATTTTGCATAGGACACAAGACAGCTAGATTTGTTGACTCGTCACAAGCAGCTGCTGTAAGTTTCGGCGTTTCCTTGGAACCCCTCTTCATTCGACAAACTTTAGCGAAATGCCCCTTCTTTTGGCAGTTAAAACAAATGCAATCTTTCGCTGGACGGCTTTCCCGAGAGTGCCGTTTAGCACCACAAAAGAAACACATCTCTAGCTTCATGGCAGCACACTCACTTTTACAAGGCGTCCTTGCGGTAGAAACGTTTTCAGCAAGAGGGCAAGCGATAACATCCTAAGCATCCGGTGTATGGTACGACTCGGCATTTAACCGGGCATCGTTAAGTGCTCGAGCTTTGTCGAATGCTTGCTGAAGTTGCAGCACATTGTCTTCCAGCAGTCTCTGACGAATATACGCAGAGTTAATTCCAGCAATAAAAGCATCTCGAACGGCTGCTTCTTTGTTTTCCTTAAGACTAACGGCTTTAAAATTGCAGTCGGTACTAAGTTTCTGCAGCCTTTGAAAAAATTCTTCGAGAGGCTCACCCAGCTTTTGCCGACATGTATTAAGCTTGTGTCTAGCGAAGACCTTGTTTACCAGCTTCAGATACATCCCTTCAAGACGTGCCAGGACATCGTCATAGATTGTGGCTTCACTGATGAGCGAGTAGGCTACGCGGAAGTATTTAGAAGGTTGAACAGAACGGCCAGTTTGTCATCGTCGGTAGCGTCGTCGATTCTCCTGACG
Organism: Aplidium turbinatum; assembly: GCF_918807975.1. NCBI lineage: Eukaryota > Metazoa > Chordata > Ascidiacea > Aplousobranchia > Polyclinidae > Aplidium > Aplidium turbinatum. Next base: position 16,902,978 of record NC_137477.1, on the reverse strand, counting down.
TAGTTTTGAAAGATAAGTTTCCAGTGTTCCCACTTTCTAGCAGCTTCATGTGCATTTGGATCAACATCAAATTCTTTTGGCCTCAAATGCTTATTCATGTTATTAAGTGAATAAATTGTCGTATAAAGTAGACTCAAGATTAACCTAACGTAAGGCTTTATTCACTTGAAACGAAACATCTGAAAACATAAAGTACAATACAATGAGATACTCTCACGTATAGCATACACCAAACCACAACCATCTTCACAGCTGACAACACTAACTGAAAGAGCGTCTACAACAAAAGAGAGAGAAACTAAATTGGGACGTTTGCTTTTAGCAGAAGTCGTTAACAGCAAACGGCAAGGAAAGGAGTTGATGCTCAAGGCAGAAACTGTAACAAGAGTTGTTCCTCTCATCACACCTGTTTGTAATAGTAGTCAGAAACCAGCTTAGTGGCTGAGTGGTTTCGCCTTCGGCTCTGGTGCTGGTAGATCTGAGATCGATTCCAGGTCGGGTCAAACCGAAGACTTGAAAAACGGTACCGAGTGTGTTCTATCCTGCATAGCGCAGTGAGAATGAATCGGGTAATAATGTGATAACATCGTAAACCTGATACAAATTAAAAATGAGCCCTGTCGCTAAAAGACCTTAGCTGTTGTAGAGCGACAATAAATAAAACCATAACATTATTATTATTAAAAACAGAGAGAGACTGTTCACCAGGCATTTTATAATAAAAGTAATTTGCGTTCTTCTGGTGACTATTTACTAGGTTACCTCCTGATGTTAAAGATGATAACTAGCTTTTGTATTTCCGACGTTTCGTCAGTCAGCACGACTGACTTTATCAAGGTGGCTAAAACAGGTTAACACAACCTGTTCAGCAACGATGGCACAACACAAAAACGTACTGATAAAATGAATAAAGTAAGCAGCAAGAATCAGAATTAAAACACGCAACAAGACACCTAGAGGTTAAACTGAATGCAGTGAATGCCTAAAACCAGTAGGCTGCTTTCCAACAGCGTAAATTTATCTATCTATTGGGCCACCGTCAAGAGGCAGAAACTGTATGGTGTTTGGTATTAATGTTTCTTGACGGTGGCCCAATAGATAGATAAATTTACGCTGTTGGAAAGCAGCCTACTGGTTTTAGGCATTCACTGCATTCAGTTTAACCTCTAGGTGTCTTGTTGCGTGTTTTAATTCTGATTCTTGCTGCTTACTTTATTCATTTTATCAGTACGTTTTTGTGTTGTGCCATCGTTGCTGAACAGGTTGTGTTAACCTGTTTTAGCCACCTTGATAAAGTCAGTCGTGCTGACTGACGAAACGTCGGAAATACAAAAGCTAGTTATCATCTTTAACATCAGGAGGTAACCTAGTAAATAGTCACCAGAAGAACGCAAATTACTTTTATTATTATTATTATTATTAATAGTAGTCAGACCACCCAGCATGCGACAACTCAGCAACTGCTTCAACTCAGCAAGTGCAATCATGTCAGCTACTTCGCAAGTCAGCAAATGAAATTTTCATTTAGCATCGTGTATGTTTTATCATCGCTTGCTCAACTACATTTGCTGACTTGTGACATGCCAAATATCGGCTTGGTCAGTTTCTACTTGCTTAGCTTAATCATTTGCCACTTTCAGCCACTTTCTCCTACTCAACTGCAATGTGCGGAGTTCACAACTGATGAGTTGTAGGAGACTCATTTGTAATAGTCATTAGCTTGATTTGCACCATCACCTGGACTCACCACGAGGAACTTGACAACATGATTCCCAGTGAAGTAGTTATGTGTTACAGATATCAAGCTTGCTATTGTACCGACTACAACCAATGACGTCATCAGAAACGTTGCCCCTCCTGGAAAAAGCCTTGCCATTTTTTTGCCCCCCTATAAAATTTATCTGGTTAAGTCATTGGTAAGAAGTAGGCATAATTATTTTATAAACGCAATGTGTTTGTTGAACAACTTCTTACGTGCTCGAGAAATTTCAGTAATTGAAAATGCAGTTTCTTTCTCATAAACAGATTAAACTCATTGTTAAACTGTCGATTCGTAACTAAGCTAACAATGTGTTTCCTTTATAGATTCTAGAATGATTTCTCTACCGTGTGTTTTAACAAACTGCACTTGTGTGTGACATCGTAATATTTGTGGTTCTTTAATTCTTTTACGCAAAAAAATTTTCTTTTCTTAATTGAAAATCGTTATTTTCAATTAAAATTAACTGTTGATTGTGAGAATTTTTTCGTTGAACTGCGAAAGCATTTTTGGAAGCTTAATTTTAACAGTTTCGCGTAGGCCTACTTGTAGAAACTTTGAACCAATGACACAAAACTGGTCACCTTCTAGATTGAAAGAATAAAGTTTTCCGCTTGTTACTGTAAAATATTGGATTCATTAGGTCCTGTTTGTCCTTGAATGCTTGCACAAACCTGCCCTACTGCAGAGCAACGCATTTCAAGGGCAGCATTATAAACTGGGCAGGCTCTGTTTCCAAAAACACCTACTTAACCAGATAAAGAAAGAATTATGGAAGTTACTTTGATTTCACATCAGCAGAAAGCAGTAGGCCTAATGTAGCCTTACTATAAAACCGAAATTGCTCTTTGTTTAAAATAAACCAAGACAAATAGAAATAGTTTACCTCAAATCCGTTTTGATTTTTCAAAGAAAAAAATCGAAAATAATTATTAAAGAAATTTGTTTACAAAACTGTTCTTATTTGGTTTGTCTCGTTTTTCAAACCGAGTCTACAATCTAACTTTAATTTTGAAAAAAGTAAAAAAAAAATACAGAATTTTATTGAGTTTCAAAGACTTTTTTAACAATCATTTGTGCAGATTCGGTCACTGGTTTTGCATAAAAAATCAACCAAACGGTTGAAATTGAAGTTTCTCTTGTATTGCATTTGAAAGGTTGCTAGACGTCAACACTCAACGTGTTGTTTGGATTTTATGGATTCCTCATTCCTCAACCTGCTTTGCTTGTGATGTACAATCAGTTTTAATTTCTTTCAAAATGCAGAATGCTGAAGCCTCACTTTAATGATAATAAATTGTTATGCAAGGCAAGTTGGCTATCTATTTTATATATCTATCTATCTATCTATCTATCTATCTATCTATTTTAATCTACGTAGCCAGCCTGAAACAAATAGCTAAAATTTAACTGTTTTATGTTAGTGTGTCAATCAAAAAACATTTAGTAGTTTTAAGTTAAACACTCGATAATTTAGTTTTTTACATATTGTAACAAAATTTAGCGGCTGTCCTTATAAAATCATTTTTCGGGGCACATGTCTCCCGCCCCTGAGTTAGACAGAGCACGATTCACTTTTGTGCAATTGACTGGAAAGGTATTTTTCACAGCAGTATTTAAACTGAGATTCCAAGCCAGCCATAAATAGAATTGAAAAAAATCTGTTGAAAAAAAATTACTTGAAGGCTTGGGTCAACATTACAAAAAAACAATCCTATACTATTATAGCATACTAATATATGTGTTATGCTATCCTAGCCTTATTTTTGGTCGTAATGCACAGGCTGAAAATACAAAGAAGGGGCAGGATCTTGTGTTTTTACAGGCATAAAACAAGTTAAACAGGAGCAATAGCCTACATCTTCCAAACAAGTTTGACCAACGAAAACGGTAAATGTAAAGTGAGACAAAATAGGCTGCAATGAAATGATATGGTGAGCGTATTAGAAATCTGTAGGTTGCTGCAGCGGAAGGAATGTTTTGATCTGTAGACGCTTTGAACATAGGACAATTTTTTTATGAACCAGCTGACTGTAGTCACTGTGACACTTTTAACACTCAGCCATCCAGGGATGGGCATTATTGGCGATAATTTACCGGCGATAAATTTTTATCGCCAATCGTTATCGGTTAATTATTTTTTCAGTTATCGTTCATCGTTATCGCCAAAGGCAATATTTGATTATCGCCGATGATCGCCGATAAATTTTATTTCGGATTAACGCACAAGTGGCAAGACCATGAAAAGTAATATTTTTGCTAGCCATCTAGTTAATGAAACTAAAATTGAATACAGATTGAATCTAAATACAGTATAACCTTTCTCATTTACCTATACGACATAGCCTACCTCCATTCAAATATTTTTATTCCCACTATAATACAGTGTCTATATTGTAATTTTTATCTTAACAACTCAGCGTTCTGCCATTGCTTTAATGATAGTGTTCAAAAAGAAAACAAAAAAAAAATATCTAAAGTTATCAGTAAATTACGATAATTATGTTATTGTTCTAAAACAAACACGACTAAATTGACAAGCTTGATGGATTTCACAGTATGCACATTTTTACTACCAATAACGCTTAAAATTACTGATAAATTTTCAAGCATTTTGCGTTTTTTGGAATTTTTTCAATTATTGCTGACTTTGCTGTAAACAGCCCTGTAACTTAAGCAGAAAGCAAAATACAAAGTTTGGAATTTTTTATGGTATTTTCATTTGATTTAATTATTTTGCCTACTGAACGTAAGCGGCAGTGTAACTCAATTGATAAAAGCATCCAACTGGTATCTGAAGGCATAATTATAAGCACGGCGGTTACCTCAGTGGTTTGATTCTGGATCAAGAAGTTGAAGATTCGATACCCACTGCCGCTGTTGCGATTCTATTCATGCATAACTTACTAAAAGTTTTGTCCCTGCACAGTATATTATGTTCGATTTTTCGTCATGTTGATGAAAACAGTTCGTGCTGCATGGGACGGAGCAGCGCTAATCAAGAAAAAAAAATTATCGTTATCGGACATTATTGGCGATAATTTTATTGTTTATCGTTATCGCTTAACTTTTTTTGATTTATCGTTTATCGTTATCGCTTTAGGCATTTTTCGTTTATCGATTATCGTTATCGCTTAACTGAAAAATGAGTTATCACGCCCAACACTGAGGCCCATAGCTTAGAAGCTTAGTTGATTTTTGCTTAGATTAAAAGTATATTTGAAAATTAAAGAAGAAAAAAGAGAAATGTCAAAAATGGGAATCGAACTTACCTCGTCGAAATGACTACTTCCCTAACCTTAATATTCAAACCGCTATAGGCCACACTACTATAGGCGCAACGTTTACTTAATGTATTTTCTATCAGAAATGTTTCGAGAAAAACACACACAATATCAGGTGCATGTAACACTCCATCTGCTGCAGCGACCTACAGTATTATATCACAAGCGAAGAATTAATTATTGTATATTACACTATAGAAAAACACATTGTTGAATGTAAATGCTACTTGTACCTCGGACAATTGCGAATTATGAAATCAACAAATGTGATTGTGCATAGCCTATCTCTTACTCAAAGTAAGAATCATGGAATCAACAAATGTGATTGTGCATAGCCTATCTCTTAGGCCTACTCAAAGTAAGAATCATGGAATCAACAAATGTGATTGTGCATAGCCTATCTCTTAGGCCTACTCAAAGTAAGAATCATGGAATCAACAAATGTGATTGTGCATAGCCTATCTCTTACTCAAAGTAAGAATCATGGAATCAACAAATGTGATTGTGCATAGCCTATCCCTTACTCAAAGTAAGAATCATGGGTCTCTATTTTGATTGTTGTCCGACATTTTTGTCGTAAACAGTTCTTCGTAAAACAATTCTTCGTAAAATTAATTTTTTGTAAAACAAATCTTCCCAAAGCATTTATTCGTGCATGCAATTGAGATTTGATGCACACGTAGACATGCATTACGAAGAATTGTTTTACGGATTTCATTTCACCAACAACTGTTTACGAACAATTTGCCTATAACCATTCTGCTTGGCGCTCATTAAACAAACAGCATCTCACAAACAATAGCGTACAATCGTTTTGCCTTAGTTTTGAATCAAGCGTCAATGCCTTTTTTCTAGAATTTTGTTATATTTTCAACTTTTTGGTTTGAATTGTCGGGTTTGCAGTATCGAGGTTGGATAGACGTATAGCCACCAAGGAAATATAAGTGTTTCGTTTTACGCAGCAAGAAATGCGTCTTTTCAAGTCAATTAACAACACGGGGTTTTATGTGTTTCAAGTTTGATGGAATTACTGTATAGTTTTATATAAAGACTTTATTTTCATATTCTTCAACGCCGGCTCTTCTTTTTACTGCGAAGCATAATTCACAAAAGTTTAGATACTGTTTACCCAGCAAGGTCGCAAGAGCTCAAAGAACTAACCTATTAATTTATATTATTATTAAAGTCTGCTTTAAAAATTGGTTATAAAAAGTCGAAATATATCAAAATAATTAAAACCTATTGTCTACCATTTATTTGAGATTTAATAAAGCAAAAGCTTATTTTATAGCAAAGTTGTCAAACTTTGAAAAATTAATTATCATTAGCCTATTACTATATATCTAAGGCTCTAACTAAGCAAATAACTCAAAAGAAGTTCTTGATTTAAAGCTTATAATATGTTTGCAAAAACATGTGTCCAAGTATTATTTCTTTTCATCTCTTCAGAGTTAAACATGTTGCCAATCATTAAGATTATTGTGCTGTTGCATTTGATCGGTTTATTCACATTAACCAAGACTGACGACGAACCAACACCTTGGACATTGTTAAATTGCCCAGAGTTCTTCAACAGCAGAAGCCCATGGCCTCGGACTAGGACAAAAAGTAGTGGTAACTTAGTAAGATTATGTCAAACTCAAGGTAACACGACTGGTATGTTTGGACCATTTTTTGCAACTCTTTATGATGTTACCAATCGCATACCAGTGTATACTGCGGACAGAGTAAGGTTTACACCTGGCGTCACACAAAATTCTCGACCGACAAATAGTTATTATTGGAATAAAGTTGCTTTCAGCCTGTGTGCTTCAACTTTACCAACACAATCAGTTGCTTCTGATGTAAAATATGTCAATGATGAAACTCTGATGAAATGTAAAATCAACCAAGCCATTAATGCAGATTACATAAACAATGAAATGGATCTCGATAGAGGACATTTGACACCAAGTGGCATCAACAGCCAAGACCGAGAAAAGCAGATAGCAACATTTACATTGACCAATGTTGCGCCACAATATGGACAGTTCAATCGGATATCTTGGAACCAATATGAACAATTGGCCATGGATCTTCTCGAGAAACGCGTTCCCGATGAATACGTTTATATTATTACCGGAACCGCTAACACTGACGAAGACAAATTTATGAACTCAGTTAGAATTCCAGGAAAGTTTTGGAAAGCTGTTTGTTACCCTGGCAACTCTATAACATGTACACCAGCATGGGGCTACGCTCTAGTCCAAGATAACGTTGACCTGAAGACTACCGTAGACCAAAGTAATTACATTACACTCCGCGCCTTTGCAGCAACCTATTTTATTGATCCTCCATTTGGTCAAGCTTGCATGAACGCTTCTATCCCACCCGTTAACGAATTAGCCGCAAATTTGAGAAGTTGGCACGGAGAACCGGGTACCGAGTACGTTAACCCAGAGTGCTCAGCAGGGTATTCAGTGAATCAAAGCAATAAGCTGTTCGCTTTTTTACCCAGTGTTTATATTGCATTCTCCTGATGTTTTACATGTAGTCTTGTTTTGATTTTGCTTTAATACTCCTCATAAACACAGTATTTACTAGAGCTGTTGAGTTGTAGAGTCAGAGGAATTTAAACCTAACCCTAACCCGCGGTCGGATTCCTTGAAAATAGACGGACTCCGGCTTGATACAAAACAATGAAAAATAAAATTTCTGTTTGCTACCTTTTTTCAAAATATTGTTTCTTGTTCTCCATATTACGTTCTAAATCTTTATCAGAAAATGGAAGTGTTTGTTATTGTCATTTACTTGTGAATTTCTTTGTTTAAATTTTAATCAAAATTTGAGTGCAGTTGAATTTAAAAAAATTAGCAAGGTCAAAAATTAAAAATATCTAACAACTTTTAAAAATCTGGCAACGCCGATGTTGGAGTCCTATGTTATTCGCCTGATTCCTCAGCCTGGTCTATACGTTAAAATAACTGACATTCTATTTTTAAGCACCTGTGAGCAAAACATGAGATGAAGTTTTCTATGGTTAGAGATTTCCATGTAATGAGACAGATTTTTCGTAGTTCATGTCTGAAAAAAATCTTCGACTTTTTATTGTATCGTTCCTCAGTATTTTCGATAGTGATGAACCTATAAAAGGCCGCTTTACAAGTTATCAAATGTTTAAACTCCAGTGCTATAGGCCACTGTAGTGTCGCTATGCAAAGTCAGCAACGAAGCGTTGTTTACTTTGCATGTTGTAAGTCATTTTATATAAATATTAGAATTTGGAAGCCGTTTTCAAACTTTAAAAGACGACATCAAAATGAATAACATACCGGGTATGGCGGATTTTTTTCATTTGATAGTGTACATGAAATCTATTATTTTATCCATTCTAGAGAAATAACGGTATTATTAACCAGTAAAATTAAAAAAAATAGTAAAAAAGTTAAATTAAAGTAGGTAAGCAATGAAGTAACAATTGTTCAGCCTTTTTTTATTTTGTTGGTAAGCCTATATTCATCTTTGTTACAGCGTAGTAAGCTTTTTTCTATGCTCAGCAACATGTCGTATTATATACAGTACTTTATACTATAACAAAAAATGTTGTAGAAACGTACAGAAAAAGTAGGTCTATAACTATACTTTATAAATGCAGTGGGTTTGTTGAACAGCCTGTTATGTCCTCGAGACTTTTCAGAAATTGAGAATGCAGTTTCTTTCTCATAATAATTGGATTAAATTAAGTTGGTTAAGGATTAAGCCAGTGGTTCCCAACCGGGTGTCAACACTGGGATGCCATTTACAATACTCTGGGGTGTCACGAGCTATTTTTTATATTCGTTTTAAATCTGTCTTCAAATGGTTAGCTATAGAATCATTGCTGCTGGAAAAAATTTCATGCACGATTGTTTTTGTTAAATCATTGAAAGGACAACTTTTTGTCATAGCCTAAGATATTTCGTGGTCACAAATCCTTGTAGTGTGCAGGCCCGGATTCAGGGGGAGCAAAGGGTGCAGGTTCCCCGGCCCCCCGCCTTTTGAAGGGCCTTCGACGTGGAAAAATGTAATTTTGTGTTATTTTTTCTTTCTTTCAGCCTTTGAAGTTTCTGTAAAATGCTGTGCAGTGCTAGATTATTGCTACTGTTGACGTAGAGGTGTTTTTTTGCGGCGTAGGCGCAAAAAATGTTTTTGCACGGGGGCTCCCCGATCTAAAAGTGCCCCGGGCTCCCCATCAGCTAAATCCAGCCCTGGTAGTGTGGCACCCTTATATTGTTGTGGCTTTGTGATGTCAATGTCTGTGCTAGTTCTGCGGATTGTCGATTGTAGTTCAGTAGGTGAATACTGCGCAGAGAAAGATTTTTACCCGTTTTGTCTGCCAAGCAAAGAGCAGTAGGCTATAGGCCTTTTAAGTTTCACAAAAACCCCGAAATAAGTAAACTTTGTTTTTATCAAAATGTTGTTTCAAAGCGTCATTCAATTTCCAAATAGGCTAAAATTGAAATGTTGCTTCGCTATTATCAAACTTATGCTAATTTCTGAAGGTGTTACTAGCCCATCAACTGCCTTTCCTATGAGCACGCTTGGTCACAACGGTAAACCATAATCTCTTCGTGGGAAAATTTTAACATAAGATTCCCGGATTCGTTCGTCTGTGTGCAATGACCGAAAGAAACACTCTTCTAAAAACGTCTTTTCAAGAATTGTACTTCTGCAAAAATGGCCTCAAGGCTGTCGAAATTGGAACGCAACACCGGTACGCCACTAAAACTTGTCACTACAATATAAATTACTGAGATAAAGACGGAAATTTCGTCTAGTTGGTAAAGCACAAGCAAAACCGTTTTAATATGCGACCAACTTTTCAAGCAACAATTTTACAAATGAGAGAATAGATTACGATATTCCAAACGCACGTATCATATCTCTAAAACTTGATTTGATGAGCAAAAACTAACATCAGATTCGGATTCAGCGCCCCTAAATTACCCTAAATCCATTGAAATACTTCATGCAAGAAACGTTGTGTTGACCAGTGAATCAATCGGTTTCATCCGGTAAATTTTTCAACTGACCTAGCGCAAATTTGGGGCGGGGGTATAAAACTTGTCTGTCAGTGCCCTCCATCACCAAAAATGTCTGTCACATACCAGATAATCATCTAGAAACAATTTACTTTGCAACTACGGTAGCTAAGTTACAAGCGGTAACTATTTCGGCTGACCAAGCGCATTTTTGGGCCATGAAAAATGCCCCCCATTCCCACACCCACCAACGGCGGCCCGGCAAACTTCTAGATTATGAGTACCCACATTTCACCAGATATTGTTGTATGAATATTAGGCTAAATTGGTAACTTTTTTACCTAGGGTGAACGTCGCAGGCTCCCGTTCAAGTTAGATAGTTTTTAATTTATTTCCATGTCTTGCAGAAAACAAAGTAGAAAAGGGTAAGGCCAAACGGGGATTCCATGGAAAAACTGTTAGACAATTTGCTATCGTACCTTACATGATTTTGCCTTCAGTCGCAAACTGTATTATTTTAATCAATACATCACGTTTGAAACGAAACTGAGTAGGCTGTTTCAATAACACCTACAGTACCAGATAGAGAAAAATTTAATGCTGTGAGTAGGCCTAAGTGCTAACTCCACTAAAATAACAAATACGCCACGCTTAAAAGGAAACTGAGCAGGAAACTGTTTCCAAAAACACCTACCTAACCAGATAAAGAAAGAATCATGGCAGTTACTTTGATTTCGCATCAGCAGAAAGCAGTAATGTAGCCTATTATAAAATCGAAACTGCTCTTTGTTTAAAATAAACCAAGACAAATAGTTTACGTCAAAATAGAGTTGATTTTTCAAAGAAAAAAGACAAAAAACGATAATAATTATTAAAGAATTTGGGCGAGGTAGCCTGATGATTATGTGCTTGATCTGATGCAGTCGCTGGTGACCATGATCTTCCAAACTTCTCTGTCATTTGGCATCCTTATAAAATAGGTAGTTTTGATTGTTGTGTTTGTAGCCCATTGGTTCATCAAGCTGTTTAAATAAGTTAATCTTTGTCGACCTCTGCTGCTTTTTCCTTGAATCATGCTCAATAGTGCTAATTTTTCCAAATCTCTATGTCCGTGAATATGACCCACAAATTCCATCTGACGCTTTCTATTAACCTCCATTCTGTTTTTGCCAATTCCAGAACTTTGTGATTACTTTTCTTTTCTGTCCAACTGATCTTCAACTAGGTAGCCTACCTGAAATAAATGCTAATAAGTCACGTGCTAAAATTTAAGTATTTTATGTTAGTAGTCTATGTGTCATTCAAAAAACATTTAGTAGTTTTAGATTAAACACTCGATAATTTAGTTTTTTACTTATTGTAACAAAATTTAGCCGCTGTCCTTTTGAAATCATCTCTCGGGGTGCAGGTTTCCCATCAATGAGACAACGGAGCACACTACACGTTTGTGCAATAGACTGGAAAGGTATTTTTTACAACAGTAAGTTACTTAAACTGAAGTTCCAAGCCATTCAGTAGCCATAAAAAGACTTGAAAATATTTGTTGAAATAAAATTTGTTTGAAGGCTAGGGTCAACATTACAAAACAATTTAAGTCCAATAGTATCGCATACTAAAATATGTGTTATTGTGTTATGTTATCCTAGCCTTATTGTGATCGTAATGCCCAGGCTGAAAATACAAACTCACAGGAGCAGGATCTTGTGTTTTTACAGGCATAAAAAAACGTTAAACAGAAGCAATAGCCTACATGTTTTACACGAGTTTGACCAACGAAAACCGTAAAATGTGAAGTGACACAAAATAGGCTGCAATGAAGTTATATGGTGAGCGTATTGGCAATCTGTAAGTCACTACAGCAAATGGAATTGTTTTTGACCTTTAGACACTTTGAACATAGGTCAATTTTCTTTATGAACAAGCTGACGGCAGTCATTGTGACTCTTCTAACACTCATACAGAGAGTTGATTTTTGCTTGAAAATTTGTTTGAAAATTAAATGAAGAAAAAAGAGGAATGGCAAGAATGAGAATCGAACTCACGTCGTCGAAATGACTACTTTCCTAACCTTAACTTTTAAACCGCTCGCAGACAGCAAAATCCGTCATGTTTCCATTGATTCAACGCCTGCAGACGTTGAATCAATGTAAAAACGACAGATTTTGCTGTTTGGATAGGCCACATTATCGTCGGCACAACGTTAACTTAATGTATTTTCTATCAGAAATGTTTCGAGAAGAACACGCACAATATCACGTGCATGAAACACTCCATCTGCCTCAGCGATCTACAGTAGCCTATATGTTATCACAAACAAAGGAACATTATTTATTACTGTAAATTACGCTATAGAAAATCACTTAATCGAATGTTAATGTTACTTGTACCTTGGAAAATTACAACTCATGAAATCAACAAATGTGATTTTGCATACATCTCACTCGATCGTCGGACCACTCAGCATTGCGACAACTTCGCAAGTGCTTCAACTCAGCAATTACATTTCAGCTAATGCCAAGTCAACAAATGAGGTTTACATTCTCACTTTGGATTTGCTTGGTCATCGCTTGCCAAAGTGAATTGGCTGACTTGTGACATGTCAAGTTATGACTTGCTCAGTTGTTACTTACTCAGTTTCATCATTTACCAACTTCAGCCACTTGCTAAAATTCAATAACGTGATGCGTTCTACCAATGTAAACTAAGCTAAACTATCACAAGATGTATAAAGTGACAATCTGCTTTTAGCCTAGTGCTTACTTTTATTCCTGCTTTCATTATCACTTTACACATGTTGTGATAGTTTAGCTTTATTTACACCAGTAGAACGCATCGTGTTATTGAACTAAATGCGCACTTGCTCAAATGTTGTTAGCTCAGTTGTCACTTGCTCGGTTGTCGCTTGCCCAGTTCACAAATTGACTTGTAGGAAACTTTCTCTCTCAAAGGAAGAATTACGGGTCTCTATTTTGATTAGCGCTCATTGAACAAATAGCTCTGCCGTGATTTGGCTGAACCTAATATCCGCCATTTTCAAGTTTTCTAGATAAACGACTTTTTGTGTTTATAGCTGTAAAATTACCAAGGTAAAACACTCGAAGTTGACTTTTGTAAGGCTGGAACGGACAACCAAACAAAGTTTATAAGAATAAAATTTGAGCCAGATTTTTGTTTGTTTATTAAAACATGGCGTACATTTGGTTTTGCCAGATAATTAGTTATAAAAAATGTATTAGGTTTGTATGATAAAACCTAATATGCTCCCGATGTTGACTTTAACTGCCTTATTGGCTTATTTAATGTTATGCTTTTGTATGGTAAAGCCTAAGATAAGCTAAACGTTGGCTTTGACCACACATGTTGGCTTTGTAAGCCTAAATCAAACCTAATAAGCCTTTGGATTTCTCCCAGAACTGTGTATCATTTCGTCACTGTATAATCTGTAGATAATTTTACTGATATCACAGAAGCCTGCTATAGGTTAAAGGCTCTCACCGATTTAAAATCAGTTGTTGGTAACCTACTTGATTACCATGCCTTCATTTAAGGCTACCGTAGGCTACTAGGCTACATTGGCTACACAGCATCTGGTACAGTTGATTAGAAATGACCAAACACACTAATCACCAAACACTCCCGGGCCTATGCTTTAAAATCTTAATAATCGTATGCAAGCTAAACTATTTAGCGTACCGTAAAGTCAACTAAGCCAGTAGCGTAGCCAGGAGTTTTGACGGCCGTCGGGCTATACCCAACGGCGAGGGGTCTGGGGTCCTCCCCTAGAAAATTTTGAAAAATAACTTTGAATTTGGTGCATTCTGAGAGAGTTTTCAACAAAAATGTGGGTATAAATATTCCTGTAAAATGGTGCTGTCCGGTGGCATAGCAAAAGGATAAGATCATGTTTGCTTGGGCATTTTTCGGTAATAAAGCTAAGTCTCTATGTTTTCGTGTTGCTAATTCCTGGCTGAGATATTTGAATGTTTGGTATTGGCAAAACTCGCTCTTTTAATGCAGTTTCGTTTAAAATTAGGCAAACTTTGTTTTAGAGACATAGAGACTGAAAGCATCATTCTCAATATCGTGACGTCACACGCGTGCCAAGGGGGGGGGGGGTTGTAACCCCCCATCCCCCCCCCCCCCCTTGGCTACGCCACTGAACTAAGCCATCAATACACCAGTAGGCTACAAAAAGTCAAACTGATCGACGAGACGTAGGCTAAATGATACGGTATTTAATGAAAAGAAAATCTAATATTTTCGGACGGACAATTTTAGGCTAGCCAACATAATTAAGCTTAATTAGTGCTTCTTCTTGCGTTTGAGGCCGCCACAGATCACGTTGTTACATCCAGGCACGGCAGCCAATAGATTGTGTATTCATCGAGGGTTGTTAGGTCCACATATCTGTCCTGGGGTCGATATACAGGACAAGTGCTTAACAACATTTTAGCCCAATCTACTTTATCGAACGCTTTTAAATCCGCTTCACGCAACTAAAGAGATGTAGTCTAAGATTTGGTGAAGTAACTTGCTGCAATACTTCTGAAATTTTGCCTGTCACGTGACGACATCCTGTTACGTGATTGGAGTAGACGAGTATGTTAGGTTTCAGAAAATTATTCTTGCACAGATTAGAATATGCTAGGTTTTATCCACTAATTATCTCGAAAACCATATTACATTGGGGTACAAATTTTTGTCAGGAGATGCATAAAGTCTTTAAACGTAGAAAAAAGTCATTTTTGGCAAAATGGCGGATATTAGGCTTACCAAAATCACGGCAGAGCACCCCACAAGCAATAGCGTTCAATCGCTTTGCCTTAGTTTTGAATCAAGCTTCAAAGTGCTTTTTGTAGAATTTTGCTGTATTTTCAACTCTTGAGTTCGAATTGTCGTGTTTGCAATGTCGAGGTTGAATAGACATAGAGCTACCAAGGAAATATAAGTGTTTCATTTTACGCAGCAAGAAATGCGAGTTTTCAACTCAAGTATAAACACGGGGTTTTATGTGTTTCAAGTTTCATGGAATTGCTATATATCTAATTTTATATAAAGACTTTATTTTCATATTCTTCGACGTCGGCTTTTCTTTTTCTCGCGAAGCATAATTCACCAAGGATTATATTGTCTACTCAGCAAGGTCGCAAGAATTCAAAAAACTAATAATTTTGTAGATTGTTAAAAACTGCCTTAAAAATCAGTTATAAAAAGTCGAAATGCATCAAAATAATTAAAACCTATTATCTACAATTGGTGATAAAATAGAGCAAAATTTTTTTGTAGCAAAGTTGTCAAACTTCAATAACTTCGATCGAACTATCATAATATCTAAGGCTCTAAGCAAATAACTCAAAGGAATTTGTTGATTTTAAGCTCATAATTTGTTGCAAAAATCTGTGCAAGTATTATTTCTTTTGATCTCTTCAGAGTCGAACATGTTGCTAATTATTAAGGTCATTGTGATGTTGCTTCTGATCGGTTTATCGACATCAATCACAAATGGCAAGGAATCAGCTTCTTGGAGGCCGCTCAATTGCCCAGAGTTTTTCAATAGCGGAAGCCCATGGCCTCGGACTAAGACAAACAGTAGTGGTAATTTAGTAAGATTATGTCAAACTCAAGGTAACACGGCTGGTACGTTTGAACCATTCTTTGCAACTCTTTATGATGTTACCAATCGCATACCAGTGTATACTGCTAACAAAGTAAAGTATGCATCTAACGTTTGTAATCTTAGGCCGAATAATGCAAAGTACTGGAATAAAGTTGCTTTCAGCCTGTGTGCTTCAACTTTACCAACACAATCAGTTGCTTCTGATGTAAAATATGTCGATAGTAAAACTCTGGTGAAATGCAATATCAATCAAGCCATTAATGCAGATTACAAAAACCATGGAATGAATCTGAACAGAGGACATTTGACACCAAGTGGCATCAACAAACTAGACCGAGGAAAACAGATAGCAACATTTACATTGACCAATGTTGCGCCACAATATATATCGTTTAATGGTGGCTCCTGGAGCGGCTATGAAAAATTGGTCATGGATCTTCTCGACAAACGTGTTCCCAATGAATACGTTTATATTATCACTGGAACTGCTAACACTGACGCAGACAAATTTTTAAATGAAGGTTCAACTACTAAAAAGCCTATTAGGATTCCAGGAAAATTTTGGAAAGCTGTTTGTTACCCTGGCAACTCTACCACAAGCAAACCAGCCTGGGGCTACGCTATTGTACAAGATAACGTTGACCTAAAGACTAAAGCAAACAAAAGTAATTATATTACACTCAGCGCCTTTAAATCCATGTATTTTATTGATCCTCCATTTGGTCAAGCTTGCATGAACGCTCCTATCCCACTCGTTAACGAATTAGCGGCATCTTCGAGAAGTTTGATGAGCACCGGGGACGTGGATGTAAAGTGCTCAGGGTATTCAGCAAATCAAGGCAATAAGTTACTCGTTTTCTTTACCCAGTGTTTATTCTGCATTCTCTTGATGTTGTTCATGTAGTTTTGGTTTGATTTTGCTTTCATACTCATAAACATAGTGTTTACCAGGGTTGCTGAGTCGGAGTTAGAGTCGAAGACTCAGAGCATTTTGGCGTGTCCGGAGACTCGTTAAAAAAATGCCAATTCCGGCTTCATACAAAACAATGAAAAATAAAATTTCTGTTTGCAACCTTTTTTCAAAATATTGTTTCTCGTTCTCCATATTACGCTCAAAATCTTTATTAGAAACCGGAAGTGTTTGTTATTGCCATTTATATGTAAATTTTTTTGTTTTAATTTCGATCAAAACTTAAGTGAAGTTGAATTTGAAAAAATTAAAAAGGGCAAAACTTTATAAAAATCTGGCAACCCTCAAAAATGAGGCAACACTGAAGCCGATGTCGGAGTCGTGTATTATTTTTTGCCTCACTCCTCGGCCCTGGTCTATTGCCTACGTTTAAATAATTTACATTTTATCTTTTAGCACCAGAGGACAGGACACGAGATGAATTTCTATGGTTATAGATTTCCATACATTGAGACAGATTTTTCATAAGTTCCTGTCCGAAAAAAATCCTCCATTTTATATTTTATCGTTCCTCACTCAGTATTTTCGATAGAGATGAACCTATCAAAGGCTGCTTTACAAGTTATCAAATGTTTAAACTCCAGTGCTGTAGGCCACTGTAGTGTCGCTATGCAAAGTCAGCAACGAAGCGTTGTTTACTTTGCATGTTGTAAGTCATTTTATATAAATATTGGAAGTCGTTCTCAAACTTTTAAAGACAACATTAAAATGAGTAACGTATGGAGGATTTTGTTTCATTTGATAGTGTATATGAAATCATTTATTTTACCCATTCTTGAGATATAACGGCATTATTAACCATTAAAATTAAATAATAGTAAAAAAGTAAATTAAAAGTAGTTAAAAGTTAAATTAAAGTAGGTAAGTAATTAAGTATCAATTGTTCAGTCTTTTCCTATCATTTTGGTAAGCCTATATTCATTTTAAGTTTCCTTATATACTCAGCAACACGTCGTATTATAATTATAGCTTATACTAACAAAGAATGCTGTGGAAATGTACAGAAGAAGTAGGACTATAGCTACTTTATAAACGAAAAGTCCAGGTGCAAAACGATTAAACTACCAAAACCAACTTTTCGAGTAAACTGAACTTTAAGTTTGAGATTGATCGTTTTGTGGCTGAACCCTGTTATTTTAAAGTCTTATTTTGAGAGATATTGATCGCTTTTCCGCAAAAAAAAAGATGCTACATAAAACTTTCGATGTTAACACAACGGGAGATGGAAAAAGCTAAAAATCACCAGAGTTTGATCGTTATGCATCTGTCCTCTTCAAACGCAATGTGTTTGTTGAACAACCTGTTATGTCCTCGAAACTTTTCAGAAATTGAGAACACACTTTCTTTCTCATAATTGGATTAAATTCAGTTGAATTAAGCCAGGATTAAGCCAGTGGTATCCAACCGGGTGCCTACACTGTGGTGCCATTTACAATACACTAAGGTATACCATATAAGCTATTCCTTATATTCGTTTTGAATCTGTTTTCAAATGATTAGCTAGGATCATTGTTGCTGAAATTTTTTTTCATGCACGATTGTTTTTGTTAAATTATTGTGAGGGCAATTTTTTGTCGTAGCCTATATGATATTTCGTGGTCACAAATCCTTGTAGTGTGGCATCCTTATATTGTTGTGGCTTTGTGGTGTCAATGTCTGTACAAGTTGCGCTGATTATCGATCGTAGTTCAGTAGGTGAATGCTGAGCAGGGATTACCCATTTTGTCCTCCAAGGAAAGAGCAGTAGGGTAGCCTATAGGCCTATTAAGTTTCACACTGACCGCAAACTAAGTAAACTTTACTTTGCTTTTATCAAAATGTCGTTTCAAAGCGTTATTCAATTTCCAAATAGGCTAAAATTGAAATGTAACCACACTATTATTAATTTAAGCTTATGTTGATTTCTGGAGGTGTTATTATCAATTGCTTTTCTCAAGAGCACTTGCAAGAAGCAAACTGGCCTACTTTTCTCGACACTGTTGTATTACCTTAGAGCTTAAAGTCAAACGGAGAAATTATAGCCTAAATATCATTTTTTAAACCTTAGGAATGAAACGGTCAAGGTTTGTTCCAATAATCTGCTAAGTTCACGGTGAAAGATTGGTTGTCTGCCACGAGGTGCCACAAAATAGTTGTTCTCTTTTGAAGGTGCCGTAGGCCTAAAAAGGTTGAGAACCACTGGGTTAAGCTGTCAACCTGTAACTGAGCTAACGGTAATGCTTTTATTTCATTTATCACTTTTAGAATGATTTTTCTACTGCGTGATTCAAAATTGCAGTTCTATGTGACATTGCGGGATTTGTTGTTCCTTTACGCAAAGAAATCGTCTTTTCGTATTGTCAATTATAACTGATTGTTGGTTGTGAGAATATTTTTCCTCGAACTGCAAAAGCATTTTTGGAAGCTTAATTATAGCAGTTTTGCGTAGGCCTACTTGTAGAGGACTTTCAACCACCGACATAAACCTGGTCGCTCAGGTTGAAAAAATAAATTTTCCGCTTGTTGCTGTGAAATATTCGATCTACTAGGTAGGCTAGTACAACTTTGGTAAAGAGGTTATTTTTTTCAACCACAGACAAACAAAATTGGTTATCTACTATAGGCAGTGCTACTGGAGAGCATGCGCTGCGCAAGCGTAAACTTTACCCCATATAGGCCTACAACAAGACATTTCAAGAACAGGTTGATGATTTTCTTTTAATTGCTAAAGTGGAAAGGGTCAACAAAAATCACTGACCCTGGGACGCGGTTGATTATAATATAACACCTGAAGTTACCATATCCTCAACTAAAAATTTAACTAATTCTGGCGACTAGGACAATATTCATATAAGAATGGTTAGATCTACGATTGACTGGCAATCTTTGGACAGGAGGAGAATCAGTTTTAACTTCAACCATGGCCACCTAAACATGCGGCCTGATTTTCACATTTTGCAGAAATTTTCCGATTTTGCTAACTTTGTGCGAATGTTTAAATAAATTTTTCAAAAAATTATATTTTTACGCTTTCTTTACTTTTTTCCCCAGATGACACAACAGGTTTTAACATCTTTCATGTTGAAAAACATAGAAAAATTGGTTTCGAAGATTTTAGTCAGACTGTTAATTTTTCAATAACAGTCTGATTCAGCGTTTTTCAACTTGCATTTTCTCATTTGCTATTGCTTCTCCAAGGCAACAAAAAGCTTTTATACGATCAGGAGACAGCAAAAAGTAAAAAAAAATCTCAGAAAATGTCAGTCAAACACTAGCAGTAGCTGTAATCAAAATATGCAAAATGTGACAAATCAGGCCGTATCTCCAGGTGGCCATGTTTCAACTTAAGCCCTGATTTTAGGATACAACAGTATAATCTAAGACGTCTGGTAGCCTATAATTTTTTTGAAATTTTTGTCCAAACCCCAAGGGAAAGTCGATCTCCGAGATTAAACAGAAACCAGCAGATAAAATAGACAGCAAGTTGAAAAGGGCTGAATCGAGAATCTCAGAATGGGTGCTTAAATCGAAAATACAAAGTAACTTTTTGCAAATATAGAAGCCAAAGATGTTTTGTCAGTAAAATCAGTTATCATTACAAAACAAACTAAATGCGACCTTTTTTAAAGGTAGTTTTTGGAGATAAGTTTTGGTCAATTTATGGCGGCTTAAATAAAATCATATGGAACCCTGTCAAGTAACCCATGTTGATGCGCAATCTGCTGCAAGCGGAGATAGCAAATGATTATAAATATAACCAGTTTCACACAATCTGCTTGTAGTTATGTCACGCTTTTGCGCATGCACGTAGATATGCGCACAAAGTAAAATAACTACCCGGTTTGAGGATGAAACCAAGATCAGAAACACTGTTTGCCGTTGTCTTGCAACATTTTTAAAGTATTTTAGTACAGCAGTAAACAATACTTGAACTTTAAAGGCCATAAACAAAAATTGACGGTCATAAAATAGGCTACAAGGCACTTTTAAGTAAGATGTACTTTTCAGGGTAGGGAGGTGTTTTGGACTGAACTTTTAATTTTTTTACCAAGGGTCTTAGAATATAGGCCACTGTTGTATCCTAAAATCAGGAGTAAATTTGAATTTGAAAAAATCCGATTACCCCCCTCCTCCTTACTTTTGATTGTGAAAATCTTTGAGCAAGCATGCGGTAATAATAATGTTATGATTTTATTTATTGTCGCTCTACAAAACTAAGGTCGTTTAGCGACAGGGTTCATTTTTAATTTTTGTATCAGGTTTACGATATTACCACATTACTACCGGACTTGTTCTCACATTATTATGTATGAAAGAATACAATCCGTACCGTTTTTAAAGTCTTTGGTTTGCCCGACTTGGAATCGACCTAAGACTCCTGTCCCGAGTTCACCGGTGAAGCGATGGAACTTCAAAAAAAAGTCGATTGGAATCAATACAGCCAATGAGTCTACTGCAAAGTTACCATCACCTGAAACATGCAACGTAAACGATGCATATCAGGACTTTTGCAATGCCATAGTAACTACGGCAAAGGCCACAATACCCCGTGGCCGTCGAACGAGCTACATACCATGCTGGGACTCTGAGAGTGAGGCTCTTTATCGCTCACACATAAACGCCACACCGGGTACTGCTTCTAACACCGCAGCCACCAGACTACTTGAGCGGCTAAACACAAAGAAGCTTTAGTGAACATTGAAACGAATTTCCATCTTATGCAAAACATTGGAACGAATTCCCTTCTTCAATTAGAAAGATTGATGTAGAGTCACTTTTTGTCCACAAACTAAAACAACATTTAATCAAAACGGATACACAAAAGAAAGACCACGCAGAAAGGCTGTTTTGCATTCTTCTGAAGATTTCAGTTGAAATCCAGTCGTAACACTTCACAACCAACACGACACCGTCACAAAAGGAGATGAGTGCTTCATCAACACCATCAGGACATCATCATCTAATCCAGTGAAAAGCAACGTGGTCCAGGTGAACCACAAGTGGTCCACAGAGAATTTTCAGTGGTCCACGGATAAAATAATTCAAGACACACACACTTTCGGTAAAGTTATTTCCATATTTCAAAAGAAAAACACATCTTATTCAAGAATTTAGAAATCAGTAATCCTTCAGAAAATTGTATAAACGCTTGTTACTACCATTTAGAAGGTCTCCATGAAGACTGTCAGAGACGGTTAAAAGACATTTTTTTTTAATTTTTTTTAATATCTTTATCCTGCATTGCGGGAAAGCGGACTTGAGCGCTATGCATCGGTGTACGCCTTCCGACGTACACCTGACCCACGCTGCAGCCGACTGCAATGTCTGTTTCCGGTTGTCTACTCTACTTATGACGTAAATTTGGTACTACCCATTACTCGAAATCGATCACTGGGTAGAGGCAATTATCGTAAAGTTTCTTGCCCAGAGAAACAACAGCAAGTGCGGGTGGCTGGAGTCGAACATGCAGGCTCTCGACTGCGAGCCCAACGCGCTAACCACTCGGCCACTGCTGCCGAGTGGTTAAAGTGGTTACATTCTGGAAAAAGATATCCCGGAAGCATATTTACAAAAGGTTCCCTATTTTGTGCCTATCTCGAAAACTGACCAATCAGAAGCCGTATCGCTTTCTTACGTCAACTCATTTGCAAAGTTTCTTTGCGTGATTGCGTCGAGTTCGTAGGTTTTCTCCAGGATTGCCAGTTCTGCGGTTTTCCCCTGGAGTTAGGCTAGTTTTATTTCAAAGTCGCGGAAAAATGTTAGCAGTGGCGTTTTTTCTTGTTTTGTTTTATATTCACAAAAAAAGCTTTGACTATATTCTGGACTTGTTTCATCATTTTCGACGACTGGGCTACTTTTCAGTAGCAGTTGGGCTATAAATTTTAAAAACATCTGGCAATTTTAGTTTGCTCGCTGTTCGTGTCTGCTCTGCTGTCTGGCAGGCTAATCGCTAGGCTAGTACTGTGGCAGGCTATATCTCGTAATATTTTTGTATATATCAAATAATCACTGAATATACAATGTGCAGTAATGAACCGTGATGATTATCCAATTCTTACAATACATTTTATCTGCAATTTTAGATTTGGACTATCGGACAAAAAGAAAGCATTTCACCCCTACATCTCAAATGATCTCATTCCTATATATGTTGCAAACATTTCACTGAAGTTGAAATCTTGAAATTTTGACTTTATAATTTACAAATTTTGATTCATAACTTTCTGCGTTTGCAACCCAAATGCAAAATACAAAGCATATTAGAAATCAAACCGTTGGCGTTAAGTAAGGATATCTTTGTTTTTCTAATGAAATAAAAGAAAAATGTGGAAGACTCAACGACAAAAAATGGACAACAAATGTATTAGGCAAATAATAGATCAATAGCCGCCTCAAAATTGAATTTTTTGAGCTTTCGCCGAAGCAAAATCAGCGATAATATCTTCAAAATCAAGTTTTTGAACGTAATCTCTTTCTATGGAAAGAATCGATAGAGCTGATAGCCGATCATCATTCATGGTAGAACGTACAGTAAGTACGGTTTTATCATTTTGAGCTTTGAGAAACTCCTCTAGATTTATGACGTAATAAATGTTACTAAAAATTGAACAACAGACGAAGTACAGGCTACAGCTATCCAACATCACGCAAGAAGCAACTCGAGCTTTTTAGCTGTTGTTATATCCTTAAATTTTTTAAGGTGTAGCCTACTAGCTGTCTCTTTGTAAATCATTTTCTTGTTTTACTTTTTATTTATTTTTGCATTACTTCATTTCTCGTGCTGTGTGCAGCCTCATTTTGCCGCCCCTGGCGCAGAGCCAGAACCGCCAAGTGGCTGCTACGCCACTGCAGAGAAGTGCGCTGCATGGAACTTGTCTAGAGGATCAGTGTCCATACCTTTAAACAGGTTATATTGATCTATGGTCACAAAGAGCACGCTCTGCAGGAGCTCGTTGATAGGCTACCAATAATCTTACCACCTGGCATGATTCAAATGTAAACAGCTGCTCTTCATCCTGCTTAAATATGTCCTGCATATGATTGGAATATGATTGTCATCTTTAAGGATACTTTATTGGTAAGATGAAAACATAAACGTTATGCATAAAATTCATTTACTACAATTTACTTCTTTAAGAAGATACATCAGATGGTGTAACATGACAGAGCACAATACCATGCAATAGTGACAATCAAGGAAGCAAGTAAATGATAAGATTGATGATACAAGCAATTTGAACAACGTAATTAATGCTTCCAACACTTTGATCAAATTTACCCAAGTCAAATATTCTATAGTGTAAATATCTACTTTATATCGCCATTTAGATTACACTATGTTTCGTGATAAACACAAGTAGACGTTAATATACTTAATCAATGACTAAGACAGTTAATCATGCAAACAGCTATAGGCCTATCCCTTCGTAGATAGGGTGATTACTTACTAAAAGTCAGCATTTTATGTCTGCTTCGTAAAGACGACCTGTATTTAATAAAATATATCACATGTTAAAAAAAAAGAAATAAAAAATAAGCAAATACTTCTTCGAGATATGGCCATCAAAAATAGTACGGAATGACCAGGAGATTATGTAGTCAAATCACAACACACTGATAAACAATCTACCCTGCCACAATAAGGTATTGCTAATCAATGAAAATTTGATCTTATTCAATAAGAATACAACAGCAACTTCACCAATACTCACTTCATACGATTGGTTGTAAATAAATGTGAAGTAAGCATACAATAAACATTACAGTACAATACCAAGCACGCTTGAAAAAACTGTTAAGGTGTATATGAGAGTAGCAACTCCATTGGCTGTGAGGTATAACAAATAACATAGGTGAAATGATGGTTGGTTATCAATGTTGCGCGAACTCTGGAACCGCACCCATGGTCTGAATGCATGCAGTAAATGTCTGTGAAGTGAGCCCAGAAAGGTTTCTTTTTTTCCAAAGTATAAATAGATCTCTAGCTTTTCCCAAGAAGGTCAAACTCGGTTGTTGTTTGATTCCATCAGCTTCAATTGGAGAACACATCTCATCTCTTTCTCGACAAGCTGAAAAAATACAGTGCACATTAGCAATTTCTGAGTAGTGTACACCCATTGGTACACAACATACAATTTAGACCTACTATCCTCGCCAAAACAAACCTTTTTTGCCTCGAATTAAAGTCAGAAGACGGTGAATAAATGAGCAAAACTTATTTGCTGGGCCGTAATAAGTAGTTAAGTACTGTTGTCCCTCTACACAATTTCAATCTAATTAATTAAATTTAACAATCAAACTAAAGCCATTCTTTTGATCTTATTCTTACCTTTTGTAGGTGTTGTAACAGACATGATTTTCCACACATTTGCAATTAAATTTATGAAACAGGCAGCATCTTTTTTTCATTTCTTCATCTTTCGGAAATTAAAACATTGGTACTTTTACTGCAGTCTTGCAAGACTTGTACCCAATTTTACAGCTTGTTACACAACACACAAACCCCATTTCACAAATATAGATTATTAAAGCACTGAATTAATCACAATAAAACCTAAATGAAAGATCCGATTAAAACCTTGGATTGCTACTAAAATTTAACATATGTATGTAGATACTTTGTTTATAAATAATTTTCTGGACTACTAACAAGCTAGCCTTTTAGTTAGCCAATATTGATTTACTTCCTATTATAGCCTAGGCCTACAGCTATAACCGTACAGAACCACTTTAGGGGGCAAAATGTGTGCAATTTTAATAAAACATTGCTTAATTCAGTGGCGTATTCTCCATACATGCACTGCATGCCTTACAATTCTGATGAAATCAGAAATCTTTCAAGGACAACGAATTTATGCGTAGAAATAGAAAATGTTGATAGCAGAACCTCCTCGCTCTCTTAATTTCAATATTCGAAACAGCTATTCATTTTTAAACTTTGGCAACTTTGCTGACCCTGGCAACCAGCCTAGACTATCTGTGGTTTTATGAGCCAGCTTGGAGAAAGATATTAATTGCACAGGCTTTCTCAAGTTTGCAACGTTCTAACCGCTTTACCAATTGCACAGGTGGTAGGCTACCTGAGAAGCCATGATGCCAGCAATTGCCTAGGTTAGGCTACCAAAAAAAAATAAAATTAACATTGCCAATTTGTCAGGCTCAATTTCACTTGCACCAGTAGGCTACCTAGGCTACAGTTAACTGACTAACTTGCTATAACTGCTACATCGAGTGCCAAGAAAATTACACTAACTCATTTTCCATTGAGAATTATTTTATGCGCGCTTTCATTCATTTCAATTAACTGACTAACTTGCGAACTTTAACCTACCAGCCTGCTCCTGTACCAGACATTAAGACAACTAGCAGAAGACCAAAGAAAGAAAACGTAAATGACGCAATGACGTAAGAAAGCGATACGGCTTCTGATTGGTCAGTTTTCGAGATAGGCACAAAATAGGGAACCTTTTGTAAATATGCATCCCGGAATGGGTCCTTGATCTTTCAAACTTTGAACCAAATGAAAATATTGATCCGAAAATATGTGAAGAGCTGTTAGACATGAAAGAAAATGTTCAGCTTATTACAAAAATAAAAAGGGAAGGTGTCTTTGGTTATACTGAAATAATGAACTCCAATCCACAGATTTACGAAATTGTAAATCTTTCACCATATCCTTTCACACAACATGGCTAGTTAAGGCTGGATTTTCTGTTATTAATGACATTTTTTGTAAAAAAAGAAACCGACTTGATATTAATAAGCGTGGTACAGTAAGATTAAGATTGAATCAAACTTTTACTTGTAATTATGATCTAATGTGTGACAAACATCAAGAACAAGGCAGTCACTGACGTAAAATTTTATGATATTTGGTCAATTGTTACTTATACATATTTGGTTAAATTTATTACTTATAAATATTAAAAACAGAGAGAGACTGTTCACCAGGCATTTTATAATAAAAGTAATTTGCGTTCTTCTGGTGACTATTTACTAGGTTACCTCCTGATGTTAAAGATGATAACTAGCTTTTGTATTTCCGACGTTTCGTCAGTCAGCACGACTGACTTTATCAAGGTGGCTAAAACAGGTTAACACAACCTGTTCAGCAACGATGGCACAACACAAAAACGTACTGATAAAATGAATAAAGTAAGCAGCAAGAATCAGAATTAAAACACGCAACAAGACACCTAGAGGTTAAACTGAATGCAGTGAATGCCTAAAACCAGTAGGCTGTCGGAAATACAAAAGCTAGTTATCATCTTTAACATCAGGAGGTAACCTAGTAAATAGTCACCAGAAGAACGCAAATTACTTTTATTACTTATAAATATGTTGTTTTTCTAAACTTAAGCCACAATTATAAATCTGATATACAAAGAAGGCTATGGTCCACAGAGATTTCTAAAAAGATTTTATGGTCCACAGTCACAAAAAGGTTGCTCATCACTGATCTAATCTATACCAGCTCATCCATTCCACCACCAACCAGGACAAGAATCAATAACTTAAACTTGATCTCGAACATCAATCTTTATAGACAACTGTGTGATGTGCAGTCTGACTATAGAAAGAGCTCAACACTTTGCTCTTTTGGGCCACATCGAAACGGGCTTTTGCCTGAGGATTTTTTTATCTCCGGTTTTCTTTCTCCATCTTATTATTATAACGACTGCTCATCCAAATCAATATTGGAACTGACAAATTCAATCCACAACACCTTTCATTAGGTTGTTGTTTATTACTACATGTGCGCTTCTCTCTGTTTTTGCTTTATTTTCTGTTGTTTGTTTTTTGGGTTTTGTGGCCGTGCTAACTGCAGACATATAGCCAGAGTTGCCATACCGTCCTTATTTCTAAGATTTGTCCTTATTTTGAAGGGTCAGGTCTTAGAAAACTTAAATGTCCTTATTTCTAAGAAATGTCCTTATTTTCGACTTGCGTCCTTATTTTGTCTTATTTTCACCAATTACAGAACTTCGATCGTTTTCCTCTGGTATCCGGTGTTGCATAATATTCTAAAAATAGTTTAATTAGTTTCCTCTAGCTATCAGAATTCTTCAACGCCAAAGTTGGAGTGTGGGTGCGTCTTCTTGACCTGCGATCGATGCCAGGCTAGACCTCGGCACAGATCACGAACTTTATTCTCTTCTCTATTGAAGAGAATGGCCTAGACATGAAACAGCTGTCATCTTTTTGTGCTGATAATGCACCAGTCAATTTTGGAGGATCACAGCATAGTGGAAAAAAACAACGTCTTCTTTCGTCTCAAAGAGCAAACATTGCATCTGATCCCAGTCGGCTGCCCTTCTCATATTTTGCATAATGCAGCAGAGAAGGGGTCAGAGCACCTCACACTTGACATAGAAACAATCGTACTGAAGATTGGTAGCCACTATAAAAGCCAAACTGGTAGAACGTTGAGGCTCAAGTATTTTTGTGAGTAGTTTGCTAGCAACTACTCAACTCTACCAACACACACGCCTACTCCATAGACCACACTTGATGCTGTACTCGAGCGAATGATCGATCTCTGGGAACCACTCAAAGTGCATTTTCTTTCGCTGAAACATTTACCAAGAATATTGGAGGATTTCTTTAAATCAGAAGAGTCACTGATCATCGTATCATTCCTCCTCAGCGCTCTCTTGCTCTTCAATAAACCGTTGTTACTCCTGCAAAGTCAACTGCATTGTTTTCAGAACTGGCAGAGATAATTGAATCTTGCAAGATCAAAATATTGCAACGCCAGTGTTCAGAGTTTTTCGAAGCAACAACAGACGAACTACTAAGAACAGTCGATGAAGAGCATGCTAAGGTTCTCAAAGCGAGCTTTCAGAAGTTCTACACCATTACAAGTGGTATCGCTTTGAGAAGCATCCAACGCACATCAACTGGACCCTACTGAAAGATCAAGCAATCGAGTACGAGGAAGTCAAGGGGTTGCCGAAGCAAGTTGATCCACTAATGGCAATGAAAGATAAGCAGTTCGATGAGGTCTCGGTTGTTAACCCTCTGGTCAAGAAAAATCCAGATGATGTGTTCAGCAAGGATGAACCTGAGGGCAAGTGGATGAAGATCTTTACAGGAAACAACTCTTTTCCGCTGCTCTACATGCTGGTTAGCATTATTTTTTCGCTTCCGGTCAGCATTGCGTTTGTGGAAAGAGTGTTCTCTCTTGTTTCGACGCAGTGGATCAAGGAAAAGAACAAACTTAGTGAAATGAGAGTCAAATCCTAGCTATAAGTAAAGATAAACCTATACCTGAGCTGCCGTGAGATCCATGAAGCAATTTCTAATAACAAGGAGTTGCTGGAGTAGATTGTTTCTGGCAAAAAGTATGGAATATGATATGACACGGCTCGTATAAATACAAAGTATGTCCAAAAACGTTTTTTAAATGTTAATCTGATTTTTTGGTTGTCCTTATTTTTGGGTCGATGTTGATGGCAACCCTGCATATAGCCTACTATATGATTCACCATTCAGGCACGTTGTAAACCTTGCAAGGTTTTTCCACCTTTTTCCGTTTATTGACGTGCTGGTGTGCATATATCGACCATTGTAATTGGTAGTCTAGTATTTTTTTTTTCTTGTCCCGGACGAATTAATGACGAAAAATAAAATGAATAAATGAATAGCTAACTGACCAAACAACGTGAAATACGCAGAGATCAAATACTGGCATAAACAATTAAATAATAATTTAAAAATCAGAAAGACAGGTGAAAAACGAATATAAATTATTTTAGCGCAGTCATACTGTACAATGAATGCAATTACAAATTTACATGAGTCAGATTTTATAGGAAAACGTTTCAGATTTCTTCCCAACAAACGAAATGGACAAACACTGTTTCATTTTTAGATCACTTTCTGTTTTTTCTTGTTTGTTAGAATTCATGGAGATAAAGCGGTGATAGATAAATATTTTCTCAAAGTAAGCTATAATTCTGAATAACTATTATTATAAAACCGATTTTCTAATTTCTCCGTTTCAATTAAAAAGAACTTTATTACAGCAAATCGTTTTAACACGAGATAATATGTACAATTGTACATGATCAAACCAGGTTTTTATTTCGAAAGACATATTGCAGTAAGATTTAAAAGCAAATTATTGTAAGTTGCTTTGCACCAAACTAAGTAAGTTATCAAATCCAGGGGTAAATTCTAACATCTACAACACCAATAGCATGGTTTCTTATGCTTCTTCAGTCGAAATGTTTACATGTTGAGAGTTCAGCAACTCATGAAAAGCTTCACATGAGGTCTCCATATCGAAAAATATCATCAGTAACGTAAATAAAATTCAGGGTGAGCTGTTAGGTAGTTTTTGATTTATTTCCATGTTTTCCAACAAACAAAATTGAAAAGGGTATGGCCAAAAGGGATCTCAAGGCAAAACTGTTAAACAATTTGCTATGGTAGCTTACATGACTTTGACTTCAGTTGCAAACTGCATTATTTTAATCAACATGTCATGCTTAAATCGCAACTGAGTAGGCTGTTTTAATAGCACCTAGCCTACCCGTGACGCGACAATTTATTTGTCGAACGACAGTTTATCGAAAGACAGTTTATCTAACGACAATTCATCGAAACGACATTTCATCGACCGACGAAGCACATATGCAATGGAATACTCAGGGGTTAAGGGTTAGTGGCTAGGGGTTAGGGTTTAAGGGTTAAGGGCTAGGGGTTAGGGTTAGGGTTAAGGGTTAGGGTTAAGGGTTAGGGCTAGGGGTTAAGGGTTAGGGTTAGGGGTTAAGGGTTAGGGGTTAGGGGTTAGGGTTAAGGGTTAGAGGTTATGAGCTTAGGTTAGAGGTTAATGTGACAACTTTACTTTCGAATAATTTTGTTGGTTTCGTAACGACTTCCATAACACTTGGAATTCTAACATGTTAGTTTTTTTCTTTAACTTTTCTTTGCATGCGTAACATATCATTTAATATATAGAAGATTGAATGAAAACCTCTAAGAAGTGGGAGGATTGTCCTTATTGAAAGTTAACATGAGCAAAGTTCTTACCTTCTTTCATAAAATATCCTATGTTCTGCAATTAATGACATGCTCCAATTTTATCTAAATTTTATGAGAACTATGTTCTGTTTCAAATGATTTTGTAAGCCATATACCACGGACACAATATTCTTCAAAAATAAAAGACTAGCTAATTTTGAGAAAACATAAAATTTTACGAAAGTCCATGAGGATAGTGCTGTTATAACCATCAATCTTTGTGGTTGAAAGGTCTAGTCTAGTGGTACATAAATTATGGAAATTATCGCCGGTGAGTATTGCTGACGAACGTCGTTCTTTGACAAACATTTCCTTTAAACTATTTTTTACCTAAGCATTTATCTCGAGCTTTCAACACTATAAAGTTTTACGTGATATAAAGGAAAAAGAGATCAATACTAGATGTTGGATTACGTGACGCTACAATTTATCGAAAGACAATTTATCGAACGACAGTTCATCGAACGACAGTTTATCGAAAGACAGTTCATCGAACGACAATTCATCGAAACGACAGTTCATCGAAACGACTGTTTATCGAAACGACAGTTCATCGAACGACTGTTTATCGAAACGACAGTTTATCGAACGACGAAGCACATATGCAATGGAATACTCAGGGGTTAGGGGTTAAGGGTTAGGGGTTAATGGTTAGGGGTTAGGAGCTAGGGGTTAAAGGTTAGGGGTTAGGAGATATAGGGGTTAGGAGTTAGGGGCTAGGGGTTAGGGGTTAGGGGTTAGGGTTAGGATTAGGGGTTAGAGTTAGGGGTTAGGGTTAGAGTTAAGATTAGGGTTAGGATTAGGGGTTAGGGGTTAGGGTTAGGAGTTAGGGGGTAAAGGTTAGGGGTTAGTGGTTAGGGGTTAGTGGTTAGGGGTTAGTGGTTAGGGGTTAGTGGTTAGGGGTTAGGTTTAGGTTAGAGGTTAGGTTTTCGATTAACTGTCGTTCGATAAATTGTAGTTCGATAAACTGTCGTTTCAATAAACTGTCGTTCGATTAATTGTCGTTCGATAAACTGTCGTTTCGATAAACTGTCGTTCGATAAACTGTCGTTCGATAATCTGTCGTTCGATAAACTGTCGTAGTACCGTTGGATTAGAACCCACGTGAACGTTAGACCATTGTTTCTGAAGACCAACAACTTAACTCCTCGGTCAATCCATTCCTTTCAACGAAATTTGTTCTGTTGTTCAGATGATGCAAATTAACGATTAATTCAGCCAAGTACAAACGAAATTGGTCATCTCCTCGGATGGGCCATTGTGAAAAAAAAACGTGGATAGAGCAGTACTTGTAAAATTGATTGATTGATGCTGTTGTTGATACAAGGTTTACAAACAGAAACTCATGTTGAAATTGCTCTACCCAATTACAAATTAAAGTCATAAAGTAAAACTTTTTCGCACAAAGCTGCTAATTAACTCATAATCTGTTCTTTTACAAAAATGCAAACTGATTTTTATAAAGTAAAATCGTTGCAAACTAAACTTGATAAAATAAAAGTTTTCAAATTAAAACTCATAATTTATTTTTCTACAAAAAAATATATAAATTGGAATATATAAAGTTTTGTTTGTTTAATAAAACTACAATTAAAGTAAAAAAAATAAAATAAAGTTTTACTAACTGAAAATCATAAAATTTAAATTTGTTTTTCTTGAAAGTTAAAACCCATGAAGTAAAACTTTTTAATCTACAAAGTCACAAAATCAAAACTTACAAACTCTTTCTTTCACAAAATAGCAAACTAATATTTTAAATAAAAGTTTTACAAACAGAAACTCATAAAAAATTGTAAACTAAAAACATCATTGTTACAAATATTATGACTTTGTTTTATGACTTTACAAATGAAAAGTAGTTTCAACAAATTGCAAACTTCACGTTTCTTTTATTTTTGCTTCATAACTTTACAAATTAAAAAATAAATAGTTTTAATAAATTACAAACTTTGTGTTCTTTAAAACTAAGCTCATAAAATAAAACTTTTGTTCTGCAAATTTAAAAAACTAATATTGATTAAAAAATAATCTAACATTTTTTCTTAGAGTTTTGTTGGTTTGTTCTTATTTTGTGAAGATAAAATCTTGCAAAGTTTGTGCTATGTTTTTTTTTTTAGTGTCGTTTCATGATTGTCTTACAGGAATAGCCTACTATGTGTAGTTGTAAATTTGTCCTCGGTGTTGCAAACATTTTTTGCAGAAGTTCATTTATTCCTTTTCCGGTTCGTGTTGTTATCATGTGATTGTTTAGTAATTAAAACAACATGAAAGTTATTTCTACAAATAAAAAAATGCAAACTTAAATTTATTTTATTTTTGCAGAGTTATGAAAATGGCTTGAGTGAACTCACATCAAAAATAATTTTAAGGTTTACTACATCGACAAATAAATTACTATCAAACTTTGAGCTAAAACTGTTTGACAATCACGAAAGCGAAATTTACCGCAACCAAGATGAAAGAATGCAGGATTTGTTAAGTCTTTGAAGTGACCTGGAGGTGAACCGACAACCATCGAACATATAGAGCTAAAATTACAGATTAAATTAAAATCAGTGTTTCTATACAGTTGAAGGTAATTGCGAAAGGTTACAAAATATAATGAACCTCAAAACTAGCTGATGAGGGATTAAGGATCCTGTAAGAACTTCGATCGAACCATAGGATCGAACTATCAATCAATCAAGCTTATTTCGGTATAGCTCCACATTCAACTATCATGGCTCTAAGCAAAAGTTTATAATATGTTGCAAAAATCTGTGTGCAAGTATTTTTTTTTCATCTCTTCAGAGTCAAACATGTTGACAATCATTAAGATTAGTGTGATATTGCTTCGGATCAGTTTATCCACATTAACCATGACTAACGACGAACCAACATCTTGGACGCCGCTCAATTGCCCAGAGTTTTTCAATAGCAGAAGTCCATGGCCTCGAACTAAGACAAAAAGTAGTGATAATTTAGTAAGACTATCTCAAACTCAAAGTAACGCGACTGGTGTGTTTGGACTATTTTTTGCAACTCTTTATGATGTCACCAATCGCATACCAGTGTATACTGCCGACAAAGTAAAGTATACACCTCACGTCACACAACATTCTCGACCGACAAATAGTCATTATTGGAATAAAGTTGCTTTCAGCTTATGTGCTTCAACTTTACCAACACAATCAGTTGCTTCTGATGTAAAATATGTCGATGATGAAACTTTTGTGAAATGCAACATCAACCAAGCCATTAATGCAGATTACAAATGGAATGAATCTCGATAGAGGACATTTGACACCAAGTGGAATCAACAGCCAAGATCGAGAAAAACAAATAGCAACATTTACATTGACCAATGTTGCGCCACAATACGGACAGTTCAATCAGATATCTTGGAACCAAAATGAACAATTGGCAATGGATCTTCTCGAGAAACGGATTCCCGATGAATACGTTTATATTATCACCGGAACTGCTAACACATAAGTTTGTCTTTGTCAGTGTAACAAACAGCTGTAACAAACAGCCAGGGTAACAAACAGCTTTCCAAAACTTTCTTGGAATTCTAACTAAATTGTTATTCATAAGTTTGTCTTTGTCAGAATAACAATTTAGTTAGAATTCCAAGAAAGTTTTGGAAAGCTGTTTGTTACCCTGGCAACTCTAGAACATGTAAACCAGCCTGGGGCTACGCTATATTATTCAAGATAACGTTGGCTTGACGACAACCGTAGACGAAAGTAATTACATTACACTCAGCGCCTTTGCATCAATGTATTTTATTGATCCTCCATTTGATCAACCTTGCATGAACGCTCCTATCCCACTCGTTAACGAATTCTCGGCATATTTGAGAAGTTGGATGAGCACCGAGTACGTTAACCCAAAGTGCTCAGCAGGGTATTCAGTGAATCAAGGCAATAAGTTGTTCGCTTTTTTTACCCAGTGTTTATATTGCATTCTCCTGATGTTTTACATGTAGTCTTGTTTTGATTTTGCTTTAATTAATACTCCTCATAAACATAGTATTTACTAGGGCTGTTGAGTCATAAAGTTAGAGGAATTTAAACCTAATCCTAACCCGCGGTCGGATTTCTTGAAAATAGACGGACTCCGGCTTGATACAAAACAATGAAAAAGAAAGTTTCTGTTTGCAACCTTTTTTCAAAATATTGTTTCTTGTTCTCCATATTACGCTCTAAATTTTTATCAGAAAATGGAAGTGTTTGTTATTGTAATTTACTTGTGAATTTCTTTGTTTAAATTTCGATCAAAATTTAAGTGAAGTTGAATTTGAAAAAATTAACAAGGCTAAAAATTAAAAATATTTGGCAACCCTCAAAAATCTGGCAACACTGAAGCCGATGTTGGAGTCCTATGTTTTTCGCCTGATTCCTCAGTCTGGTCTATACGTTAAAATAACTGACATTCTATATTTAAGCACCTGAGAGCAAAACATGAAATGAAGTTTTCTATGGTTATAGATTTCCATGTAATGAAACAGATTTTTCGTAGTTCATGTCTGAAAAATATCTTCGACTTTATATTGTATCGTTCTTCAGTATTTTCGATAGTGATGAACCTATCAAAGGCCGCTTTACAAGTTATCAAATGTTTAAACTCCAGTGCTATAGGCCACTGTAGTGTCGCTATGCAAAGTCAGCAACGTAAAGTTGTTGACTTTGCATATTGCAAGTCATTTTATAGCCTATAATATTAGAAATTTTTCAAATTTTAAAAGACGACATTAAAATAAATAACATAGCCTACCGGGTAGGGCGGATTTTTTTCATTTGAAGTGTATATGAAATCTATTATTTTATCCATTCTAGAGAAATAACGGTATTATTAAGCAGCAAAATTAAAAAAATAGTAAAAAAGTTAAATTAAAATAGGCTAGGTAAGCAATAAAGTAACAATTGTTCAGTCTTTTTCTATTTTGTTGGTAAGCCTATATTCGTTTTTGTTACAGCGTAGTAAGCTTTTTTCTATGCTCAGCAACATGTCGTATTATATACATTACTTTATACTATAACAAAACATGTTGTAGAAATGTACAGAAAAAGTAGGTCTATAACTATACTTTATAAATGCAGTGGGTTTGTTGAATAGCCTGTTATGTCCTCGAGACTTTTCAGAAATTGAGAATGCAGTTTCTTTCACAGTTGGTTAAGAATTAAGCCAGTGGTTCCCAACCGGGTGCTTACACTGGGATGCCATTTACAATACTCTGGGTTGTCACGAGCTATTTTTTATATTCGTTTTAAATCTGTCTTCAAATGGTTAGCTATAAAATCATTGCTGCTGGAAAAAATTTCATGCACGATTGTTTTTCTTAAATCATTGAAAGTACAACTTTTTGTCATAGCCTAAGATATTTCGTGGTCACAAATCCTTGTAGTGTGCAGGCCCGGATTCAGAGGGAGCAAAGGGTGCAGGTTCCCAGGGCCCCCCAACTTTTGAAGGGCCCTCGACGTGGAAAAATGTAATTTTGTGTTATTTTTTCTTTCTTTTAGCCTTTGAAGTTTCTGCAAAATGTTGTGCAGTGCTAGATTATTGCTACTTGTTCCCGACAATGGTTCACCAAATCAAACGTCATATAAAACCGTTCAGGTCTACTGAATCTTAGCGTATTACGTCATGGAATTTTGCCTAAAAAATGAGTCAAGATTGCACCATCGTTCGTAAGACTTGTATCACACCTGTTGAGAATTGCTTCACAAGGTTTCACTATTACGTCACAGTAGCTGCTTACGTGCGTTTGAGATATTGCAATGTAGTCTATTTATTCATAAAATGGTTGCTTGAAAGTTGGTCGCATATTTAACTGTTTGCTTAGTGCTTGCCAGCTGGACGAAAATTCCGTCTTTATTTGAGTAGTTTGGATTGTAGTGACAAGTTTTTAGTGGTGTATCGTGTTGCGCTCCATTTTCGACAGCCAGTTGGCTAATTTTACAGAAATACAATTCTCGAATAGACGTTTCAGAAGAGTGTTTTTTTTCGGTCATTACATACAGACGAATGGATCCGGGAACTTTATGTTACAATTTTCCCACGAAGAAATTATGGTTTACTGCTGTGACCATAAATAATAAAGACGTGGCTTGTTAGTTGGTAGGCCAAGAAGCACTTAAAGCACAGAAATAATAAAGACGTGGCTTGTTAGTTGGTAGGCCAAGAAGCACGTAAAGCACAGAAATAATAAAGACGATTTGCTGCTGGTTGGTAGTCTACAGAAGCACAATAATAAAGACGAATTGTTGTTGGTTGGTAGTCTACAGAAGCAAAAGATTAAAGCCACTTTCTTCTCAGTTGGTGCAGAAGAAATTAAAGCACAAGACAATTAAAGACTTTTCTTCTCAGTTGGTACTGAAGAACTTCAAGTTAAAAATTAAAGGCGTTTCTTTGTTGGTTCTGAAGAAAAAACAACATTGACATTCACTAGCAAGAAAAAAGATTAAAGACAATCGATCTGTGCTTGAAGATTCAAGTGGACGAATCCAAGCAAGTTTTGTGGAACTTTAGGACTTCATATATATACCCCTACAACTACGGTATTATTCATTTAAATTCCTTTTGTATTTTTACGGTCTTTGCAGTTAAGTTTTTTATAACTACTGTAATAATTTTGTGTGTTTGTGTAACTTAATTTTTTAATTGTTAAATTTAGCCCCAACATTTAATATGTCTACACTCGGTGGCGACAAGGACTCGACAGCCGTCGACTCGAATGAGTTTAAGCCTGATGATGTTTTTTGCGGTCGGGCAGGCCATTCTGGGGAGAGACCCAGTAACGATGAGGCTAAGTCAGGCCGAGAGGCCCGGCATCTTAGAAGGGATATTTTAACTCAAATTGGGGAACTTTCTGTAGCCCTAGGTTCTTTGAGTGATAAGCAGGAACTGTTAATTTTTCGATCTAACATATCTACTTTAGAAGAGGAATTACGGCATTTCCATGCTCTTTTGAGTAAAATTTTCAACTCTGCAATTTTGACAGAACTTCGTGATAGGGTAGATGTCGAATTTAACTCGTTAAAAAATAACTTCGAACAAAAAGAAAGTGAGTTCTCAGATATGTTGGATGCTGACATACACCCTGAGGATAGCGCCTCAAATGTAAGCACTAGGATGTCTAGGAGTTCGTCTCGGATAGTGGCACAAATTAACCTACAGCTAAGACGAGAGGAGCTCCAGATCCAAGCCGAGGCCGAAGCAAGAGCTGCTGAGGCTGCCGCGAGAGCTGAGGCCATACGAGCTGAGGCCAGAGCAAAAGCTGCTGAGGCCGCCGCGAGAGCTGAGGCCGAAGTGAGAGCTGCTGAGGCCGCCGCGAGAGCTGAGGCCATACGAGCTGAGGCCAAGCGAGAGCTGCTGAGTTCGCACTTAAAGATCCCCAGTTGAGGGATGAACAACGTAGGGAAGTAGCTTTAGCTGAATATCGATCAGAGCCGGGCCCCCGGCGTAGCTCTAACAAAAGATCTTCTAGGCATTCCAGAAGTGAACATCAATCTAGGTTAAATTTAGATAACCTTTTCCAGACACCTGTTCAATCCGTAAGTGGTCCAGTACAATCCACATCTTTTCAAGCTGTTTCAGGAGGTCTCGGGGCCGCAGCTAAGGATATTCCGAAGGATCTAAAGCCAAGGCCTGCGAATTATAACCGAACTCTTCCCCCAGAGCGTACAGGTCACGGTGCCGCCATTAGCAGTAATGCTTTGCCCTTCACAGTTGTCTGCGCCGCTAGTTTTTGATCGCCCAGCTACACGTAATTTGCGTGATTGTGAGAGGCGTATCGCGTCTCCTGATTTTAACGTTTGTGAGGATCGTGATCGGGCTGTGCATGTGACTGAGCCCCCTCAGCCCCTTAAGGGATATAGCTTGTCTTCTCCCGCTAAATCGAGTTCTCAACAGCAGGATTGCTTTTTTGAATACCAAAATAGTAGGACGTTTTTCGATAAGGCGGGCTTGATTGGTTACGATGGTAACAATATGCCATTTGTCTTCTTTAAAAATCGTGTTACGGCCTTAATGGCAGCTTCGCCCTTTAAAGGAACTCGTTTGACTTTGTTCCAAGCAGCTGGTGTTAGGACAGCTGCGCAAATGATTGCTAATTTGGTTTCGGACATCCCTGGCTTGTCAGAGGAAGACAGGATAGAAATGTCGTTAGCTCACTTGTCCCAGCGTTTTGGAGTTCGTGGAGGTCTTTTGGCCGAACCAGAAATTAGGAAGTACCGCTATGGTAGCAAATTAACTTCGATGTCTTCTAGTGATTTGAAAGAGTTTAAAGATGAATTGTCGCAGTGTCTGCTTTACGCGCAAGCTTATGGTCAGTGAGATAAATTGGAAGGACGTTTTGTTTTGGATTTGGCTAAGCGACTCCCGTTTGACGCTAAACAACGCTATCTTGACTTTTTAGGTGATCAGTATGGTAGCACTGATGAGCCTACTTTTCAGAGTTTATTCGATTTTGTAGTACGGGAGGAAACGCGCAAGTCGACTGATTTTGCTATTATGCTAATGGGCGATTCTGGTGAGTCGCAGCATTTTAAAAAGTTTGGCAAAGGAAAATTGCCTTCATGTCCGGTTAGGCAGACGTCGGTAAAACCCCATGATAATGTAATGTCACGGAGTTTGCAGTACTCGACTGCTGTTGGCGCACCGCGCATTGGTGAGGCCAGACGTAAAGACCAACCGGCGTGTCTTTAATGTTCGTCACGTGGTCAAGTTGAACATCATTTTTGTCTAATTGTAAAGAATTTTTGCGCTTGACACCAAAAGATCAGAGAGATGTTATTGTGAAAGCTGGCAAATGCTTGAATTGTTTGCGCCAGCATATGGTTAGGGACTGTAATCATGCAAACAACTGTGGTCAATGTGGGCCTAACAACGATAGGAAACACTTTTTTCTTCTGCATGATGTTTATGTGACGTCACGTGATTTTCTGGATTCGATCAGCAAAGATGATGCTGGTGCCAGAATTCCTGTGCGTAATGTTAAGATTGGAAATGTTAAAGCAGCTTTTAACCGCGTTACTGCTGCTCGTGTTTTGAATCCAATGACTGGCAAATCGAAGTTGGTGTATTGTCAACATGATCCTGGTTCGCAGTTGACTTTTGTTTCGAGTGATTTGGTTTGCGAACTTGGCGTTAAACCGTATGATAAAGCGCCGTTTAAAATGGATACTCTGGCTGGTCAGAAACCTACTTGTGCTAACCTTGTTAAACTCAACATCCAGTCGTTAGAGACAGATTAACTGTTTTGTGATATAATCTCGGTGGTTAACCCAGCTTGGGCTGACGATGTTAAAACTTTACCGCATAAGCAGGATTTAAGTGGTTTTCGTCATTTTCATGACGTGAATATGTTTCATTTGAATGATTGTAGTACTGTAGAATTAAATGTACTGATTGGCAACGACAACGCTTATTTGATGTGGGCAAAAGAAGAGCGTGTTGGTGAGAATCGTAGTGAACCACATGCTTTACTCACTCCTCTCGGTTGGTTGGCTTGTGGTGGTAAGTCACCCTTAGATGAAAGCGTTGCTAATGTGTGCAGCGTGCAGACGTCTTCAGAGTCGGATATCATCTCTGGCTTTCAGCGTAAAATTGAGTCTCGTGATATGGAAATAGCAGACCTGAACAAAGTCATTCAGGATTTGACCATGCAAAATGAAACCTGTGAATTGTCTCGCAATGATATTTTGGCCAGAGAACTTGTTGAACCGAATATTGAGTTGAAAGATGGTCGATTTGAGATACTTGTACCGTTGAAGGAAGATATTTATTTACCTAACAATCTTGTGTTGGCGTCAGATAGAGCTGCTGCTTTAAGGAAGAAGGCTTTAAAACAACCTGAACTTCGTGACTTTCTTACCGACACCATGAAAGATCTTAAATCTAATGGTTATATTGAGCGTGCTGGTAAAGCAGGACATGTACAGGGATTTGAATGGTATTTACCATACTTTGTGACGTTACAATTAAAAAAGCGTATTGTTTACGATGGCAAGTCTGAATTTCGAGGAACTTGTGTAATGTTTTCGTGTCTTGACTTGTTAAACCCTCTGGTAGATGTCTTGGCTAGATTTCGGCTTGGTAGATTTGGTTTCGTGACCGATATGACTAAGTACTTTTTTCACATTTTGGACACTTCAATACGCAAGCCCAATTTTATTGAACTGCTTACGTACACAGGCAGTGCCGTTCGGATCGTGAACGAACGCCTTTTGGTACCTTTGAGTGATGACCCTAGGGATTTTACTGTTATCACCCCTGCCTCACTTTTGACCCCATACTTAGACTTATACTGTGCTGTTGGGAAACCACATGATCGTGACCAACTAAGAA
The DNA here is from genome assembly GCF_918807975.1 of Aplidium turbinatum. Lineage (NCBI taxonomy): Eukaryota > Metazoa > Chordata > Ascidiacea > Aplousobranchia > Polyclinidae > Aplidium > Aplidium turbinatum. The sequence continues at coordinate 16,862,009 of NC_137477.1, read as the reverse complement.
GAGATTATCGGTTCAATTTGTCACTTTCTCAGCAGTTTTGGAGTAAATGGATCGATTTTTACTTGCCAGGTCTTCAGGGCCGGAAAAAATGGCTAAAAATGGCCGAGAATTTGGAGCCTGGTCAACTTGTAGTGGTGGGTTTTCTCCAAGACATTGGTAAACGTGGGAAGTATCAACTTAGGAGGGTGCATGAGGTAGTTCCACAAATTAGGAAAGGGAAGCCTGAGCTAAAGTTGTCGTCTACAACTATGATGAGAGTACGGGGAAAGTGAAAGTAGACTACGTGTTGAGGGATATTTCGTGCCTCGCCCCCGTAAAGAACACCTAAATGTTAGGGTTTGAGCCTGGTTTTGCTGCGATGGTCGACCCTTGTCTGATCCCAGAACAGTCGGTTATTATCGCAACCATTGTATATAGCGTCATTTCAGCGTGTACCTATGGTACCAATTTCATGTATCGTCGCGTATTATTCTTATTGCTGTTCATTTTTTGCATGCCCTTTGTATTTGCGTATTAACTTAAACGTGAGTGATTCAAACAATTTGTGTATCGTGTGTTTTTATTCATTGGCTTACAATTGTCGTCAATTCTTTTTTAGTTATGCCATGTCAGACTGTCATAACTAGGGGCTGCTATGTTCCCGACAATGGTTCACCAAATCAAACGTCATATAAAACCGTTCAGGTCTACTGAATCTAAGCGTATTACGTCATGGAATTTTTCCTAAAAAATGAGCCAAGATTGCACCATCGTTCGTAAGACTTGTATCACACCTGTTGAGAATTGCTTCACAATGTTTCACTATTACGTCACAGTAGCTGCTTACATGCATTTGAGATATTGCAATGTATTCTAGTCATTCGTAAAATGGTTGCTTGAAAGTTGGTCGCATATTTAACTGTTTGCTTAGTGCTTGCCAGCTGGACAAAAATTCCGTCTTGTATCGTGTTGCGTTCCATTTTCGACAGCCAGTTGGCTAATTTTACAGAAATACAATTCTCGAATAGACGTTTCAGAAGAGTGTTTCTTTTCGGTCATTACATACAGACGAACAGATCCGGGAACTTTATGTTACAATTTTCCCACGAAGAAATTATGGTTTACTGCTGTGACCACTACTGTAGAGGTAGAGGTGGTTTTTTTTGCACGGGGCCCACCGATATAAAAGTGCCCCGGGCCCCCCATCAGCTAAATTCGGCCCTGGTAGTGTGGCACCCTTATATTGTTGTGGTTTTGTGATGTCAATGTCTGTGCAAGTTCTGCCGATTGTCGATTGCAGTTCAGTAGGTGAGTACTGTGCAGAGAGAGATTTTTGCCCGTTTTGTCTGCCAAGCAAAGAGCAGTAGGCTATAGGCCTATTAAGTTTCACAATGACCCCGAAATAAGTAAACTTTGCTTTTATCAAAATGTTGTTTCAAAGCGTCATTCAATTTCCAAATAGGCTAAAATTGAAATGTTGCTTTGCTATTATCAAGCTTATGCTACTTTCTGAAGGTGTTACTAGCCTATCAACTGCCTTTCTAAGAGCACGCTCAAAAAACAAACTGGCCTACTTTTCTCCACACTGCATTACTGTAAAACTGAAAGTCAAGCAGAGAAGCTTTCCCGTGGTTTGTCACAACCTAATATCCGCCATTTTCAAGTTTTCGAGATAAACGACTTTTTGTGTTTATAGCTGTAAAATTAACAAAGTAAAACACTCGAAGTTGACTTTTGGAAGGCTGGAGCGGACAACCAAACAAAATTTTTAAGAATGAAATTTGAGCCATGTTTTTGTTTGGTTATTAAAATATGGCTTATATTTGGTTTTGCCAGATAACTAGTTATAAAAATAATATTAGGTTTGTATGAAAAAACCTAATATATACTCTCGATGTTGACTTTAACCGCCTTATTGGCTTATTTAATGTTATGTTTTTGTATGATAAAGCCTCATATAAGCTAAATGTTGACTTTGACCACACTATGTTGGCTTTGTAAGCCTAAAGCAAACCTGAAGTACCGGTAAGCCTCTGGATTTCTCCCAGAACTGTGTATCATTTCATCACTGTAATCTCTAGATGACTTTGCTGATATCACATTAGCCTGCTAGGTTAAAGGCTATCGCTGACTCAACATTAGTTGCTGGTAGCCTACTTAATAACCATGCCTTCATTTAAGGCAGAGGTGACTGTTGTGTGCGACGCGAACACAACAGGTGCGGTAGTTAATTGCGCCGGTGACGTCACGATTTTCCTAATCCACCCGGCAGGACTGAGCAACTGTTAAAGCACGCCAACTTGAAGAAATCACTCGGTTTCCAATGACTGCTTTGCAGCAATGAAGTTTACACGGTTTTTCAAATTTGTTGACTAACAGTTCTCAATCCACTGTACGGTACACAAGTTCCACAGGTTGGCCAACGACGCACGGTAGTATAACCGGATTAGTAAGGCCAAATGATGCACTTGTACGCAAAGGATTCTATAGTGATTGACTCAGTAAGTTGAACTTTGAGAGATAGCAAGCTGCAAATATGGAATTCATCCTACACGTAAATATTAGGCTACCATAGCAGTTGTCAAACTTAAGTCCTGTAGAAATACATAACAGAGAAGCAGCTAACAAAGCATAAACATCACTCAATCAATTTTCAGTCACAGACTACAGTAGCTAACAAATTCGGCTAGCTGGCAAACTAGCAGCAAAAACGAAAACGTCTCGAAACTTCCATAGACAATCTCGTGGTGAGTGTTGCCGTTTGCAAATCAGCGATAACATAACAATGAAGAGGAAACGACGCTAGGTGGCGAATACACAAATTAACGGGAGTAATGCAGTAAAACGAAAGGCAGGCCTTTCAAGGACCTGTTGAAAATGTAACAGTGACGAACCTGCGGTCCAAAGAAGGGCCAAACTGGGTCATTCTTTTCTTGAATAAAAGTTTTTCAACTGTCTATTGTCATGTAACAGTTCAGTCTTTAGTCTCTTCCTCATCGCTCTGATCTTCCAACAGAATCTCAACGGTGTCTATTGGTGTCTCATCGTCATCTGGATCATCTTCTTTCCTTTGGACAATTACACAAAGTTTGGATATTGGTCTCTTCAGAGATCCGGTTGCAGTCTTCACTTCTACGGAACGAACAACGCCGTGACGATCAGGAAATGTTTCAATTACTCTGCCTAGTGGCCATCGTTGTCTGGGAGCAGAGTCATCAATCAAAAGGACGATATCTCCTCTTCGGATATTCTCCTTTCTGTGAAGCCATTTTGCTCTTGACATCACAGATCGTGGGTATTCCTTAACCCACTGCTTCCAAAAGGTGTCTGCCAGAAACTGCACATGGCGGTATCGATCACTTGGTCGGTAGCCATCTCTGTCGCAGCTTAACATTGGCGGTAAATTCGCTGAAGAATTCAACTTCAACAAGTGGTTTGGTGTAAGGGGTAAGTCGCCATCAACTTCCAGTTTCACATCGGTGAGTGGTCTTGAATTGACGATGTCTTCTACTTCAAGAAGTAATGTGTGCAACGTGTCATCATCGAGTGGTTGTTTTGGTAAGATGTTCATAAGAATTTGCCGTACTGTGCGAATCATTCTTTCCCAAGCTCCGCCCATGTGGCTGGCTGTTGGAGGGTTGAATGACCATTCTATTCCTTGTTGTCGAAGGCTCTGGTGGATCTGGTTCTGATTCCACTCATCGATGGCTTGCTTCAAGATTCTTTCACAACCCCCCACAAAGTTGGTTCCATTGTCAGAGAAGATTTTCTTGATGGGGCCTCTGCGAGCCATGAAACGCCGCAAGGCATTTATGAATGCGCCAGTTGTCAGGTCTGGTGCCACTTCCAAGTGAATGGCTCTAGTTGTGAGACATGTGAAAAGGCAGCCGTATCTCTGTCACTTCGTCTGTTTCGGACATTTAGCGGCCCAAAAAAGTCAACGCCAGTCTGTGAGAATGGTGGCTGTGACATTTGTAACCTTGCTTCTGGCAGTTCTGCCATGAGCTGTTGTGTAGGTTTTGCGGTCCTTCGCCGGCAAGGCAGGCATCTTGAAAGTACCCTTTTAACCGCAACTTTGGCATTAACTATCCAGTATTTTCGGTTAATATTGTTCAGTGTATGGCTTTCACCCATGTGCTTCGATTCGTTTGTATGACAATGTTCAATTATCAAGTCCGTTAAGTGGCGCTCTGGAGCTATGATAGCAGGATGTCGCGTTTCGAATGGTAAGTCGGCTCTGTCGATTCTTCCGCCAACACGAAGAACATCTTTCATTAGGACAGGGCTGAGTTTTTCGAGTGGGATCCTCTTGGATTTGAGCATGTTTGGATGCTCCTTTGGATAGGCTTACCATACGTCCCGTTTTCGGCGGGACAGTCCCGCTTTTTAACGTCTTGTCCCGGCGTCCCGACCGGTCAGCCAAACGTCCCGCTTTGGCGTTCAGCCAGCATAATACACGAACATTACCAATTAGCATGTTCTCGTTACTGTTGTTGCTGTGTAGCGTACCGGTAGCCTACTTGCTGAAGGTGAATGCGTGATTTTGGGCAAATAATGGGCAAAATAATGCAAAGGTAAAAGGGAAAAATAATGTTTCCTTCAAAGTGAAAGAAAAGATCGAAAGAGATCTGACAAGGATCGGATGTACAGCTCATATTGTTCACAACTGCCTCCAACATACTGTGGATACTCTCCCTGTAGCCTATATGTCGAAAGTCTTGTGAAAATCTATAAATTTTTTCACATTTAGGCTACACCGTGCGAGTTACTGAGCTGAAAATTTTTTGCGACTTTGTAGATATTGAGTATCAGCGTATCTTGCAACATGGCAATACAAGATTTCTCTCTTTGCTACCAGCTTTGCAAAGAATACTTGAAATGTTTGAGGGATTGAAAAGTTACTTCAACTCCCAAGAAGGTTGTCCTACTCGCATCAAAAAATGCTTCGAAATTTGTTCATGGGCAGTTGAAATACTTCAACGAGACTATTCTAAAGTTAGAAAAGGAAAACGCTAGTGCCGTAGATGTGGCACATGTTCTGTCAGAGCTAAAGCTAAACTTGAAAAGAAATAAAACAACTTCATCCCATCTGCAGCATTGACGCTCTTAGGCAAGCTAGAAGAAGCAGGCGAAGTAAACGTAAACTTGTTTTACAAAAAAGCAAGAGACTTTTATGATAAATGCTTATCGTATCTGGATCTTTATGATGGTAATTATAAAGATGTGCTTCCTCATATTTGGATCGACCTAAACAAAGAAATATCCTGGGGGCGGGTGTGTGAGTCTGCAGAAAAGATCAACATGATGTTTGGGAAGCAGGTGATCAACAGCGACTCTCTTTTCGACGAATAAGTACTAGTGAAACGGCACATGTCTGAACGTTGTAAGAAAGAGAGCTGACAAAATGCGTCTTTGGAACAAAAATGGGTCGAGATGTTCAAAGAATTTGAAAATACATGCATACGCGTTGCAAACTTTCAAAAGCTGGTAGAGTTCATATTTTGTTTACCCGGAACCGACCCGGAACATCCGCAACCGTTGAAAGATTTTTTTTTCATCATGAAGAGCATGTGGTCTGAGAGCAGAAGCAGGATGCTGGAGCAGAACTTGAAAGCCGTTATCACATGTAAAATTAATACTGATTGATCCTGCTCTGACTTTTACGAAAATGTAAAATTGAACAATGTCTTTTTGAAGAAGGTGAAGAAGATTTTACAGGAATATTCGTAACCACATTTTTGTTGAAAATGCTCTCAGAATGCACCAAATTCAAAGTGATTTTTCAAAATTTTCTGGGGGAGGTCCCCCAGACCCCCCGCCGCTGGGTTTTCAAAACCCCCACACCCAGGTTTTTAAAACCCCCAGACAAAAAAACCAAAACCCCCAGACCCCCCCTTTCAAAATTCCTGGCTACGCTACTGTATGCAGTGTTGGGTAAATTCAGTGCAATTGGGAGTTACTTATCGACTTGAAAACCGCAGGCTATTTTATTATTCTTTCTTCCTTTTAATTTGCTTTACAGAAAAAATCTAAATTCGAATTATTTTGTATCGTTAACGTCAATTCCTTTCTATTTTTCGAACTGAAACCGAAATTTAGACAGAGAATATGCGCATGAACTCTCCATGACAATACGGTCAATGAAGACAGCCGGGATGGCTTTAAATGTAGGCCTATGTAATAGTGGTACCCGGTCATTTGGTCGACAGGACGTTTGGTCGACAGACATTTGGTCGACAGGACGTTTGGTCGACAGGACGTTAGGTCGACAGAACGATTTATTTTAGGGTTAGGGTTATTTAACTAACCATAACCCTAATCTAACCCTGACTCTAACCCTAACCCTAACCCAAAAATGAATCGTTCTGTCGACCTAACGTCCTGTCGACCAAACATCCTGTCGACCAAACGTCCTGTCGACCAAATGTCTGTCGACCAAACGACCGTGCACCTTTACAGCAAAGTCAGCAATAATTAAAAAAATTCCAAAAAACGCCAAATGCTTGAAAATTTATCAGTAATCTTAAGCGTTATTGGTAGTAAAAATGTGCATACACTGTGAAATCCATCAAGCTTGTGAAATTTGATAACGGATTTGCCTAGCGTCTTATATATAGGACGGCTTTTTTTTCAAAAAGTACAAACACAATTAGGAAAAAAATAATTGTGATATGTTTTTTAGGTCATAATTATGCAATATTTAAATTTTCCGAATTTTTTTTTAAGTAGCCTACTTTCACTTTCGGCACAAATGGGTTAACTTTTTAAGTTAACTGGCACTTACGCATTTGGTTATTGTTTTTGGATTAAAGTTATATCGCCAAGCTAGAAAAAAATCGATCTTACAGTCTATAACCGATCTTGTGTTTTTATTGTGTGTGAATTTTGTCTTTTAAACTGAGTTTGTGACGTAACCGCACGTCTCAAGGCAAGTTCTTGCAATTTTAGTTAATCTACTCATCTAAAAATTTAATGCACTTAAAACAGTAAGTTTCATGTTTTGACGAGAGAGATTTTATTTTTTACGACAATTACTAAAAACTAACACTTCCAACGAAAAAAGAAAACACAAAAATAAAATAGTTGATCGTGAGGTGGCGCGAAAGACCATGTTTCCAATGTAAAAGCGGCCACTTTCACAAACCACTTGCCAATTTCTGTCGCTTCGCTTCAAAGGAATCTGTACCGCCTGTGCGCTTACATTTTAATTGTAAAGTTCACTCGCCATTGCCGATTGCAGCAAAACAACAAGAGACTTGTTGCATGCATTTCATTGCATTGCAATTTGCAACTCTAAAAATTATTGTGTTGTCAGGGCCGTCGCTGCAGGAGGGCGTGCCCCCTCCGCTGACAACGACCTGTGCATACACACTTCAGGCACTGAAGAAGAACTGGTTTTAATTTTAGTTTCATTAACTAGGTGGCTGGTAAAAAGATTACTTTTCATGGTGTTTCCACTTGTGCGTTGATCCGAAATATAATTTATCGGCGATTAATTATCGGCGATAATCAAATATTGCCTTTGGCGATAACGATAAACGATAACTGAAAAAATAATTGAGCGATAACGATAAGCGATAAAAGTTTATCGTCGATAATTATCGCCGATAAATTATCGCCGATAATGCCCATCACTGCGTACTAGGGTGGGCCGTCGGAAACAGATCGCTTAGCAACTCGAGTTTCTTAGGAGGTTTGTCGAGTAAATGGCGAAATCGAAAACCATTTTTTAATTGAACGCCAGGAAGACGGCGCACAACTGGGACCTAATCGGTAAATCACCCCATTCCAGGGATATTGACAGGGTTGCCATAACGTCCTTATTTCTAAGATTTGTCCTTATTTTGAAGAACTCTATCTTAGAAAATATTACTGTCCTTATTGCTAGGAAATGTCCTTCTTTTTGACTTGAGTCCTTATTTTGTCTTATTTTCAACAATTAGTGAATAAACTTAGTGGAATGACAGCCAAATCCCTACTACAGTAAAAGTAAACCTAGACCTGAGTTGTCTTGAGATGCACAAAGTATTTTTTTACGAACAATGAGTTGCTGGAACACATTGTTTCTGGCAAACAATATGGCATGTGATATATAATGGCTCGTATAAATGCTGAGGTTTGTTCAAAAACGTTTGTTTTACTTTGTATGAAAATTTAATTTTTCTGTTGTCCTTATTTTGGGGTTCATGTCGATGGCAACCCTAGATATTGCAGTGGCGTATATTCAGAGTTTGTGTGCCGCACACCCATCAAACATGGTTGATTCATCAATCATCATACAGTTAAACATGCAAGTAGGCTACTTGGTAGCCTATATAAATGGTGAAGGCAGGGTATACAAGTAGCCTATATAAAAGGTGATGGCAGGGTATACAAGTAAGTAGGCTTCTTGGTAGCCTATATAAAAGGTGAAGGTTTGGTATGCAAGTAAGTAGGCTACTTGGTGATGATGAAGGCGTATACAAGTACGATAGCCTAAGATGATGAAGGCGTATACAAGTACGGTAGCCTAAGTACTTGGTAGCCTACATAAAAGGTGATGGCAGGGTATGCAAGTAAGTAGGCTACTTGGTAGCCTATATAAAAGGTGAAGGCATGGTATGAGCATTGCAGGTAAGGTAGATATAAAAGTGAAGGCAAGGTAATATGGACTACTCACAGTACTCAGGTATCAGGTATATATTAGTGCTCAGAGAAGGCAAACAGGTAGGGTATTGGCCTACTGACTGAAGCAAGTATAATTGGGTTCTGTTTCAGTGAAAAGTTTATTCACAATAGTGGAGGGAAATTTAAAACAAAATTCGCAATTTATTACAGGTATTCAGTACAGTAATTCGTAGTGGTGGCGGTAGCCTACGTCGAATTTTACATTGATTGATTGAATACAAGTAATCAGTAGGCTACCGGTGGCAGTTTACCAATTAATTGCAGTTAATTGGTCTGCAATAGTTATAACATGGCCGCATATACTCGATCTGCTGATCCGGTGTTCGGCTTTGCCAAAGAAATGAATGAACTGGTTCTTCCCACCAGTGGTGACGTTCTCCGATATTGCGCCCAAGTGAAAGAACAATACAAAATCATGAAGAAGAAGGACACCGGAGATTGCAAGAAGGAAATGGGGCTGCGCGAAATGGCGGAAGCAGTGGCGACTAAGATAACAAGCATCTACAATTTCGCCACAGTGGCGATCATTACGCGTGAGGGAGTGATCAAGAAGATTCTGAAGCAATGGGCCATGGTTAAGATGAAGAATAAAATCCCTACGGCGAGAAAGACGGCTGAATGGAAAGCTTCAATGAAGACCAGTCTTTGCCTCGACACTCTTTTCGACGTCGTTGACGACAAATCGCTGCATTCACGCGAGGTTGATTTTGTTAAAGACCAACGCGGAGCACGCATTGGTTTCATTGGAAACGTCGATTGGAAGGCGGAAAAATCTGAGAAGAAGAGGGACGAGCGGAAGGAGCAATTGCTTTTGAGAGAGAAGCGAGAAAAAGAGCGGGAAGAACGCGAAGAATGTACTCAAGACTCGGATGACGACAATACAGAAGAAACTCCTAGAAGGCGCTTCCCTTCAGAGTGCTCGATCGGCAGAAAAGAAATCGAAGAAGAGCAGGAGCGATGTACTTTCGATCTTCGTACAGTTGCGCGTGAGGCGGAAAGGTATGGAATTTCGAGTAGAGCAGCAGCTGCCCTCGCCACCGCAACATTACTGGACACAAAAGATGATTTCAATCGGATGATGGTAGTGGATAAAAACAAGCTCGTTCGTGCACGAAAACGGCTTCGTTTAGAGATGAATCACTTTGCTTCAATTTCGCTCGGCACAATAGTTGAAGGCCTTTACTTTGACGGCAGAAAGGATAAAGCCCTTACATTGAATGGCATAACTGGCTATCGTCAAAAATCAATCGAAGACCACTACGTGATGCTGAAATACCCAGGAGGTGAATATATCGACCACGTTTCCATTCAAGGGCGTTCAACTGGAAACAACATTGCCAAAACGATGTTGGCTGCTCTTGAAGTCAAGGGAATTGACGTGAAAGGCATTCAGGTCGTTGGCTGCGACGGAACTGCCGTCAATACAGGTAAGCACACAGGAGCCATCACCAGCATTGAGCAACATATCGGGAGTGTGGTACAATGGTCGATTTGCCAGTTTCACCTCAACGAACTCCCGCTTCGGCATCTCTTCGGCGAGTTGGACGGGAAATCATCAGGACCGCAAACCTTCAAAGGATTTATCGGCCGTGTCGTCGCTAATGATAAGTACAAAATGGGAGAATTTGCAGTCGTCGAGTTCGAGAAGATAAAATCCAACCTGACAGAAGTCGATGAGGTGATGGATATTAGCGGCGATCAAAAGTATCTGCTCGATATCGTGTTGGTCATCGAGGGAAGTCTGCCTCCAGAAAGCATTCGATTCCGTGATCCAGGAAAACAGGGTCATGCACGATGGCTTACTCTCGCTTCAAGGATATGCCGACTTTATATCTCGGAGCCAGAACCAACAGAGGCGCTGATAGAAATGACGAAGTACATCGTTAAAGTTTACGCTCCCATGTGGTTTACTATCAAGCGAAACAATAAGATTCACTTCGCTGCTCGGTCTTTCCTTCGGTTGGTTAAGCTGACTCGCTATCTGATAGGCCAATTAAAAAAAGTCGTCGACAGTTGCCTACAGACAAACGCCTTCGCTGCGCATCCGGAGAATGTAGTGTTGGCTCTTCTGCATGACGAGTCTAAGCCAATGCGTAAGCTCGCAGTTCATCGGATCCAGAAAGCAAGGGACGATTACACGGGTGGGATACGTCGTTTCGAAATTCCCAAAATAAACTTTGAGTACACAGACTTGACAACAAACTCGTTGCTCCGGTGGAGCGAGCAGAAGCTCACTGAGCCACCAATTTTACGCGATTTCAGCATCCAACAGCTCACAGAGCTTTTCGTCGAGACCGATTTTCCTACATCGATTGACAGTTTTCCGTGCTGCACACAAGCAGTTGAGCGCGCAATCAAACTCGTCACCGAAGTGAGCGATGAAGTCATCGGCCATGACCGCAGACATGAACTCATTCTGACGCGAACTGCTGCTCGCTCACAGCGTTCACGTTTTGAGTCAAAGAAAGATTACGTTCTGTGATTGTTTTTGACTGTGTTTACGTCGTTTTGTGTATTTTTTACTTTTTTAATTACCGCACTTTTTTTTTTTTTTTGGAAAAAAAAACGTTTTTTATTGTATTTAGGTGATATTGATTTTTTTGTGCGGCGTCTTCCCGCCGCCCGATCTAAAAAAAAATTTTAGATTAATTGTTTGTGACCTAAGCCTCCTATCTGAGCCGAGTTGCTAAGTGATTTGACAAAAAAAGTGCATTGACGGCCCACCCTACTGCGTACACTTTATGTCATATCTCCTTTATTTCTTCACCGACTGCCCTTATTTTATACGACATGGCAGAATCAACAACCGTAAGTACACCAAGACCCCAGTGGGAGCTTGGACAAAAAATACACTGTGTTAAATGTTACTACAAAACAAGCTCGTTTAAGAAAACCCAGCACAGTTTCATGCATCAGTTCGAATGTGAAAAGGCTCCATCCAAACGTAGAATTCAGAACTGGGTGAACCACTTCGAGAAGTATGGGACCGTGGAGAACCTCAACGCTGCCAGTGAGAACCGTCCAGGCCACTCGGGACGTCCCAAGAAGCGGACAGCCGAGCTGGTCGAAAGTGTGAGGAAGTCTCTCCAGCAGAGTCCGAAACGCTCTGTGCGTAAACGAAGTCAGTCTCTCGGTATGTCCCGTGAGAATTGCAGGAGAGTGCTGGTGAACGATATCAGGGCTTGCCACCCATACAGAATACAGACGATGCAGACCCTTACAGTCTCAGACAAGAAGCAGAGGAGCGCTATGGCAGTCAAGATGCTCGAGAAGATCGAGAGTCACCAGGTTTCCTTAACCTCCTTTGGACCTCAGATGAAGCCCACTTCCATCTTGACGTAAAGGCGAACTCCAAGACAAATATCTTCTGGGGGTCCTCCCCCCTGCACTCTCCTAAGTGCACAGTGTGGGCTGCAATCTTGGCCAGAGGCATCATCATCGAAGAATCTGGCGCAGCAGTGACAGTCACCAAGGAGCGGTATGTGGAGGTCCTCAAAACCTTCAAGAGTGAGCTCCAGACCCTCTACCCGTCGCCTCTCAGCAAGTTGTGGTTCCAGCAAGACGGGGCAAGTTCTCACACCTCAAACCTGTCCCGAGATTGGCTGAAAGAGAACTTCGGAGGCCGAGTGATCAGTCTCAAGACTGATTTTGAGTGGGCACCCCTTAGCCCGGACCTAAGCCCCCCAGATTTTTTCCTTTCGGGCTATCTTAAGGACAGAGTGTACGCAGGGAAACCCAGAACCATCACGGAACTCAAGGAAGCCATCAGGGAGGACATGAGAGCCATTCCCAAGTCAGTCTGTAAGAACGTCATGGACAACTTCGTGCTGCGCCTCAAAAAATGCACGGAGGTAAATGGAGGCCATCTAAAACACATGCTGTAAAACGGAGAAAAAAAGGCCAAAGACCCTAGTGTTTTGATGTGATGTTTTGAACATAATAAACTAGTTATAACCAAAGTTTCATTTCATTCGGACAAAACACTAAGAAACGGGGCCTAATTATAGTTGGGGCCCGTTTTTTTGGGTCACCCTGTACTAGCCGACAACCTGATCTTTCAGAACGACTTCTACCTAAACCAGATGTTAAGAAATTCTTTGGTGACCCGCTCGATTTCTGGGCTTTCTGGCACCGTTTTAAGTCCCATATTTCTGATTGGTTGACACCCGACAGGAAGATGTCTTACCTCATGCAGCACTGCTGTGATGCAGTCTGTGAACAAATAAGGCACCTTGCCGATAGCAGCAAAGGTCACAATAATTGTATTATTGTATAGCGATTATTGCTATGACGAAGCGTGGGAAGAATTGAAACGGAGGTATGGCCAACCGCACGTTATTGCGCATGCTTGCGAGGAACGCTTGAGAGCTGTTACCAGAATTTCTCACCACGAACCCGAACAATTGGAGAAGTTGTCCGTCCTGTTAAAAAGATGTTGCTCATCATTGAACTCTAACAGCGAAGCTTCGAACTTGGATACCGTGCAGTTTATCACCTGCCTTGCGAATAAGCTGCCAGTGTCTCTGAAGGAAAAGTGGGTAATTGAAGCTCTGAAAATCAATGATGACACTGGAAAAGTGGCTGGATTCCAACACTTTGCTGACTTTATAACGAACGAATCTAGGATTGCCAATTCAATCTATGACGTGAAACTCTTTTCACCAAATGTCGACAAACTTAACAAGCCTGACACCAAAGGGAAACAAAAGGCTTCACTGTTTAACGTAGTGACAAAACCTACTGAAAGATCCGGACAGCTCCGAATTGGCAACAAGCGACTCATACAATGTATCCTGTGCGATAATACACATTATTTGCAACACTGCAAAGAGTTCAAAGCCAAATCCGTCACTGAACGGGAGCAATTTGTATGGAAGAACAAACTGTGCTTAAACTGTCTTGGGCCAGATCACATACGTGCCGACTGCAGAAGCCGAGGTTTATGCACTGAATGCGGAAGCTCATCACATCATTCTATCATTCTCTCTTACATCGGTATCTGGTCACAACTGGAGAACACGTCCAGAGACGACACCCTAACCCCATTGCTAAAAGAAATGATAGCCAGCCAGATGATCCCGGAAGAAGACCATTAGAAAGGAACACAAATGAAGTTGTGGAAACCTTCCATTCCAGAACAAGCAACTCGGCAACTTACTTGGACATCGTTCCCGTACGTGTGACAGGAGAAGGAAAGGTAATACATACTTATGCTCTCCTAGATTCTGGTTCAAACCGCACCTTTTGTGAACGAAAACTTGTAGAGATGCTTGAACTGACACCTGAGCCATGTGGTGACTTCCAAGTGCAAACACTGCTCTCCAGTGGACCATATTCCTTTAATTCTTCAACTGTATCGTTGAAAGTTCTACCAGTAGTTGGCAGCGAAGTGCAAGAACTGACAGATGTGATCGTCGTTGACAAGATACCTACCAAGCCAACTCCAGCGCCTTCTCCGGAGTATCTGCAAACGCACAAGCACCTCCAAGGCATTGACTTGAAGCAACTGGACTACGGTACAGTTACACTGTTGATCGGAAATGACCATGCTGTCGCCCACCGATGCATTGAAAGCCGCTTTGCACCTAACCCGAAGCAAGGACCTGATGCAGTCAGGACACCCTTAGGCTGGTTGCTTAGAGGTACTCGACCAAAGGAGACAGGCGTAGGCAATTTCGATGCTGAATCCGACATTTCAAATTTTCTTGTCCGGGGCATGAAGTGGCCCACCGATGTAGAAGACTTGTCCGATTTAATAATCACTGATGAAGGAGAAACGTTTTCTTCAACAGCTGAACAAGCTTCAAGGGGCATGACGGCCAAAGCCTTGATGAATTCTGGGATGTGGCTCAATGGTTCAGATTTTCTGAGAAAACCTCCAGAAGAATGGCACAATCAAACTGCTCAGAAACCACAATCTGAAGATATCTTTGCTGCTTACAAACCAAAGAGAAACATCGAAACCTTTACCATTTCTACAACTGAAAGCCAAGGAACCAACAGGTTAATCTCCTACTTCTCATCTCTGCGCCGACTGAAATTATCAGTAGCCTGGTTCCTGAGATTCAAATCATACTTACTGATGCGCATGAAGAAAGAAACCCAGATTACACTGAAAGGACCAGTCAGTGTGCCAGAACTTGATGAGGCAGAAATTGAGTTAATCAAATACGAACAGCGTCAGAGTTTTCCAGCCTGGATCAAATCTCTATCCAAAGGTAGGCTTACCATATTTTTGTAACTTCAAAACGGGACGCCTCCAAAGACCAAGACCACTTAGCCTAGCTGTGATTTTTTAACTTTACATTTTCCGTTACTATTACGGTGCACGGTCGTTTGGTCGACAGACATTTGGTCGACAGGACGTTTGGTCGACAGGATGTTTGGTCGACAGGACGTTAGGTCGACAGAACGATTCATTTTTGGGTTAGGGTTAGGGTTAGAGTCAGGGTTAGATTAGGGTTATGGTTAGTTAAATAACCCTAACCCTAAAATAAATCGTTCTGTCGACCTAACGTCCTGTCGACCAAACGTCCTGTCGACCAAATGTCTGTCGACCAAACGTCCTGTCGACCAAATGACCGGGTACCGCTGTAAACAGCCCTGCAGAAAGCAAAATACAAAGTTTGGAATTTTTTATGGTATTTTTATTTGATCTAATTTTTTTGCCTACTGCACGTAAGCGGCAGTGTAACTCAATTAATAAAAGCATCCAACTGGTATCTGAAGGTATAATTATAAGCACGGCGGTTACCTCAGTGGTTTGATTCTGGATCAAGAGGTTGAAGATTCGATAACTACTGCCGCTGTTGCGATTCTATTCATGCATAACTTATAAAAAGTTTTGTCCCTTTACAGTATATTATGTTCGATTTTTCGTCATGTTGATGAAAACACTTCGTGCTGCATGGGATGGGGCAGCACTAATCAAAAAAAAAAATTTATCGTTATCGGACATTATCGGCGATAATTTATCGTTTATCGTTATCGCTTAACTTTTTTTTGATTTATCGTTTATCGTTATCGCTTTAGGCATTTTTCGTTTATTGATTATCGTTATCGCTTAACTGAAAAATGAGTTATCGCGCCCAACACTGAGTGTACGCGGGGCCCGTTTTTTTTGAGTCACCCTGTATAATAACAAGGGTAATTTACCTTTTGGTCTGGCATTCTTGCAGATGTTGCAGTTGGTTCTTGTTTGTGCCGCTCATCACCGTGACGCAGAGGTTCCAGGTGTGTGTCTTTATGAGTAAAGGTTTGCTGTGGCAATCGTACGGGTGTCATTGATCCAATATTGATAACCGAAGAAGAATCATCTCGCCAGAGTGCAGCTTCAGTTTCAGCAGCTTTAATTTGACGCAGGTCTTCAGCTTCGGCTCTCTCACGTTCAAAGCGAGCTTTATCCTGCTCCAACCGAGCTTTATCCTGTTCCAACTGAGCGAACAGGCGAGATTTATCCTGTTCCATGCGAACTAGTTCTTCTTCCTCTCGTCGCCTGGCATCATTCTGTTCTTTTGTCAAACGAGCTAGTTCCAATTTCGCATGTGCTTCACGTTGACGCAAACTATACATTGTAGCCTACTCGATGACCGAATGCTTCCGGATTTGGAGCGGTGAGAATGAGTTCGCAAGGACGAGTGATGTGAGCGTAGTGGAGGAGTTTTAGAGTCTGACCTCTCGCATTCCGTGAACCACTGTTTGGCTCTATCAGCAAATTCTTCTTTACCTTGAATGTAATCCCGTTTGGTTGAAAGAGCTCCTGGAATTTGTTCATTGTCAGGGACATCGACACAAAGCGCCATTAAAGATGCATAATTTTTGTCAATTTCTAACAGGATAGTCTGTACTTCTGTGAGGTTTTCACGTTTGCTCATCAGCTGTTCACCACGCTTGTAGCTGTCTCTCAAAGTATCAGCTGCTTGTTGAATAGCTTCGGCTTTGGAATCCATAACTGTGTATGCAAATCCGCTTCGTAACAGCATAAGCTAATTTCAGCAAATGAGAGATGTCACGTAACACTGATGGGAACTTGATAAGTAAACGCAAATTTGATCGTCAGGTTGGTGAAGATCAGCAGTTCGGTAGAATTGACGAAATCAGCTTCAGTTCAAAGATGGTGAAGCTTTGATGTCAAATTTGAAAAACGATGTTGTGTGCGACGCGAACACAACAGGTGCGGTAGTTAATTGCGCCGGTGACGTCACGATTTTCCTAATCCACCCGGCAGGACTGAGCAACTGTTAAAGCACGCCAACTTGAAGAAATCACTCGGTTTCCAATGACTGCTTCGCAGCAATGAAGTTTATATGGTTTTTCAAATTTGTTGACTAACAGTTCTCAATCCACTGTACGGTAGGCTACACAAGTTCCACAGGTTGGCCAATGACTCACGGTAGTATAACCGGATTAGTAAGGCCAAATGATGCACTTGTACGCGAAGGATTCTATAGTGATTGACTCAGTAAGTTGAACTTTGAGAGATAGCAAGCTGCAAATATGGAATTCAACCTACACGTAAATATTAGGCTACCATAGCAGTTGTCAAACTTAAGTCCTGTAGAAATACATAACAGAGAAGCAGCTAACAAAGCATAAACATCACTCAATCAATTTTCAGTCACAGACTACAGTAGCTAACAAGTTCGGCTAGCTGGTAAACTAGCAGCAAAAACGAAAACGTCTCGAAACTTCCATAGACAATCTCGTGGTGAGTGTTGCCATTTGCAAATCAGCGATAACATAACAATGAAGGGGAAACGACGCTAGGTGGCGAATACACAAATTAACGGGAGTAATGCAGTAAAACGAAAGGCAGGCCTTTCAAGGACCTGTTGAAAATGTAACAGTGACGAACCTGCGGGCCGCATGCGGCCCGTCAAAGAGTTTTGTGAGGCCCGCAAAACGATTTGACAATCGCTCATGCATTAAAGACAAAAGACATCTCAAAGCTGTTTTATGCATTCACTGGTACACTTTTCCTTTGCTATTTTCTTGCCCTAAACACTAACTTTCAAGGTTTAAAGTTAGCAAAAAGAAAAGCTATAAGGCAAAGTTGTTAACACTATTCACCAACTTTACCTTGTATTTTTGGTCGATTCCAATATATGACGTCATAGAATTTTGACAAGCTCTAAGTTGTGTGGCCCGATAACTCATGTGTAATTGACAAAGTGGCCCGCGACCGCAAAAAGGTTCGTCACCCCTGATTTAAGGCTACCGTACTACATTGGCTCATTGGCTGCACAGCATCTGGGACGGTTGATTAAAAATGACCAAACACACTGAGTAGCGTATTCCCGGATCTCTGCTTTAAAATCTTAATAGTCATATGCAAGCTAAGTTATTTAGCGTACCGTAAAGTCAACTAAGCCATCCGTAGCCTACACCAGTAGGCTAAGAAAAATCAAACTGATCGGCGAGACGTAAATGATAAGGCATTTAATGAAAAGAAAAGCTAGTGTGTTCGGATGGACATTTTTAGGCTAGCCTACATAATTAAGCTTACTTAGTGCTTGACAACATTTTCGCCCAATCTACTTTATCAAACGCTTTTAAATCCGCTTCATTCAACTTAAGAGATGTAAGATGTTGTGAAATAGCCTGCTGCAATTGCTTCTGAAATTATGGCTGTCACGTGACGATATCCTGTTACGTGATTGGAGTAGATGAGTATGCTAGGTTTCAGAAAATTATTCTTGCACAGATTAGAATATGTTAGGTTTTACCCACCAATTATCTCGAAAACCGTACTAGCTTACATTAGGGCACAAATTTTTGTCAGGAGATGCATGAAGTCTTTAAACGTAGAAAAATGCAAAAAAGTCATTTTCGACAAAATGGCGCATATTAGGTCTACCAAAATCACGGGAGAGCTATAAATAACATTTTTTAAATCTTTGAAATGAGGCTGTCAAGGTTTGTTCCAGCAACCTGCTGCGTTCAAACTGAAAGGTCGTTTGTCTGCCACGGAGTGCCACAAAATATTTTTCTCTTCTGAAGGGTGCCGTAGGCCTAAAAAGGTTAGAAACCACTGGATTAAAGCTGTCAATTTGTAACTACAAGGTAACAGTGATGTTTTTGTTTCATTTATAACTTCTAGAATGATTTGATTTCTCTATGCGTGATTCAAAATTGCACTTCTGTGTTCTGTGTGACATTGCGCGATTAGTGGTTCTTTTACGCAAAACAATCGTCTTGTAGTATTGTCAATTATAATTAACAGTTGATTGTGAGAATTTGTATCGTCGTATTGCAGAAGTATTTTTAGGAGCTTTATTTTAGCAGATTTGCGTAGGCCTACTTTTAGAGGATTTTGAGCCACCGACACAAACCTTGTCACCCAGATTGAAAAAGTGAAGTTTTCCCCTTGTTGCTGTGAAATATTCGATCTACTTCGTAGTGCTCACTGGAGAACATGCGCAAGCGTAAACTTTACCCCATATCAAACAAGACATTTGGAGAACAGGTTGATGGATTTTTTTAATTGGTATAGTAGAAAAGAGCAACAAAAACACACTGACCCTCAGACGCGGTTGATCATTCATAACTAGGGCCCGCAAAAGTAAATAAAGTTAAAAAAATTTAAGGATCTCGTCTATCCACGAATCAAAGAATAAAGTTGTTTCAGCACCTAGAGGACTGTTTCTAAGAAGTTTATTGGTCAAAATAAAGTCAAAATTGACAATAAAGTCAAAATTTTCAATAAAGTCAACATTTGTCAAATTATTGCTTTTGACAAACTTTTTGTGTTTTTTTGGTGTAATTTTTGTTAAAATCTTCGTGAAAGCATTGTAAATCAGGAACTGCGACACAATTAAACCATATTAACCCATAAAAGCAGGAAATATGTCACAATGCCCACGGATCTGCAATAACTTTTATCGCAAATTGTCCATTGTTCATTCATTGTTACGTATTTGAATAATTTTTATATAATACCCCTCTTTGCCAACGTGGTCTTTTCGAAGATCAACAGTTTGGATTTAGGAACAGCCTACTGATATTCTGTAATACTAAAATGCCTAAGCAAGCTAATTCGTCTTCAGCAGAAGTTAGACAGATTTGTGGAGATTTTCCTATCGCTAAAAACACGACGCACTTTTTGTAACCCATAAAACACCTTAACTTTTCAACAAAATATTACGTTTGGGTCTTAAATCGACAAAATATTATGTTTGAGTAACTGGTATCAATTCAAGGAACAACTGTGCCCTCTACAAATAAACAATTTCTTTAGGTCAAAATAAAGTCAAAATTTGATAAAAATAAAGTCAAAAAAACATTTTTTTAGGTCAAAATAAAAATGGCCCTATTCATAACATAAAACCTGAAAAGTTACTACGGTATATCTTCAACTAATTCTGGCGACTAGGATAATATTGATATAAGAATGGATCAGGGAATGGATACATCTACAGTACGTTTGACTGGCAATCTTTTGACAGGTGAGGGAATTAGTTTTAATTTCAAGTTAAGCCCTGATTTAGGATACAACAATATATTCTAAAATTACTCGTATAACTTGTTTGAAATTTTTGCTTAAACCCCAAGAGCAAGTCGATCTCCGAGATTGAATTGAAACTAGCAGATAAAATATACAGGAAGTTGAAAAGGGATTGAGCCGAGAATCTCACAATTGGAGCTTAATTTGAAAATACAAAGTAACTTTTTGCAGATATTGAAGCTAAAGACGTTTTATCAGTAAAATCAGTTATGATTACAAAACAAGCTAAATGCAACTTTCTTTTTTTCAAATAGGTTTTGGTCAATTTACGGCGGCTTAAAAATATAACCAATTTCACACAAACTGTTTGTAGTGATGTCACGCTTTTGCGCATGCGCGTAGTCATGCGCAACAAAGTAAAATGACCACTACCGTGTTTTACGATAAAACCAAGGTCAGAAATACTGTTTGCGGCTGTCTACGGTCTTGACCTTCTTCATGCATGAGAAAAAACTTTTAGCCTTAACTGTTGTTGCTGGCAAAAGGTCAGGGTGTCTTGGATTGCACTGTGCACGCTTGAATAATCTTTAGCACTAAGAAGAAGTTCTTGTAAACTTTCCTGGTTGACTTGAGAAGTCAACGAAGATCTCCAGAGAATTACTTCGCTGTCAAGGATATCCAAAGAATACAAATACTCAATCCTATCTATCTTGGTTGGTTTGTTTGGTAGAAGGATGGATAGCAACGCAAAAAAATGAAGGGTTGTCACTGAATCGTTCCCGAAGAGAGTTATTCAATCCGTCGATGTATGGGATATATACCGAACGTTCGAAATACTGGAAAGCCGATTCAGCACAGACGTTAGCACGGTAAAGTTGTACCTCCACTATTCTGGGCATTGTCAGCTCTTGTACTCCGAGTACTTCACATGCTTCTTTGTATATGTTCATTGTTTAGTGAAACGTTCAGGCGATTGCGGTCATGGTCGAGAACGCTCTGTAGAGAAGTAATCAGGCTCTTCACGCATGGCACGCCGACTATGACACGAGTGAAATGACACAATCGGCAAAAAGCTGGAATGTGACTTTAAAATACTTCGTTCATTGGTTATTACAAAACTTATTGGTATTTTTCTGTGTGTTTAAAACAAGTTCTGGGGGTGTTAATAGCCAGATGTCTTGAAAAACGATATAATTTTCTACAATTTTTTTTTTTCAACAAAAGGCTCAACTTTGGAATCCAAACTTTGAAAATTTGGAGGAGGGGGAATGGCCCCTTTCGCTCCCTGGCTACGCCTATGGTAGACGAAACATACAAGGATTTTGCAATGCCATAATAACTGCGGCAAAGGCCACAATACCCCGTGGCCGTCGAACCAGCCACATACCCTGCTGGGACTCTGAGTGTGAGGCTCTCTATCGCTCCTACCTAAACGCCTCACCGGGTAATGCTTCTAACACCGCGTTCACGAGGTTACTTGAGCGGCTGTACACAAAGAAGCTTGACCGATGAAACGAAGCCGTTCAAACCATCGACTTCTCACATTCAAGCCGCAAAGCACAGAGCATCATCAACAACCTCACTGGGCGCTCAGCAAACTCCCGTCGCCAGTGTTCTGTTTCTGCAAATGCCATCGCTTCCCAGCTAGTGCAGAACGGGGTCTATAAGACAAAGAACCGCAAAGCATCCCACCTTGTCGCTAAGGAAGTATTTGCCCTGTGGCGAGTGGAAACACCATAAGAAGAAACAATTTCTGGAGATTTCACTCCAGAAGTGTTCCCCACCGCCCTCCGCCTTGTGAAACTAAACAAGTCTCCAGAGCCGGATAAGATATGACTTGAACCTGTGCTTCATGCTGGCCCTGCCCTCGTCCTGGTTACGTAAATTCCCTTTTTCCTGCTTGCACCACCTCAAAATCCCAAAAATCTGGAGAAGAGGTTTAGTAGTTGCAATCCCCAAACCTCACAAGTCACCAGAGGACCCGAAGAGTTATCGTCCGATATCTCTCCTCTGTGTTCCTTTGAAAATCCTCGACATTTTGATCTATGCGCGCGTCAACCCAATCATCGACCCGTTCCTTCTAAAGAAACAAGCTGCTGGGTTCTAGCACGGAAAATCCACCGTAGATCAGGTCACATGTGCATTAGGGTGGCTCATTTTCCCTAATGTTCTTTAAAATTTTTGTCAGTTTGGAATAATGTTCCATTTTGCTCACTGATATTTGCAAACCAAAAATTTTTGTTGGGTTTTGACCTTTGACCCTGGTTCACCCAAGGAGAAGTTCTGAATTTTTCTGAAAAATTAGTGAATTTCGAAGTGGTTTAGCAGTATCTGAAGAGGGGATTTCTCAAAATTTTGCCACGTGATTTTGACGTCACTTCCTCTGTTAACTTCCTCGTGGAACATCTTCACCCTACTCCAAGTCTGAGAGTCATTAATAGTGCATGCTTTTAGTGTCATTTTAGTTGATTTTACAGCCTTTTTGCAGTCAGGGAATCTATAACATATAGACCAACAAAAAATTTTGGCACAAAAGATGAGAGTCATTTTAGAGTATTTCAGGGCCCCTGATTCCGAAAATGCACTTAGTTTTTTCGAACTGGCTCTAGTTTTCGAGATATTCGACAATGAAAATATTTTTGAAATCGTTATTCAAAAGATTTGAATTAGCAAATTACTTATTTTCAGCCCTGTTTATCATTATGATGTCATAATTGCACTTGTCTAGTTCAATTGGTTCATATTGCACGAAAGTTCAAAACGCAAGCAAAGGTTGAAATGAACTGTGTTTAACGTAAGGGTTAGGGACATAAATAATAAGGGACATAAATATTCAATGAAAACAGTTGTGAATCAGTAGGCCTACATCACAAGAAAAATATCCCGAAAGTCATGTGTTTATGAATGCAGCTTTATATTGAAAAGGTAGGCCTACTGAAATGGACACTGTACAAATGAAATTTTATTCTAAGCCTTTGCTAAGGCCAAGTCTTTGCTGCAAGAAGTTTTTTTCTGGTCTATAGGCTAAATAAATGGCATATAGACTAATAAAATACGCCTTTGACAGGTAGGATGCTGTACAAACAACCCAGATATATTTTACTGCATGAGGCAACGCATTCTGCGATAGACACAACGCTATATAAAAACAAGCATTATTATTATTATTACTTTGACACAGTGGCGGATTCAGAACGTAATTTATGGGTGGGCCTAGGAAATATCTTGGTGGGCCTTCACCAATAATACCACGGCGGGCCAGCATACAACAATTTAGTGTTACCGGAGCTTCTACACAAGGTGGAGTCTCCTGGGTTTCGAGTTAAAAAAGTTGATTATGTCATTATTATCCGAACTGTCAATGAGTTGGAGCATGGATGATCTCAAGCGCGTTTAAATCCTGTTTGTTGCAGAGAAAAGTCTCTCAATGCTGCAGGACATGGAAGGCAGTGTTATGATGGTCCTTAAAACACTGTTCATGTTCGGGAAAATGTCAGCAGGGCAGCTGCCAGCACTTCCATTAATGTAGGAAAGCTTTTCCGATCCGTTTTCCGTCTGATGTGTTGAATGAATACAGCATGTTCAGCATCTGCAATCTCAAAAAGTTATCTCAAAAATCCAACTCCAAGCCAAGCAATCTCAAAAAGTTATCTTTTTATGATTTCAAGAAACATAGCAAAGCATCAGCTTTGCAAAGTTATGATACTTGATAAGTGGGTCTTCATTTGGCCTAAGCTTTTACATTCAACAATGTCTATTGTCATGGTGTCCCTGTCCAGTGTCCACTGATTTTCATGATTAGGCTACTATTTGTCGGAAAATCTCGCATACAATTTTATGAAGCTGACAATTAATTGTAAGCTACTAGTCGAAGTATTAGTATATTTTGTGTTTTCTTTTTTGATTGTAACCGATTTGGTTAAATTGTTGATTAGTTTCATAACTCAAATTAGTCTTTCTAGGGTGGCAACTGACTAATTGACCGTATGGTCGTTTCGTTGTCTCCCTATCAATAACAAAACCTAAACATTGTATGTAGGCTATTATTGTTTTATGTCACTTTTGTGTTTTTTTTTTTTGATAAATAAACGATTGATTGATTGATTTGCGATCTCAATGCCATACAGTGCACACTGCACAAGGACCATTTAAAATGTTAATAGCAGATCCAGGTGCGAAAGAGGCCGCTGCTCTCATTAATTCATACGTGTCGTCCATAAAGCGGCAGTTTAGCCTGTTAAGAATACAGTTCCACAGCGCCATTAAATCCTCATTGCTCTTGACAGTCTACGTTTTTCCCAGCGTTGTGGTGACAACAGACTTGTGAAATTTCGAAGGCAGCTTGCGTTCACGAGAAGCAACCATGTTCCAGTTAGTTATCTCATGTTTTACCATCAGTTCTTCTGTCAGTTTGAGCAATTTTGGTTGTTCTAGTGTTAAACATTAATATTTTTTTTCATGAATCTGATTTTGGGTGGGCCCACTGTCAATCTGGGTGGGCCTGTACCAATTAGGCCCACCCGGTAGATCCGCCCCTGCTTGACATGAAGCTGGGTGATCAAGATAAGTCCTGGGTTCCTCCTAAAGTATGCAAACATTGCACTCAAACCCGTTTCTGGGCTCAAGGCTAAGAAGTTCAGAGTGACATGGCATAAAGAGAGCCGTGGAATCACCATGAAAATTGATACTTCTGTAGGGTGAGCATGTTCGAAGGAAGTTGGAACATCATGTTTACATGGAGTGTGCAAGGCAGTCATTGCGTGGACGTTGCTATTTCTGTTTTTTGTTTGCCCTCTCTTGTTTCAAGTGGTGATTTGCTTGAAACAATAGGAAAACGGCCATGACTGAGAGTAACCTCAATACCTTCAGTAATGTTTTAGAGCAAGGTCATGCTTTTTTCTCAAAACCATTTCTACCACCTACTGTAGTTATCGATTTAGTTATCAAAAGTGGTAGCTGGAATCTTGGCTAACTCAAAAACTAGAGCCAATTCGATAAAACTTAGTGCATATTCAGAATCAGGGGCCTCGAAATACTTTAAAATGACTCTCGCATGTCCTGCCTTTATATAAAAAAAATTTTTTTGGCCTGTGAAAATCGATAAACATCGTCAAATGATTCAAGAAACTGAAAGCAGTAGATATTTACTACAGTGAACGGTGTACAAAGAAAATCATGTCTGAAATGTGGTAGAATTCGACATTTTGAGAGTAATACACGTGTCAGTGTTCATGGAGCTGCTAATTAAACCACTTTGCTTGCTACAAGTTTGTGTTACTGCCTCTTATTGTGTCCATTAAGATGCTAGAGTGCATTAAAAGATGGCGAGTGAGCAGTTTCAGGGATAAGCGAAAATTCGATATTTTGAAAAAATTCAAACCAGGTGAACCAGGGTCAAACGTTAATATTTTTTTGTGAAATTTGGTATAGGAGATACATTTAGCTAAAAGAACAATATTACAAACTGACGAAAAATTTAAAAGAAAAAAATTTTTTTTTCGAGATTTTGCGCCAGCCTAATGTGCATGGGATTACTTTCAGTCTTTCAGTATACCCATAACTGAAAGAAAATTAACTTTGAATCACAGATCTTGAAATACCCTAAAACCACTCTCATAGGCCGTGTCTTAATAAAAAATTGTTGGCCTGTGTTAGGATTAGGATGTAGTCATTTAGTCAGATGCTATCTCTCCATTGTTTTGGTATGCCATTGAGCATCTTGTCGAAGCGCAGTCTTGTGTTATAGAGCTGCTGTAGACGTCGACGTTCTTTTGACCGTCGTACATGAGGAACTCTGACCCATGCAGGCGATGACGATTTTTTTTATATACCGTACAGTAACTGTGTAAATCATCACTTGTTTTCTCTCAAGAAAACAAAAATAAACAGTAAAAAGTCACAGTATCAGTGACCTCAAATCTTTAAAGTTGAACTTCAATTTGGAAGGTTTTAATCAAAACTAACAACTAGGTTCATACCAGCAATGAAAAACAAAAGGTATGACTTGGCACTTTTTTTTTCCATTTTTAAAAATGTATCGAAACAATATAATAAGATAACTCTAGAATTAGATTATCAAACACTCAAAATTTCATAGCAACTTTTTGAGTGGGTTTAATTGATGTTACGGCGAATTATAAGTTATGTAAAGGATCAATTTACAGTTTCAAGATTCAGATTCTGCAACTTGTATTATATATTGATCAAGCTTTTGCTGTTAAAATGGCGGCTTGCTCACTGCTCAGTATCTGGAAAAACAAAAATGAGTGAAAAGCATAAAATCAATAAAGAATATTGTTCAAATTATTTAAAATACAATTTCAATTCAATTTTATTTTGAATTGCTGGCGCGCAAATGAAAATAACGATAAAGTAAACACACGAATTTGTCACCAACAAAAAGAAAAGATGGCAAAATATGCATCGCTAAAACAGTGTTTGGAAATTGATAATTTTTAATTTGCACACCCACCAAACCTACTGATTAAGAGTTGAAAGGTAAAATGCTGTGGACAAGAACAGTCAATCTCCTTAAAAAAAAAACAGACTACTTATTATGATAGATGTTACATTGTAAAAATACGTGTTAGGATGGTCCACAAAAATGTGACATATTTTGTTTATCTGTCATTTCCATAAAAATTAATTCTATCTCTTGATTTTCAGGTTAGTTATAGAGTTATACAGCTATAAGTTTTATAGTATAGCTATTATACTACAGCTATATAGTACAGCTATAAGTTTTATGTGTAGCAGTATGGAGCCGGGATATCAATTTTCAGTGGCTGAGCGGACAAAAATCATTGAACATTACCTTTCGACAAAATCTGTAATCTTGACCAAACATTTTCGTCATGACTATCCTAGAAGGAAAACACCGTCTCGGAATATTATCAAACGCTTGTTGGAGAAGTTTAGAGACACTGGCAGTGTGACTAACAACAATAAGAACCATAGTGGTCCACCTTCCACCGCAACAACCCCCGAAAAAGTTCACGATGTTCGAACTCGTGTGGAGAAGTCTCCACGGAAATCCACCAGAAGACTTTCTCAGGAAGTGGGGATTTCAAGATCTTCTGTAAACAGAATTATTCATGCTGACTTGCAACTTTTCCCATACAAAATTCAGCTTCTTCAGACTCAAATTCAAGCCAACAAGGATGAACGATTTGAATTTGGTCAGCAAATCAGTGAACGGATTGAGAACAATCCCGGTCTTTTGGATGTGCTTCTCTTTAGCGACAAGGCCCACTTCCATTTGAGTGGCCATGTAAACAAACAAAATATGAGATTTTGGGCAGAAGCACAGCCTCGTGCGCATGTGCAAGCACCCTTGAGTGTAACAAAAGTCACAGTTTGGTGTGCAATAGGACGTAATGGCATTTTTGGTCCCTACTTTTTTGAGGACGACGAGAGATGCCAGGTGACTGTTAACACTGAACGTTACATCAAATTGCTCAGACGACAATTCATTCCAGCAGTAAGGAGGAGAAGGGGGACCGACTTGAATACAGCTGTATTCCAGCAAGACGGTGCCCCACCGCATTGTTCCAATCGTACCCTTGAGTATCTGCATCAGTACTTTCCTGGGGATCGATTGATTTCAAGGAGGACCAACAACCCCTGGCCGCCATATTCACCTGATCTTAACCCTCCTGACTACTTCCTCTGGGGATATCTGAAGGATAGAGTCTACCAGGACAATCCTGATACCATTGACAGACTGAAGGAAAACATTAGAAGAGAAATTAGAAGAATTCCAAGTGACATGTTAGGGAGAGTAATGGACAATTTCAATGTGAGAGTGACAGCGATGATTCAGCAGCGAGGAGCATGGATCGAACATATTATCAAATATTGAAATAACTCAGAAACCGGTTCGTTTTTTTAAAAGTGCTTTTGAGGGCAAAAACTTATAGCTATGACCCATCTCCAGCTGAAAGGATTTTGAAAAATCTTCAGATTTGTAGAAATTATGAACAAACGAAATGTGTCACATTTTTGTGGACCACCCTATAAATAAGATTACGTCATTTACCAACTTCAGCTACTTGCTGAAATATTGCTAGCTTAATTGTCGTTTGCTCAGTTTACAACTGCTGACTTGTAGGAGACTCTAAATATTCATATGTAAGTTAATAATTGTTTGGAAAACAACGCAACTAAGCTACACCCTTTTATCCTTGGTATTGTAAAATAAATGACAAATTTGTAGATATGTCATGCCAAATTTTTAATTCAAACAGAGCTGATACCACAAGAGTTCTATGTGAAAAAAACAGTGATTTGCAATTTTTGAAGAGGTTGCTTTTATTTAATTGACATATTTTTCTAGTGTGCAATATTTACATAAGCCAGAATAATACCCAAGAGTACAAGAAACGACTTGGTTTTGTTTATTTAGAGAATGTATTTTAGTACATTAAACATTTCTAACAAGACACTTGACTTATTTATCTTTGGAAATAATTTTCTAAGTTAATCTGAACTAATGTAGCTTACGGTAGCATACTCAAAATTAGTCTGTTTTTTCGTTTCTTGCAGCTGCAATGCAAACCAGGAATGTTGATGGATTTGTTGGTACAAAAACAAGATATTGAAGATCGAATAAACAAACATTCAATTCTACAGTTAGATAGATTCACTTTAAGATTATAGCTTCATAGTTTCACAACGGGATTCCTTATTACCGATATTAACGATAGGACTTAAAGAAGAAAATACGATCTACTGTTTTTATGGCAAAACGAACAATTCTAAACATTTTTTTTATAATCATGAAACAACGACAACTGATAAGCATTTGTGCTTTGTTCATAAAGCTTCTGTTTTCTATTGAACTATCGCCATAAGACGATATTCAAATTTCCAATTACATAATCAGTGTGTCATGCGTCATTAACGTAATAACGTAATAACTCCTTTCGTTTGAGACCTGCGAAAGTCTGACAGACTTGCGCAACTGAAACCAACCTTTGGATTTTTCCTCCAGCGAGTACATCAATGCTTGGCCATGATTTCAAACTTTCCGAAATTTCGATACTATTTTTTACATTGATTCTACATCGACTTGCGCCATTTTAATTACGCAAATTTCTTGATTTGTTAACGCAAAATAATGGAGGCAAAACTTTCTCAACCTTTTTGACTACGAAGGCAAACGCAAATTTTTTTTCGAATGTAAAGTATCACATGTGCACTCTGCTATATTTGCTGAATAACAAAAGAAGCTGTTGTTGTGAAGATAATATTGTATTCTTTTTTAATTGCTTCAAATGTAATACTTGTTTTTTGTCTTGACATCGATTACTGTCAGGTAGCATGTCAGTTTTAGATTGTTGTACTTTGTATGTATTATAATTAGACTTACTCTTGATGCTCATTTGATTTAACATGTTAGTTACGAGTCATAATCGCCGCTTAACTATGAGTACATTGTTGCGAAATTGAGTGTGGTTTTCTGTTTGCAAAGAAATTTGATTTCGCATCGGAAAAACCCAAAAACATCGTGAAACGAGGTAAATCGGCAGCAGAAAAGAAACATGGTTAGCCTATAGCTTAAGGTGTTGTTTTGGCATGTTAAATAAGAATCCGAACTGGAGCAATAATACCCGACCCCGCAGCTAAATATAACAAGATGAACATATTTAAGATTTGAGCTTACCTCAGGGCAAAAGAGTTGACGTACCGAAGGCATATAAAAGCGTAACCTCGGTGTCGAGGGAACTTGATTTTATTTTTCAAGATAATGATGAGGACGTGGCTTGTTACGCTACTTACAGGGTTTTTGCTTTCAGGTAAGTTTTGATGTCGCTGATGCGATTTTGATAAATATCATGCAAGTTGAATGATGCAACAATATCAAAATAATTATTCTTTTAAGATTGTCTAAGTGCACACATAGCGGGAAGAGAACAAAAAATCCCGTTTTTTCAAACAAAATCAAAACGCAAGCTGTACCGATAGCTTTATCAAATTCTTTCTGTTTGAAGAATACTTATCACAAGTCAGTGGTGCAACGTTTCAAGAAAAAATTGATTTCAGCATCATGCCCAAGTAGCATCAGCCACAGACGAAAACTTATCTGTTCTCTTGATCAGAAAAATTTTATTACAACTTTTCTTTGCATAAAAATCTAAAGACTTTAAACAGCGTCAATTGCTGAAAAACTTGACTTGGTGGCCAAACAATTTTGAGTCAAACACGAAGTGTTTGAAACTGTTTAGCTCACTCTAGCCTCTCTAAAAGCTCACTCTGCACAGTTAACCTACTTATCCAGACATCGTACATTAGCCTGTCAGTAAGGATTTCGTGGAGAAACTTTTATTAGGCCTATGGCGTTCGAGGCTGAACAGATGAAAATTATTTTTTGATGATTTTTGTTTGTTTCAAAGGGGTGGTCTATGGACAAGGCGAACGTGCACCACGAGGACCGGTGTCTCTAAATTGTGAACAAATTCTTGCAGCCACTGATCAAATTCAAAATGTGGCCACGATAAACTACCCAGGTAATTACCCGAATAATCTCGCCTGCACATGGACAATCCTTGCAAGCACACCGGGGGCACAGGTTGAAGTTGAATTTGTCGGACAAGTCATCACAGAAGCTTGTTGTGACTTTGTTGTGGTAAGAATGTAAATGTTAGTACCAAAAAAATAATTTTCTTTATAAAATATTATTGATACGCTATTATCTCCACATTAAACATTAATTTTAAATGTTGTAATAATCCTGCTAAAATTTAAAGCCTAAACTATATCGTTTCATTGTCACTCCTGTAGGCTACTCGGAGGATATCATAGGTTGAGTTTCGCTTTTAGCAGCATGATCGTTGTTTAGGCAATTTCACAAATGTAGATACAAACGACCTCTTTTATCAGACTAAAACAGGTCGTTTGTTTTTACATTTGTGAAGTAGGATTTGAAGGAGATAGACAGGTAAATTGCCATCGGTTCTCTTTAATTTTTATAAGGACATTTTCAACATGACAGGCAACAAGAAATATTTATAAAGGAAGGAAAGCTCTAGTGCCAAGCTCCTTTTCTGTACGAGATTCATTTCCAATGCTGAGATATCATAAGATAGCCTACTGTAAAACAGTCGGCAGCAGACCACTCGGCATGCGACAACTCAGTAAGTGCTTCAACTCAGCAAGTAGCCTACATTTCAGCTATTGTCAAGTCAGCAAATGAGACTGCTCACACCGGACTTGCTTGGTCAAGGCTTGTTAAACTGAATTTGCTGATTTGTGACAAATCACGTTTCGGCTTGCTCAGTTGTTCTTTGCTCAGTTTCATTATTTGCCAACTTTAGCTATACTTGTTGAAATGTTGTCAGCTCAATTGTCACTTGTTGAGTTGTCGCTTGCTCAGTTCACAACTGCTGACTTGTAGAAAACTCTTGTAAAATTTAAGACAGAGCAAGGAGATCTGAAAAAGTGTTTGGAATGAAAAAGATGACTAGCCTACATGATTACAACGTTGAATTTTAAATGACTTTAAAATGTTTAATCGTCTTTTTCCAAACGTGTGTTTCAGTCTTCAGTAAGTTATGTCTTTCAGATCCGAGATGGAGATTCTTCCGCGTCTGCTATTGTTGCTAACTTCCGTGGAAACCATACGGGACGCTCGTACGTATCCACCTTTGGGTCCTTTTATATCACTTTTGTCAGTGATGAAGGGATCACAGACGAGGGATTCCTCTTCCGTTACAAAGAAGGTGAGCGCATCAATCATATAGCCAAGTTCTACAAGGTCACAACCTTTCGTGCTGTAATTTTATTCCAACATCATGTCTGTCGTTCTACATGTCAGTATATCTTTCAAAAAACTCTCAAAAGTAGTAAGTTTGGCTTCAAAGTAAGATTGTTGATAAAATTCGAGTAAATCTCAACCAAAAAACTTCTCGAATATAACTGGTGTAGCCAGAAATCAGCTTATAGTGTCTTTTTAAATAATGCTTTGACTAGTGATCAATTAACTCTTCGGGTTCTGTCAGGGGCGCCGGAAGCGGGGGGGCAGGGGGGGCGGATGCCCCCCCTGCCCTCAATTTTTGTGCAGATGGAGGGGCAGGGGGGGGCAATAGTGCCATTTTAAAATCATGTAAGCTACTGCACATTTTGCAATATAACAATTTCTGCTATTCGCTTTTAGCCTAATTATAATCTTTCATTTTTGCCTCAAAATAATATTTACGGCAAAAAAATTTGCAACACAGTACAGGCCTTTAAACTCGTTTTTTTTTTCGGCAGCTGTCGGTGCCCTACCGGGAGCTCCTTCTTGGCAGCTAAACCTGCGTGCTTTGAGGCCAAAATAAAAATAACGATATCACAAGTAAATAGAATTAAACTTGCAACAATGCTAAAATGATCACTTAGCGTTGTTGAAGTCTGGGCCTGGGCGACGTCCTACAATAGAATCGTTGCACTACGCAATAACTGCTTTATCGGGATTGTAATCCAGTACTGCGGACCATCTAACGACACTCGCACGAGTGTCCCCAATGTGGCTTGATTTCAATGTGGCAAGATTTTAAAGAAGTTCGCCACTCCCCTAGAATTCTGTTTAGCAACGAAAAACAACGTTCGACATGTGTTGGCGATGACGCCAAGGTAATAAAATAAGTATTTCAATGATGTGAAGGACATTACTAAACGAAGCATGATTTTTGCAAAATATGATCAAAAAATGTTTTCCCTTCGGATGTCAACTAACCTAGTTCTCCTTTTTAACTACGATTCAACGTCCGATAACATCTAATCGACATAAAAACGACAATATTGCCAGGGGATGTAAATTAGCACTTCGGATTAAGACTTTGTTAAAATAATTGTCGGGAATTACAAACAAGACTGACAGCGCTGGTGATCGCAGATGAATATATTCCATCAATAACAAATATACAATGCAACAGTGGCGATTATAACGCGCTGACCTAATTTTGCGTCACTCTTTGATACTTTTCGACAGTTAATCTACGACCATTCTATTGCGAAATTAAATAATTGGCTAGAAGAGACCGGCGGCCAAACTTGGCCGATTGAGGAGGTAGCACCGGCGGTCATTCAAGCACTACTTAGCGGCCATGGCCGCAGGCTGCTTTAAGGCTTGACAGTAGGTTACATCATTATAACATAGCATGATGCCCTTCTTTGTATACCGGACACTTGTAGGCTATCACTACTTAATACATAGTGAGCTGATAGATTAGTATTATCGATATATCTTATCTTAAAACTTGAAAAAAAAATTGGCTCTTTTGTAAACAAAAGTGCCCTTTTTTTGTAATCTTGCCCCCCCAGTCAAAAATCGTTCCGGCGCCCCTGGGTTCTGTAGTAAGTCTATCATAGGCTACGTGTGGCGTTCTATTTAGCCTTGAAATATTCTTCAAAACTGTTTTGAAATAAGCTAAGATGGGCATCAATAAGTGGAAGCAATTGCTTTTAAAAATTAATTTCGTGATAGCTTCCTCTTTATAGTATTGATTTTGGACATAGACTTTAGTACTTTCAAAAAGGTAGTTCTTTTTTTTCTTCTGCAAAATCAAATTAAGTTTGTTGAATTGTTTGAAAAAGAAAGCCATATAGGCTACACTACTTGTGCCAACCAAAAATTGTCATAAAATTTGCAAGCGCTTTGGCCATATACTCTTCTTTTAAAAAACTCTCAATTCTTCTCTCAGCAGAAAGATACGGTTAAGGACTTTGCCTCTGAGGCCACTGTACTTCCGTATGCAAAAACAACCTAGGAATGACTCATCTATTTGTTCACACAACTTAGTGAATGCCTGCTCTTTTTGTACGGCTTCGAATATGGTTAACAATATCAACAACTTCCTGGAGTAGTTTTGTAGAAGTAGTAGCATTTTCATAATTACCTCCTCTTTTCATTTTCTTTGCGAAAAGAGCTTCATTACAATGCAATGAAAAGAAACATATTTAGGAGAAAGTTCTTTATTTTTCGATATCGTTGATAGATTCTGCATTGCAGCTGCACCATCAGTGATAACTAGGGCCATTTAAAGTCATTAAAGTCATATTTTTTTCTATGCATCAGTAAGTCGTGAAATGAATTTTAACGCAAAAACCGCATTCCTATGAGGTATATTAAGAAAGTTATGAAGTCATATAAAGTCATATTTTCCTGGTTAGGTCATAAATCAGCTTTTTAAGTTATATAGTCATATTTTTGAGTTATAAAGTCATACCGTTGTACACTTTAAATAAAAAGTACCAATTTAAGCGGTGAAGCAATTAAGCACTAAGAAAGCAAGGCAATTTCTGATTGAACGAAGGCAAACTGTAGGATTGGCCTACATAACCCTTACAGTCACAGACCTATATTTTAAGAGGTCACACATTGCATTGTGTTGCAACACAATCTGTTCTACTTCTGTGCATTATTTATGTACAAATACAGTACAACTAGTAGCAAACTGAAGAATATAACAGTTAAATATATACAGAGACTTAGACATAGAGAAAATATCTGGTTCAGCATGCCAAAAGTGAAAGAATCAAATGCAGCGAAAGTCAAAGCGATTGTAAAACCTACTAAAGTCATTTTTACGTCCAAATCGTAACTTCAAAGACTCTAACATTCCACACTACATGAAACTGTACTACAACAGTGGTTTAAAATAAAAATGGATGTGTATTACTGTTATGTTGCGTATGTTTTACTCTTTAGTTCCGTGAGTGACGTTGTTCGCATGTAAAAATAAACGATTTTCACATAAAGTCATATAAAGTCATATTTTCCAAAAAATAAAGTCATATTATTGATTTTTTAAGGTCATATAAAAATAGCCCTAGTGATAACTGATTTACATTTTTCGCAACTGAGTGCTTTCTCTTTCATATTACCATCCATATCTCAGAAATAGAATTGGCGGTTGCATTCTCTCCAAATAGTTTGCAAAATAAGTAATGCTCTGTAATTTTTTTACGTGCAATAAGAGCAAATCTACAAAACACAATGAGTTGAGCTTCTCAATAAAAGCTACATCAGTTGTTTCATCTAACTGGGTGGCGAATGAAGGGGCTTCTTTTTACTTTTTTATCAACTGATCCGCCAAGTGTGTTGTTATACTAGGACATCGGCGATAAACTGTACTATCCGTCAGACAGAAAATGTTTTGAAACTTTATCAATTATTTCTTTGCAGCCATGTATCAAATCTGCGACTGCTTTCAATTTCAATGTGGCTGAATGGAATACGGTAATAATTTCAATCTGTTACAGGTTAAATACTTGTCATTGGTTGATTAACAGGTTGTTTTTGCCAACAAAAAGCTTTTGTAAAACCTTCTGTTGGTGTAACAAGTTTGTGATGAACCCTTGTGCACCCTTTTTCACTGGTTGGTTTGGTTTGGTTGGTTTTGAATTTTTATCCTCGGACTGACAAAGCCTTGACTGGTTATTCCTGGTAGTTTCGCATACTTGTTGAGGCTCTTGACATAGGGCCGGTTATCGAGATTGGCAGAGTGAAGTTTTCCGATTGTTGAAGTGTTGTTGCCGGGGAATTATTTCATTCACTAGGTGCCGCGGAATGGAGAGTATTCCTGAGTTGTGTTATTCAAGCGCACACCCCGAGAGTCGAACCGGCGCCGCGTGATGTGAGCAGGGCGCGTAACTACTGAGCTAACGGGACAGTGGTGCACCCCGAGCATATTTTTGTGCGCCCTAAGGTGCACCGTACACACCGGTTGAAGAGAACTGCTTTAAAGATTCAAAAAAGCATTGCAAAACTGAAAGATTGGGCCCCTGAACAATTGTGAGCCCCTTCCGGCCGAGGAGTACTGGGAGCGGTTAATACTGCCCTGACTAAGACTTATACGTGTTCTAATTTGAAATCAAACCGTAACCTTTTATAATGTAAGATATTTATATGGAAAGTTTCTTTTAGGTCAAACACTAAAAGCCGTAACTTTTCATCAGTCACCAAAAAAACAAATATGAGAAACTTCGTGCGATTTATATGCAATAGTATTTCTTCCCGAGGCATTTTTACCAGTCACTCAATGATACAACCATTTTTAATGCGATTGGTCTACGTTTAACCTCAAGAATAAGTCTTCAGTGGTTTGTGTCTAGTTATGCCTGCTCGAAACATAATTGTAGCAAATAGATGCATCACTTCACAAAAATTTTGATATCAGCAAAGTTGCAATAAACACAAAATTAATCTCGATGTGTTTTTGTTTCTTCGTTACAGTTAGATCTAGATGGGCATTTGCTCACGTCATCAACTTTATAGGCACTGCTGTATTCGTAAAAAAAAGCACAGGGTATACTGTCAGATTTGCGAAAATGATATACAATACACAATTTGCAGCATACTAATCGTTATTCTACCATAACATGAATTATCAACATCAAAATTGGACGAGAGGTACAAAATTGTTTATTTTGGGAAATCCAGAGGGTATACTATATAGTTGGTCGAAAAAGCCGAGAGTTATAATGCGTATACCGCCGTATACCCTCGAATACACCACTGATTATAGGCTACAAAATATTTCATTATCTTTATGTGTGGGAAAAATCTCCAACCATTCAAAGCTTGATTGTTTCTAAGATTCAATCATTAATTATATTGTAACGTACACTCGTACAGTGCAATATCTAAGTCGAAATAAAACAATAGACGCTTTTCAAACATATCCGTACGGGAAAGAAGAACTTTTTCCAAACTTATTGTACTTTTACTTCTGATTGGTTTATTACAGTAATTCCAGTTGTTTTTACAAAATTTCCAAACTTTCAAACCATCACCCTATGTGATGGGCTACGGTTAAAAACGAAGATGAGATTTGTATTTGTAATATTTAAGAGTATAGATAAAAAATTGAACAATCAAGTATTCTATGCCGTAGGCTTTATCACCGACTGATCGCTGCTTGTCACACTGGGCTTGGCAGATCTTATCTGCTTGATTAGTGCAATCAGGATTTTGCTTAAAGGCTTCGTAATGACGTGTTCGAATTTTTAAGGCAAAAATGTCAAGGTCGTTCAATATAAAGTTAATTTAAGTCAAACACACAACGACTTCGGTTTGAGTAAGTTATAACTTAGGTCTACTCATTTGTAGCCTACAGCATAAGTCATAAAGACCGAAATCAAAAGTGAAACCAATAGATTGTAGAAGACGGTACAGCAACAGTTGGTTGAACGGCAGCTCGCCAAAAGCTCCATCGAAACGAAAAGCAACTTTGTCGACTACCATTTTATTGAATGACATAGGGATTAATGGATATTTTGGAGGTTTAAAAGCTTTTTTCTAGAACTTTTTTCATTATGATAATCCTTCCAAATTCTACAATCCCCAAAATTTAATTTTTTCCAAGTATATAGGTACCCAAATTTTCCAAAATTAATATCTCCAAAGTTCCTCAAAAATCCCAAATCTCAAAAATCCCAAATTCTAAATCTCAAGATTTGAAAAAAATATTGAAGATCTCAAAAATCCAAATCGTGTAATCCCAAAATCCCTAAAATCACAATCGTCAATCTCTTATATTTCAAATTCACACCTCTAACCCACTAAACTCTTGTTTTTAGATGAACTGTCGTTCCAATAAACTTACGCGAAAGATAAACGCCTGAAACTTGGCCTAATCGTGATTGAAAATGTGACATTTCTATCAAAAGTATGGTCAAAAGTTTAGTAAAAACCAATGAATGGTACATTCTGAAGTTGAAGCAATGCCTGAATAGCCTAACCTATAAAATCAGCACACACACGGTATCAAGAATATAAGTGAGCAGTTTTTTTTTTAAGGTTTGGGTGACCGCTAAGTAGTTTTAAGAGACCGCAAGTGTTTCATTTAAATACCAAAAAATAGCCATATTTGCTTAAGACAAAGCGAGAAACAACCATTACTTTTCTACTGTAGTTGCAAGTCCAAATTTTGGGAAACCGCTGGAGAAATTTGGGGGACCGTTTCGGTCCCTCAACCTTAAAAAAACACTTCAAGTGGGTATCTTACCCATTTCTCTTACACCATAGAGAAATTATTTAATGACTAAAGTTAAGTTACATGTAAAGTTTCTGCGTCTTGCCTACGTGCATCAAAGCTAGTTTATAAATATCAACAAATGAATATTTTTGCATATTCAAGCTTCGGCCTGGTGTTGAAAAATTTGCACTAAGTGAAGGGAAAAGCGAGGAGGTCAAACTTTGTGTTTACTGTGAAACGTGTTATATCAAATGTCTTGCCAATGCAAGGTCGGTCGACGGTCACACACTTTCACGATTCAGCCAATAACTGCCGATAAATATAATCTGCATGTAGCTATCACGTAGCCTGTGTTTAATTGTTTATTTTTAATTAAAATCGTGAAGTGTATCAGATTTTAGCCAAAATATTTAGAGTCCACTTTAGCATCAAATTGAACTCTCACTGGGTTGAAGTAGTATTGTCGTAACACAACTTTACTCAGGGATTTGTAGAAGTAGGACGTAGGTGATCGACAACTCGGCTGCGATATCTGACAAGTGGAGCCAAAAGTGTTACCAGATAGTTTTTAAAGTTTTAGAAAAAGTATTACTTTAACTTTTTTAAAGTAGTGGTTGCCTAAAACTTGCCCGTAAAGAACTATTTTAAAGCTAATCTAAAGCAAATTTATTATTCACTTATTAAACTATAATAAGTTTTTGAAAATTTAACCTCTCCTACTCATAAAAACATATTACCTGAAAAATAATTACCGGCTTCAACATTTAAAACACTCTTCTGGAAACGTCTATTCAAGAATTGTATTTCTGTAAAAATAGCCCACGGCTGTCGAAATTGGGACGCAACACGGTACGCCACTAAAACTTGTCACTACAATACAGATTACTTGGATAAAAGACGGAAATCTTTGTCCAGCTAGCAGCACTAAGCGAAACAGTTAAATTTACGACTAACTTTCAAGCAACCACTTTACGAATGACTAGAATAATTTGCGATATCTCAAACTCACGTAAACAGTAACTGTGACGCAATAATGAAAGACATTGCCACGCAATTCAAACAGGTGTTCAAAGGCGATGATGCAATGTTTCATCAGGTCTTACGAACGATGGTGCAATATTTGGACATTTTCTAGCAATTTCCATGACGTAAGATGCCAGCTAGGTTAAGTAGACCATAACGGTTTTTATATGACGTTTGATTTGGTGAAAATGGTCCGTAACAGACATATCATCTAAAAATTTAAAAAATATTTGGCAGCACTTTTTACCTCCACTTGTCAGATATCGCAACCAAATTGGTCGTCCAGCTATTTTTTGAATCCCTGGTTCTACTAAACCAGTTCGCAAGGTTGGTGGACAATGCAAAATCGTAGACACATATGGAAAACAATCATTTTTGTATTGCAGCTGTGTTGGAAAACATCAATTCCCAAGTTTTAGAGGCCAAGATTCTTCCAAAGATCATAACATCTCCAAACTTCCCTAGTTTTTACCCGAACAGCACGTTTTTGGTTTGGTTAATTACGGCATCAGAGAATCATCACGTACTTTTAACAATACAAAATTTCCTCACCCAATTTTCGTCTGACAATCTGTTGGTAAGGAGGACTATTGTTTACTTTTATTCTGGTGCGTGATGTAGGCTACATTGTGTCTGCTTGGTAGTATCAAATCAAAACCTATTTTTTCATTGTTTAAGCTACGCATCAGGTCGTGCATCCTCTTTTTTATATTTTGCATTTCTTTGAAGTGTTAATATAGGCTATGCAGTACATATTGTCAGTGACGATCGGTGAGGGAAAGCAAGGAAAGCAGTGCTTACCTGAGCGAAAACTATGCAAAATATAATGACTGAATTCTAGGTTTAACTTCTTATTATTTTTATCACGTCCATTTTAACTTGAAAATTACTGTATTCGTGACTAGAATTACTCGTAACGCTTGTGAGTAGTCTAAGTCCTCACCAAACCGCATGCCTTGCCTATAAATGCCAATTAACGCAAACGCTTCTGTCAGAAACAATCACCGAGGCTCCAGGTAAGCAAGTATCAAAGTTGCTTTCCCAGATTCAAAAATGTCAAAAATGCCTTCGTTTTATCCAATCCTCACTCGTTTTGCAAAACGTCACCAGCTGCTTAGCCAATCAGATGTGTTATGGTTATGGTATGGTTAGTTTTGCTTTCCCAGTGACGTCAATGCGAACATTCGCTAGAGCGGCTAGACTAACTCGTCAGAATGGTCTCTCGTCACGGTACAGAGCACAGCATCATAATGCCGAAATAATTGTTACTGTTTTTTGATGTCTCCTCGCCATGTACTTTAGCCTACTAGCTTTCGTAGTCATGCCTTTGCCCTTTTTACAGCGTTGATATAACGTTACTTCGCCAATGAACGTTCAGGTGCGGATGCAATATTTAGTTCGTTAAGCTTCTATACGCAGGAGGCAAACTTATCTAGCTTTTTGTACAAACTGCTTGCGGTTGTAATGTTTAGGCCTAAGTGTTAGTTTTTGTAGTGTAGGCCTAACTGAATATCTGAGAATGAACATTCATGACGAATTAAATATTTAGACAACTGTTATTCCATGTCTAACACTGGATTTTGGTCCTGCAACGTTAAAATTAAGATTGTTCATGACTTCTAAACATTAAATGGATGTATGATCACGACATAGGCGAAACACAATTTGACAGATTTTTATTTTTGATTTGTTTTGGAAATGATCTCAGAGCGTACCAAACTGGAAGTGTTTTTCAAAAATTTCTGGGGGAGGCCCCCCAGACCCTCCGCTGAAAGTGTTGCCTTCGGCAACACACCTTAGGGCTTTGCCCGACGGTTACGCCCTTCGTGCCTACTACCTTGCTGCAGCATATTTCCAAGTTGCTTTCCCAACGGTTTAAGCCACCGAACGTCATTGCATATTGTTAATGCAATAATTTACCTACCTTCACTCAATTGTGTGTCCTATAATAATTCTTGAATGGTTGATATAAACAACAAGATGTCATTCATATTGATGAAGCCTGGCCCTACTGCGGCTCAAACCCAACAATATGCGGAAATACTGTTCAACGTTTTACAGCAAAACATCTCAATGTTTCTGTGCTCTTCTTTGTGAAGTTAAGCAATATTCATTTTCGCATTGATCAATTCAATGTTTGACTCATGGACACCAAAGCACCGGTTAAACATAGCTAATCGCTAGTCGTAGGCGAGACGGGGGTAAAGTGTACAATTGGGTAAGATGAGCAACCCCTGTTTCAGATAAACAAATCGGCGGAATTTATTTTTTTCTGTCCTGAGTATATCTCCCATAGTGTCACTTCAGTTAATGTATTTGTTATGTTGAGAATCGCATTTTACAATTGCAGACTATTATATTGTTTATGACGAAAATTTTAACTTTTTGTTGTTGTTGCAAAACACTGAATAATTTTATTGTTACACTATGTAAATTATATCTGTTTTTTTTTTGGTAGGTACAAAAACTGAAGATATTCAATAAAAAGTTTAGATCAGCTAGAATTCTAGTTTTCTAAATACTTTTAATTTTGTCGCAAAATCGGAATGAGGTAAAATGTGCAATGCTAGGTAAAGTAAGCTATCTTGGAGCATTTTCTCAACTTATCCAAAAAATAACCTTAGCTTACTGTTTAAACTGTTGAATTTGTGTTTTTTTTTAGCTTTATTTGATAAAAGAATAAAAAAACAATGTTACGTTTGAAAACAAAATGCCTTGCAATTATAAAACATACTGACAGTGGAATGCTTCAACGTAATGGAATTGCTCAATTTACCCCAGGTCATTGCTCAATTTACTCCATAAAATTATTGTTGGGGTAAGTTGAGCAACACACATAATATATAGTAGCCTAAGTATTGTATTAATATATAAAAAAATATATACAAATCACAAGATGATCAAACTCAACCTAAAATGTAGCTAATTCACCAGTGTTTAAATTTCACCTTTTTAAAAAAATTCAAAGTGAACTGCTTTTTTTTTTTGCAAAAGCGACATGAGCAAAAAGGTGCTCATCTTACCCCACTCTCCCCTATAGCCTATAAATCAATGTACTGATTTGAGTAGCCATGTGTAGCTTCATCTGAGCTATATGCTCTTTTGAGATTGCTTGCTCGAAGCAATAGGAATGACAGGCAGAAAAATGCAAAGTGTTTCAATACTTCACCAACTCTTCGTACACCACGTACACCGGTGTCTTTTTCATAAACAGTTTTTCGTAAAACAATTGTTCGTAAGCAATTGTTCGTAAAATCAATTCTTCGTAAAGCAATTCTTCAGGCATGCAATTGACCGTAATACTAATTGTTTGTAAACAAATGCTCATAAAAGTTAGGCTACAGTTTTAAAAAAAAAACAGTTACAATTGTTTACGAACAATCAATTAGTATATGCTAGAGATGTGCTAATTGTGCTTAAAGACGTGCTGTACCTGTAGAGTGTAGATGAGCTGACAGAGTGTAGAGTCCCTGATTCAGAATGGCATTACAGTTTGTGAGCAGCGAAAAAGGAAAGCCAAAACTTTTGTATAGTGGCCAGCTTTATTACAAAGATTATAGTGCACTTAACGCACAAGGGCAAGAAACTATTTATTGGAAATGTGAGCATTTTAATAAGAAATGTCCTGCACGAGTAACAACTGCTATGGCAGCCATTGTACAATCCAGAGGTGAGCACAATCATGCTGGAGATGCTAGTCATGTCGAAGTAGCAAGGGTTATGGAAAATATTCGTTGTGCAGCAAAAGACAGTCGTGATGCCCCAAGTTACCTCGTCTCAGCAAAAACAATTGGACTCAGTCAAGTCACGGCAGCAAAACTGCCAAGTGTGCAGAGCATGAAAAAGGCAGTCACCCAAGTGCGATTGAAGGAAAATGCAGGCCCGGCAATCCCACATTCTCTCCGTGACGTTGTGCTTCCAGTAGAGTACAAGCAAACGTTTGCTGGTGTAACATTCTTGGCCTATGATTCTGGGCCTGCAGATAACCGTATGGTCCTCTTTGCCACAGAAAGAAATCTGCAGCTCCTTGCCCGTTCAAAGCACTGGTATGCTGACGGCACCTTCAAGACAGTGCCTTCACTGTTTGAACAGCTTTACACAATACACGAACTGAAGGAAAACACTTCAGTGCCTCTGGGGTATGCACTGCTGGGGGACAAAAGGAGAGGGATATACATTTATCTACTGCAAAAGGTCAAGTAGTTGTTACCTGCTGTTGTTGTTCCAGAGACAATCATGACTGACTTTAAGATGGCCATGATTAATGCAGTAATCAGAGAGTACCCACTTTCAACTCACCGTGGCTGTTTCTTCCATTTGTCCCAGTGCATTTGGAGAAAGACGCAATCAAGTGGCCTGAAGGAGCAGTACAAGACAAGTGCAGAGTTTGCTCTGAGGCTGCGCATGTTGTCGTCTCTGGCCTTTGTGCCTATTGATGAAGTCAGCCGGGCCTTTGACATTCTCATTGAAGGGAATGTATTACCAGATGTTGCTCAGCCAGTAATTAACTACTTTGAAGACACTTGAGTTGGGCGCCCAGATCGTCGTCAAGGGCGCTGTCCTCCAATGTTTGCAATTCAAATGTGGAACTGCAATGATGGCGTCCTCAGTGGCCTTCCCAAAACTAATAATAGCATTGAAGGATGGCACAGAGGGTTCATGTTTCAGGTATCTGCAAATCATCCAGATATTTGGAAGTTCATATCTGCAATCAAGCGAGAGCAAAACCTAAATGGGGTTCGCATTGAACAGTATGTCAGTGGCCAGGCAGGACCCCTTCCAAAGAAGAAGTACAAGGACAGTGCAGAAAGACTAACTAGAGGCGTCCGAACTTGGCGTCAAGACTTTCAAGATGATGAAATTTGTGATTACTTGCGTGGAACTGCACAC
Source organism: Aplidium turbinatum (assembly GCF_918807975.1). Lineage (NCBI taxonomy): Eukaryota > Metazoa > Chordata > Ascidiacea > Aplousobranchia > Polyclinidae > Aplidium > Aplidium turbinatum. Next base: position 16,818,047 of record NC_137477.1, on the reverse strand, counting down.
AATACTTCATACTAAACTTGGCTCGTGGACAATTTGTACAAAGTTACTCAAAGTATTATTGCTAGTGTAAGCAAAGAATTGCTAAACACAGACAATTGTTGTATTCCAATAAATAACAAAAAATGCGCTTTTTCATTGTGCTTATTTCTTTGTGTCGTTGTAACTTGGTTATTCAGGAAAATTTGCATTACGCACCTTCGTCGGAAATTGCAAGACAAACCTTGCTGTTGCGAAAAATTTTTCACGAACAATTCACCTATCACCTGTTTACGAACAATTCACCTATACGAAGAATTGATGTATACGAAGAATTGCTTTACGAAGAATTGTTTACGAACAATTGCTTTACGAACAATTGTTTACGAACAATTCACCTATAACCACGTACACCATGACTACGTTCATCTTTTGAAAGGATGGTGTGGAATAGGGAGGACCGTCGGAAACAGATCGCTTGGCAACTCGAGTTTCTTAGGAGGTTCGTCGAGTAAATGGCGAAATCGAAAACCATTTTTTAATTGAACGCCAGGAAGACAGTGCACAACCAGGGGCGAGTTTAACTGATGAGGGATCGGGGTACTCTTAGATCGGGGGGCTCCGTGCAAAAAAGTTTTTTGCGCTGAGGGCGCGAAAAACTTTACAAGTTGACTTGAAAGTCACCCACACCGTTGCTAATGCCTTTACGCCAAGCTCAGTCGCCACCTTGTGACTAAAAATTAACCTTGACAGAAAAAGGAGACATTTTGCTGAAACTTCAAAGGCTGAGAGAAAATAATGATAATAACACAAAATCACATTTTTCCACGTTGGGAGGTCCTTCAAAAAGGCGGATTGGGGCAACTGCACAATCTTCCCCCTAAATCCCCGGCCTGTGCACAATACGGTCCAACTAATCAGTAAAAAACCCCATTTCATAGATATTATCCCCCACCAGTAGTGACATTTTCCGCAACTGCGCCCTTGTGAAAAAAGAAAATCATGAAGAATAAGGACACCGGAGATTACAAGAAGGAAATGGAGCTGCACGAATTGGCGGAAGCAGGCATGGCGACTAAACAAGTGTCTACGATTTCGCCACAGTGGCGATCATTACGCATGAGGGAGTGATCAAGCATATTCTGAAGGAATGGGACATGATTAAGATGAAGAAAAAATTCTCACAGCGAGAAAAAAGGCTGAATGGAAAACTTCATTGAAGGCTAGTCTTTGCCTCCACACTCTTTTCGACGTCGTTGACGACAAATTGCTGCACTCATGCGAGGTTGATTTTGTTAAGGATCAACGTGGAGCATGCATTGGTTTCATTAGAAACGTCGATTGGGAGGCGGCGAAATCTGAAAAGAAGAGGGACGAGCGGAAAGAGCAACTGCTTTCGAGAGGAAAACGAGTGGAAGAACGCGAAGAATTACTCACGAGTCACGACTCGGATGACTACAATAGAGAAGAAACTCCCAGAAGGCGCTTCCCTTCAGAGTGCACGATCGGCAGAGAAGAACTCGAAGAAGAGCAGGAGCGATGTACTTTTGATCTTCGTACAGTTGCGCGTGAGGTGGAAAGGTATGAAATTCCGAGTTGGGCAGAAGCTGCTCTCACAACCGCAACATTACTGGACACAAAAAATGATTTAAATCCGACGATGGTAGACGACAAAATCAAGCTCGTTCGTTCACGAAAACGGCTCCGTTTAGAGACGAGTCACTTCGCTTCCAGTTTGCTCGGCAAAATAGTTGAAGGCCTTTACTTTGACGACAGAAAGGACAAAACCTATGAATGGCATAACTGGTTATCGTCAAAAATCAATCGAAGCCCGCTACGTGATGCTGAAATACCCAGGATCTGAACACATCGACCACGTTTCCATTCACGGGCGTTCAACTGAGAACAACATTTTGGCTGCTCTTGAAGCCAAGGGAACTGACGTGAAAGGCATTCAGGTCGTTGGCTGCGACAGAACTCTCGTCAATACAGGTAAGTGGGTTTTTTTGAAGGTTTGGTTTAGGTGACCGCTAAGTAGTTTTAAGAAACCGCAAGTGTTTCATTTAAATACCAAAAATTAGTTATATTTGCTTAAGACATAGCGAGGAACAACCATTACTTTTCTACTGTAGTTGCAAGTCCAAATTTTGGGAAACCACTGGAGAAATTTGGGAGACGTTTCGGTCCCCCAAAACACCTTAAAAACAACACTGCAGGTAAGAACACAGGAGCCATTACATTGAGCAATACATCGGGAGGACGGTACAATGATCGATTTGCCAGTTTCACCTCAACGAACTCCTGCTTCGGCGAGCTGACGGGAAATCATCAGGACAGCAAACCTTCAAAGCATTTTTCGGCCGTGTCGTCGCTAATGATGTGCAAAATCGAAGAATTTGCAGTCGTCGAGTTCGAGAAAATAAAGTCCAATGACAGAAGTCGACGAGATGGTGGAAATTAGCGGCGATCAAAAGTATCTGCTCGATGTGTTGGTCGTCGAGGGAAGTCTGCCTCCATAAAGCATTTGATTCCGTGATCCAGCAAAACAGGGTCATGCACGATGGCTTACCCTTGCTTTAAGGATATGCCGACTTTATATCTCGGAGCCAGAACCAACAGAGGCGCTGATAGAAATGACGACGTACATCGTTAAAGTTTACGCTCCCATCTAGTTTACTACCAAGCAAAACAAAAAGATCACTTCGCTGCTCGGTCCTTCCTTCGGTTGGTTAAGCTGACTCATTATCTGACAAGCAAATTTAAAAAAAGTCGTCGACAGTTGCCTATATAATCGAACGCCTTCGCTGCGCATTCGGAGAATGTAGTGTTGACCCTTCTGCATAAGGATTCTAAACCAATGCGTAAGCTCGCAGTTCATCGGATCCAGAAAGCAAGGGACGAGTACACGGGTGGGATATGCCGTTTCAAAATTCCTAAACTAAGCTTTAAATACACAATTTGACAACAAACTCGTTGCTCCGGTTGAACGAGCGAAAACTCACTGAAGCACCAATATACGCGATTTCAGCATCCAACAGCTCACAGAGCTTTTCATCGAGACCGATGTTCCTACACAGTAGCGTAGCCAGGAATTTTGAAAGGGGGGGTTTTGACGACCCAGCGGCGGGGGGTCTGGGGAACCTCCCCCAAAAATTTTTGAAAAATGACTTTGAATTTGGTGCATTCTGAGAGCATTTTCAACAAAAATGTGGGTATGAATGTTCCTGTAAAATGGTGCTGTCCAGTGGCATAGCAAAAGGATAAGGTCATGTTTTCTTGGGCATTTTTCGGAAATAAAGCTAAGTCTCTATATGTTTTCTTGTTGCTAATTCCTGGCTGAGATGTTTGAATGTTTGGCATTGGCAAAACTCGCTCTTTTAATGCAGTTTTGTATAAAACTAGGCAATTTTTTTTAGACTGAAAGCATCATTCTCAATGTCGTGACGTCACACGCGTGCCAAAGGGGGGGGTTGTGACCCCCAAACCCCCTCCCCTTGGCTACGCCACTGTTCCTACATCGATTGACAGTTTTCCGTGCTACACACAAGCAGTTGAGCGCGCAATCAAACTCGTCACCGAAGTAAGCGATGATAGTCCGGCAGAAGTATGACTGAACCTGGAAATTTTATGCAAAGTTTTTTTTTTATTGATTTTGGTAGCCTAGGGTCTACTCTTTGAGAATCTGCCGGGTGCACTCCGTGCACCCTTGAGCGTTTTGAGAAATTCAAGATGGCGTCCAAAATGGCCGCCGTTTCAGATAACTCCCTATAACTCAGTTAGTATTTGACCTAGGATGATAATTTTGGTGTCTAACCATATGTTTTGAGGGACAAGGAATACATTGAAACTATTTATTTGACTGGTTGGGGATTGCATCATGTAGAAATGCAATAATGCCGCCAATAGGGTTGCCATAATACAAAATTCCAACAAAAACAAACAAATTCACTTGTATTTGGTCCAGAATAATAATTTTGCTGTCTATCCATATGTTTCGTTGACAAGGAATCCATTTAAGGCATTAAAACAGTTGCATATGAATTACATCACAGGAAAATCCAAAATGGCTGCAGATATATTTGTTGAATACTTACAGAAAATCATTATTTCTGCGACTTTGCTTGTGAAATACCATCTAACATATAACATCACTCACAAACGTCACCATTAGTTATCACAAATGTTACCATTAGTAATGTAGGCTACAAGCCTCTCTCGCGGTCACAGGACAGTCAGTTGTGGTTATCATCTCGTCATTAAGCACCTAATCCATAAATCTGTGACGTTGTCCAATTGAATTAAAATGGTAAGTAAGAGTCTGGCTGCAACCTGCAGCATATCACACACAGAATTTTATGCATTTTAAACTATCCCTTGTGCAGCTGCAAGAAAGCGTTCTGCAGGGGTTGTCACTCTTGCATCCACATCTGATCATGCGCAAGACAGTTTCTGGGGCGAGTTCAACATTTGCGGGAAGGAGGACCGGTTGTAGCGTTTTAACTTTCGAGTTTTTCACCCATCCGTACATTTCTGCATCAAGTTTAGGCCGATTGCTGTTCTCCAGTGAACGCTACACAATGGTTTGGTGATGGGCCCTTCTTACATTCTCTTAAAGTCCTCACTTGTAGGACGAAGGGAACAAAGTTTTGGTGGTACCGCGGAGGCCCGACCCGTTTGGGATGCCCATACCCTCCAGCGTGTTTCGGACATTGATTTACTCGTAGTATATTGACCGTAACAGGCTGGCATGAATGTGGTTGCCTGCGCAACCACTGATTCTATGGGAGAATCATTGACCCCGTAAAGTGACAGTGAGTGACCATCTTTCAGAACCTTCAATGCAGTACCTTTGCTAACCTCATAGCAGCATGCTACGGTATCACACCCAGTAAGAGCATGGGCTGGCAGGAGTTCATTCTCAAAAGACACATGCTTCTCTACAGTTTTTCCAATGCCAATGACTGTTCATTCCTTAATTGGTGATTCCATGGTGATACGATTTTTCATGCTTCCAGCATGATAATAATGAAGCAAGAGAATGAAAACGTCAGTGTCATCGGATATCACAGTTAGCCTATATCACTGTCTTCATTATTTCGAGCAGACAGCATCACCTGTTGGACAATGATATTGTCCGCTTCCTCATGACTAGTTGAAAGGTTCTCTTTCCTGATCACTACACCACCACGGCTGATCTAAAATGGGGCAACGTCCTCAACAATCACTATCAACTTGTGACTTTGGGTGTATTCATGGAATGACTCGTCTTTAATCAGAAGTTTGACAATCAGGTTTATCAACTGCTTCTTGTTTTCGGTCACCGTCATTCCGTCAATACAGTTTTTTGAGGTGGTAACTTGGTGTTCAACTGCATCTGGTGGACTCGGCTAACTCCAGTGGCTCGAGAGACACTCTTAGTACTGCAATTGTAGAACCGATCAAACACTAGGTGAACGTCCCCAAATTTTAGTCTTTAGCAATGGCGTGTTTCAAGTTGTTTGCGTAGTCTGTAGTGGTGCCCTCTGCAGGCCAAGCAATCACCCAGAGTAGGGCTGAACCATCAATCACAACTACTGAAGTGTCACTTGCTATTGTTCGAGCAGATACCTTAACCTAAAGCTGTCGCTTTAAGGATGACTTTGGTGTTGCTGCTCTCATTTCTCCTGTGGGATCAAACATAGACTTTGGTACTGGAGCCACTTCGTAGGATAGGACATCTTTCATGTCAACATCAAGCCCACTTGCCTGTTAGCCTATGACCCTGAAGTGGATGATATTCATGTTGTTCACTTTACTACCTCCCACATTCACATGTTTCTTTGTAGCCACCATGGTAGTCACGGTCTTGTAAATTGTTTCATGTGAGCCATCAGGTAAATTCTCTCCAAATTCGCACATCTATTTGAATCCTTTCTGCACAGCTTCCTGCACATTCACTGCACATTCCATGTTTACCAATTGCAATGTTTACTAGATCCTCTGGATGTTTCGCGGGATCAAGTGGATCCATACATATTTGAAGCTTCGTCCTTATGGCTTCTCGGTCCTTCTTGTCATTCTCTATCCGTGCCTTCTTTTCTTCCTTATGTCCACTTTCTTGGTCTCCAGAATCTCCAAGCAATTCGCCCAAGGAGCAGTTTCCACAGTACTACTGTATATGTATCTCTGCAGCTGGGCGGACCATAAATGGAGTTCTGAATGGAAGTCAAGTGCCACCAGACTCTATTCTTTCATCCCCGACGCCGACACACGCCCCATCGGCCTGACATTACCCACACAGGCATGGGTGCGCCTCAACCACCTCCGTACGGGCGTCGGGCTTTTCCGCTCAACCATACACTAATGGGGGAATGGCCTCTTCCTCCTCCTGTGAATGTGGTACCGAGGAACAGACCGCAGACCACACCATCAATGACTGTTCCATCTTCAAGTCACCTAACGGAGTGGAAGGTCTGCGTGTCATGGATGATGAAACCAAAGACTGGCTGCTCTCTAGTAGCCTTCCAGTGTAGTCCTGGAACATCGTGAATCTGGGGTGGTAAAATGATAGACCCTCAGCCCCAGAGGCTCACACGACGACGAGTACTACATGTATGAAGACACAATGCCCAGATCTTGAGCGTATCCGGCTTCAAAGTTATTCCTATGATGCCATTTGGGTAGGGACGGTACATTACGGGACGCGCAACTCCGTTGTTCCTTCAACATTAGAAGGGTCAATTGCCAATTTGACATTTTTTTTACGCTTTACTGCTGGCTTGCTTTCAACTAAAAACCTTAAATTACTTTAAAACCAACTTCACTCTTCTTATATAACCCATAAAAAGTAAAATATTTTGTAAATTACAAAAAAACGTAACCCTTCTAGTGTTGCGGATAAGCCAAAAGCTGATGAAGTTTCGCATCCCTATAATCTACAATTCCTACATTTGGGGCATGGCCATATCTCATGAAAGTAGTTTCTTTAAACATATCACTCCACAGGCCATTCCATAGTCCGCGCTGGTGGCTCATCACATGTTCCTCTTTCATGAACCGGGCTAGTACCTTTTCTGGGAGGGCTTCCATTGCCCTTAGGTAGCACATCCTATACCTTGCATAATGCACATGGTCAGCGGCAAAGAAATAGGGAAGCATTTGTTTGCAGCATCAAGATGCAACAGCCAATCAGCCTCCCGCTCAGCTCGGACAAACCTCATGATAAGGAACACTGGTTTGATCAACATGTCCACCCACAGTTTGGCAGTCTTACTCCTTTTGGCTATGTTCTCCAAGACTTCCACGAAATCCTCCTCCGACTCAAGTGTATTGCAATCAAGTACTCCTCGAAGAACTTCCTCAGCCAGCATTCTCAATGCTCGAACGTTCTGCGGAAATTTCTTTCCAGTCAACACTTTTGCGACTCCTCCAAACACATCACTCAGAACTTCCTCCAGTCCACTGTTTTCCATCAGAGTCCCGATGCAGTCTATGAAACTCTTCAGAGAGAACGCTTTATCGATCTTTCTTACAAGCCTGCTGAGACGTAAGCTCGCGCTGATCAGTCAGAAAGCAAAGTGATTACGTAGCATAGTGGGAGTTCGAGATTAAGAAATTTACACTAGACCTAAGTATTCGGCAAATATATCAGCAGCCATTTTGGGTTTTCCTGTAATGTAATTCATATGCAACTGTTTTAATTCCTTAAATGGATTCCTTGTCAACGAAACATATGGATAGACATCAAAATTACCATTCTAGACCAAATACAAGTGAATTTGTTTGTTTTTGTTGGAATTTTGTAATATGGCAACCCTATTGGCGGCATTATTGCATTTCTACATGATGCAATCCCCAACCAGTCAAATAAATAGTTTCAATGTATTCCTTGCCCCTCAAAACATATGGTTAGACACCAAACTTATCATCCTAGGTCAAATACTAACTGAGTTATAGGGAGTTATCTGAAACGGCGGCCATTTTGGACGCCATCTTGAATTTCTCAAAACGCTCAAGGATGCGCGGAGTGCACCCGGCAGATTCTGAAAGAGTAGACCCTAGGCTACCAAAATCAATAAAAAAAAAAACTTTGCATAAAATTTCCAGGTTCAGCCAAAAAATTGGATTTGGCAACCGGACTATGATTGAAGGCATCGGCCATGACAGCAGACATGAACTTTCTGACGCGAACACTGCTGCTCGCTCACAGCGTTCACGTTTTGAGTCAAAGAAAGATTACGCTCTGTGATTGTTTTTGACTGTTTTCGTCATTTGGTGTATTTTCTATTTTTTAATTATCTAAATTTTTTTTTTTTTCAAAAAAATGTTTTTTTATTTTATTGGGGTAATATTGACTTTTTTGTGCGGCGTTTTCCCGCGGCCTGATCTAAAAAAGGTTTTCAGATTATTTGTTTGTGACCTCAGCCTCCTATCTGAGCCGAGTTGCTAAGGGATTTGACAAAAAAAGTGCATTGACGGCCCTCCCTAGTGTGGAATGTGAGTTTGTACAAACATTTCAATAAAAACATCACTTACTTTCAGATCCGTGATGGTGATAACAGTACGTCTCCTGTATTAGCGGAACTGAGGGGTCTCGTTGTTGGGCTACCCATAATACTATCTACAGGAAGTGTCTTGCACTTGAGGTTTCGATCAGATTCTTCTTTCTCCGGTCCAGGGTTTCGGTTAAGCTACAGGCAAGGTCAGGATGTTATTTTTCAAGATTAAACAACCAAATAAGTTTCGCAGCATGCAAAGTCATGATAAAAAATAATTTGGCCTACCTGTTAGGCTACGTAATACATACTGTATGTACAAGTGTTTCTACATTTTATTTGTACGCAGTTAACTAATATGCATTGACCCTATAACAGTTTTTGAAACGTTAGAAAAGCACAGGAGTGGATTGTAATTTAAAGCCGCCCTGATTAATGGCTGGCAGTTTATCGGATTTCTGGATTTTGATTTTTTCTGCGGCAAAATAAAGAGATTTCTTTCTTATACTTTAGGCATCCTAATTTCACAACACTAGTGTAGTGCCGTACGAAATTTGCTGAAATATTTTATTCTACTTTCTTATTTGAAACTTGTTCTAAACATTGTGAAGTAGAAGTTGTCTGGCACTGTTGAAGTGATGAAAAAGTAGTGATTTGGGTGAAAGTTTGCTCTCTAATCTAATGGCCGTGGATCTTTTTCGCTCTTGGGACGGTGCTACATTTTCAAACAATACCATTTACTAATTTTCCAAAAGATGTATGCTCGCTTGCTTCGATGAACGACAATTTGTTCTTTAGACGAGGTTGGTCCAAAGGCTCTGATGGCAGACAAAGCCGATATATAACTGACTTAAATAAAATTACACTTGTTTTATTTGACATCCACTAATATTTTTGTTTAACCAAGTATCTACATATTTCAGTGTCCAAAGACAATGTGAAGGTCATTCAATTACCACCACCAATTCGAGGTACGACTTTTATCCACAAAGAAAGTTTCCTTTTTCTGTTATCAAAAGATGTTTTGTTTTGAAGGCATGAAATGCAGTTGGCTGCACCATCAGTTTAAAAAGTCGGTTGGGAGTGGCGATGGTTTCAAAGTAAAATGCATTGTGATTAGTAACATTGAGGCTGGTTCAAGGTCTGGTGTTATTATTAGCAAACCATCGATTGTGCTCATGGTAACTTGTTGCATTGCAAATTATACTGATAAGCACATGGAAGTCGAGTTGAGGAAAATAACTCAATAAAAACTTCAGCAAGTAATGACAAGTAAAAGGCTACAATAGAAAAGAATCATTTCTTCTTAAAAAAAGAAACATTTAACATACACGTTTTATTGAGAGCAACGTGGATATGTGTAAGTATTCGAAGGCTACACATTCATATCTACCCTGCCGGTATAATTTCGGATTTTGTTTACAAAATTTGTATAGTTGTCTAGTTAGTGTTGCGGGCATTTAACTAAGATAGGGCTATGCTGCTTCAAAGAGTTATAAATCCAAGTACCGTACATTTTTAGAATGCGGTGAAGAGTTGGAAGCTCCAACTGAGGGGCATGGGTTCTTTCAATCTCCTGGTTTTCCATCGGCTCATGCTGGGGATCTCATGTGCACCTGGGTTATCACCGCACCAGTGGGGGAACGAGTCAGAGTATGGTTTAACTTCATTCACACAGAGCAATGTTGTGACTGGCTAAAAGTAAGAATTTCTTTCGTATTGCTTATTGACTTTCATAGAAAGTTGACTTTGTTATTACTAAAAACAAGTAAAAGGAGCAAGAAGCACATGATTTTACATACAAAAACTTATATGGGACGCTTTCGCTTTTTATAAAACTCCCATCAAGAAAAGTATATATGCAATTAAAGTGACAATGTAATTTATATTTTTATAAGCAAATACAAAACAATGTTTTTTTTTAAATTGAACTGCACCAATCATCACTAGACGCAAAAATGAGAAATAACTGTTACAACTTAGAGCTGTGTTCTTACAACAAACAAATTACATGAGGCGTGTATGTCGAGAAAACATGCGAAACCAATCAAAAAGAAAATCTGCAGCAAAAATTGACTAACTAGCTGCTTGCAAGTGCTTGTTCAACAAAAGATTTTGACGATTGATGCATGAAATCAGAACATCGATGACACCAAATGCACATAGGAAAAAAATTGATAGACTTTGGTTTCATAAAATAAACATTTTGTCTTAACACAACGATGGAAAGAAACGAAATGCTATTTTCCATCATGAAGAAAGGTCTCAGTAAAGATTTTTACACACCATTGAAGCTCATAAGAAACAAACGATTTCAAAACCGCTTCTTATTACAAATTCAGCTCAGGGACGGCAGTCAGCCAAATTCTCCTAAACTTGGAGTTCTCAGTGGATACCCACGAACATTCGAAAGCTTTGTCTCATCAAGTAACGTCATGAGAGTGGAGTTCGACACCGATTCGACACAGAACGCCCGAGGATTCTCTGGATATTACGAAGTTTACAGGCCAGGAGGTAATTGCACAAAACAACGTTTTAAGAGGCTTCAAAAATTGACTTTCAAATAATATGATATAATGTAAGTTAAGTTTGGTTTTAGTACAACATATTTGGTTTCTTTTCAGATAAATTGTTTGTAATTGCTTGTATTGTTGTAATAGTTTATTTTCTCTTTACTTTTAAAGCTGTGAAGTTGAATTCCTTGCTCATGAAATAAATGGCACAGGAGATATTTGAACTAGCAATCTATGCTTCTTTATCCCAATGTGATCCTTCGTTTAGTTGATGATGTTGGCTCATCTTGTAGTAGTATTTTTAATAAATCTCTACTGTCACCTGGAGGCGAAATATATTATTGATAAATACCAGCAGATACAACTTGTTTTTTTGTTTTTTTCTGTGCTGCACAAATCACTGGTATTCGATAGAACCTGTTCTATTTTAAAGGTTATGTTTTTTGATTAGTGTTATAACTTAGAATTTATGTAAAAGGTTTTGAATTATTTTTCACCAGTGAAGCTCTCAAGTTCTCAACTAATCTTGAAAAATTGCAGAAAAAGACAATTACATTACTTTACACCTGATTGCTTTACATCACCATTAATAATAATAATAATGTTAGTTTTTATATAGCGCTGTATCCATCGCAGAATGCGTTGCTCCTCAGCGCTTTACAAAGCAGACAGTACCGTGTTTCCTTGATGCAATCACTTGATGACACAACTTTAAGTTGTCTTAGCCGTAAAAAATTGTTTGCGTTCAAAACAACTTATACAAATTAAAAGAATTAAACAGCATTCTTTAACAAAAAGCATGCTGGTGGTGTGAGTATAAGTTGCCACCTGTTGTAGCCCTATAACAAAAACATGGCAAAATACTGACATGAGCATGCTTTCAGTTAGAAAAAATTACAGTATTTGGTCCATCCAGGTTTTATAAAACGTATGCTCTGTTTTTACTATCTTTAGTTGTTCATGTTAGGTAACAGTACCTTATTGTCTTTAGGAGACGAAATCGAATCAAGATGTGGAGGAGATTACTTTGCAGATGACACTTTGCAATACATCTCCACACCTAACTGGCCCGCGGCATATGACGAAAACACGAATTGTACCTGGGTCATACAAACATCGAATTTGGAAACTCAAGTTCGTTTGCACGTGCTTGGAATGATATCGGAAAAAGATTTTGACCATATGCAGGTTGGTAATTTATTTAAATCCAGTTCAGATTAAATAACTGGTTATGAAAAGTGGCGGATCCAGGGGGAGATTGGAGCGATCGTCTCCTCACCCATAAAAGACAGAAAAGTAACTTTATTCACGTGTAATTGCAAGGTCCGATTAATGTAGACCTATACATCATTGCTGTTTGATGAAACCGCCTTCCCTCCTAAGGCTACTGGCTGGACTTGCCCCTGGTTATGGATTTTTTGATAACAACAACAATAACTGGTTTATTTTTTCTCAAGATATCACGACAATACATAGGTAGCCTACATTACATGGTAAAATAAGATAGGAAGGAAGCGAAGGACCTTACAATATCACTAAGTCAGCTTCCACCCCGCCAGTATTCTACAAAAAAAAGTTAACAATGGATATTATACTGAAAAATACAAGAGAAAATAAAGAAACGTTGAATAAAGTTACAGTCGTAATGTAGTGGTTAGTAGCCTACATGCAAGCGAGCTATAGTAACTGTAGCATATCGACGTAACAGGTAACTGTGCATGGACGTGTCGTAACTACATTTAGTAGGCTACATTGTTGTCTGTTAGATAAGTTAGAATTTAAAAGGTTCGATGCTTTACCTTGAAGGCAATAATTGCAGAGTTTACTTAGCAAAATTTTATGATCCACAGCATCAAAGACTATGCTTAAGTTTAGAAAAATTGAGCATGTAAGTTCCTTTTGATTTATGGCAGATCACAATTCATAATATATTCTTGTTGTCGCTAGTGAAGTGGTATCATTACTTTTAAAACCATGCTGACAGGTAGATAAAATGTGATGCTTGTAGAATAGTTAATTACTTCTTTGATATAGAACTTTTTCAAAGGTTTTAGAAAATGTTGACAGTAAAGAAATTGGTCGAAAATAAGTTAAAACTTTTGGTTGAGTGTGTTTTGGTACTGGAGTGATTTGTAATATTTTTAGACAGTTTGGATATACTTCTTGAGCAATGCATTCGTTGTGTAATTTGACCAGGTCAGGAATGATACAATGATACATTTAGCTAGTTTAACAGTTTTAGTGCAAATATCATCCAATCCAGAAACTGTTTTTGTGTTCATGCCATTGATGCAATCAGAGATTTCACTTTCAATAATATCTTCAAAAGCAAGTGATTTTAGCTGACGTTTTACATGATTGCATGGACGTACTGATGATATTTTAGTTGCCATTTTAGTTCCTATTTCAGTGAAATGATTTTAATGAGATTTGTGAGATTCATAGAATCAGTTTCATAACTGGCGTCATTAATGATTATATGTTGAGGTAAATTATTTCATGAAGAAGATGTTTTGTATGTTGTTAGATTAATCACTTTCCACAAATTTGCAGAGTCATTTTTGTTAGCAGTGAACACATCATAGTAATATTGTTTTTTGTACAGTTCTTAGTGTGTCACTTTATAAGAGAATGTTTTATAGGAAAGGATCTGTTTACAATCATCTTGCATGTAGTACAATCTGAAAAGTTTGCTTTTTGTTTTGATTGGTTTGTAAATTAGTTTAGTTATCCCAGTGTTAGTTTTGTTCTTCACTATAATATATGATAATATGTTTCTCTTATTATTCAAGCACAATTGATGTATTCTGTAATCTACAGTATGTGAATAAAAAAACTTGACCAAAAATAACAATTCATTTTCAAAAAGAAAAACAAATAATGCTTGAGACATTTTCTTCAGGTTTTCAACGGAATGTCCCCTTTAAGTCCCCACATAATCACTCTCCATGGGAAAAGGTTTAACCAGTTCTTCGTCACTAGTACCGGATCCTTCCTCACTATTCGGTTCATTTCGGATGGATCCTTCTCTCATGGAGGGTTCAGAGCATCATATACGGAATACACACCAACTCTTCCAGAAATAGATCTCACAAACGGAAAAGAAAAAGGTCCCCGATAAATGTGGCCACTTCTAGGTGTCAAACTCTTCACTAGCTATAATTTCTTTACTTAGAAAGGTTTTGTGGCAAACAAGTTTTTAACAGTGCAAACATTTTTCTGTCTGCGTTAAGCCGTAAATGCTTTTATTATAAGCTTCTTAGTTTTTAAATCTTATTTCCTATAATGAAACGATGATTATGTGACGCATGCTTTGTTTAGATATACCTGACTTGATTGACAATTAATGTAAGTGTAGTGAGAACTCATAAGTTGACTATGTTTTAAAACGCTACAAGATGTTATAAGTTACAGTGTGACCATGATCTTTTTCATGAAAAGTTTTGTGGTAGTTCGACTTACAATCACCAAAAGAACGAAATGATCCGGTCAATATATTTCAATTGAATCAAGCTTTTGTTTTTAATCAAATTTTGTGGTTGTAGGACTGTTCTCGCCCGGTTGGATATTCTGTTTTTGAATTTCCAATTTGCTTGAACAGTGTTGCTTGTACTTAATAAAGCACGTTTGTACTCATTATGGTGTATGGGTGCTTCTTGTGTTATAAATTTTTCAATAAAATTTAAACTTGAAATTTTTAACTTTGACCAAACCAAGTTGATTGCTTGAATCTTTATCCTCGGACTGGGAAAGCTTCTTGAAAAGCTTAATCCTGGCAGTTTCACATACTTGTAGAGGCTTTGAATCACTGACGCAGGCCCGGTCACCGAGATTGACAGAGTGAAGTTTCCGATTGTTGAAGTCTTGTTGCCTGAGAATTATTCCATCCATTAGATGCCGCTGAATGGAGAGCAGTCCTTAAAGTGCGTTGCTCAAGCGCATACCCCGAGAGTCGAACCAGCGCCGCTTGATCTTGAAGTTTCTTCGTTCCAAAAGTCACGCGCCAACCAACTGAGCTATTGGGACGGACGAAGTTACACGAAATCACGATGTAATGGAGTCAAAGTGACAAAAACCTAACCGTTGAAGCAATTAATCTCAACAAAATTATATTTGGTCTCGAAAATGTTTTCTAAATCTAGTAAATGGATATAATACGAAACAATCGTGAAAGTATTTTCCTCAAAACAAAAAAACTTTTTCTATGGCAATTCTACCAGCAGAGGTGAAAAATTGAACCATTAGCATAGACTCGGTAAACCCGACAGACATATCAATTAGTTTCTGTTTAGATTTGTTGTCTATAAAGTAAGTCAAAGCATGACGGGCTTAGAGGGAAAACATGCGTTCGTTATTTGATTTTGATAAGGATGTAATATGCCAACAATCAATCGCTTCTCCTTTGTAAGGAATTGCGATAAGATCTAAAGTTGCTGTGGTTTTTGCTGTTTCGACAATCACCCAACCCCATTATGAAATTAATGCAGGATTAAAGGAAAGCAATTTGCATTTAATATTCACAAGCGTTCTTATTTGTTGACGAAGATGGGAGTAATAAAAGTCGATAAAAACAGTTTAAGAAAAAAAGATTCTTTTTTAAATAACATCATACTCAACCAAACAAAGTTCACAGGTGTGTTTGTTCACATGCATCAGACAATAAAATTCCTGCATTAGTACACGCCGAAGCACAAAAGAGAAGGACTCTCGCTCTCTCTCTTTTTCTTTCTCTCTCAGCTGTATGCAAAATTGTCGTTGATAAGCAAACTGCGAGTCATAATATTTTGGAGCGTAAAATCTTACTTTTTGCGGCACCACATTCGGTGGATAACGTTTAACCAAGAATACTACGGTGTGACTTGTTTGTAAGTGTCCTGGCATTGACTCTGAAATCAATTTAATTTTAGAGTTTCAGGCAACATCCAACAAAAAAAAGATCAATTGATGAAGCAAATATTTATTTTCAGCCTGAAAAAAAAACAAAGCTCCAGAGTCAGGGTCGTTACAAAGATAGTTTGGGCCCGGTATCAATGAGTTCTGCGGGCCGTAAACACAAACATATCTAAAAAAATGCATTATGTCCAAAAGAAGTTGTGGTATTTTGTTGTTCCTGGGCCCTCTGGATAAATTTTGGGCCCCTAAAATCATCTCTGGTCCAGTTTCAAAAGTTCTCCCTGCACTACTCTGTCAACGCTACTGACCAGAGTTACCGAAGACAGCATACTGAAGCTTGGTCTGTGCACAATAAATTCGAAGACAAACGATTCATTGACGGTGCATCATCTACGTCAATGCAATTAAACATATTATTTGTGACAGACTAGTAATAAGCAACTCTTACAATCTCAAACCCAACAAGACTCGGTTGCAAATTTATACGACCTAATTGTATTTTTGCATTGCAGTTTTGTATGTTCAGCCCGTGACGTTGAAGCCAGTTTTTAAAACATATCCACATTCAGGCAATTAAGGAAAATCACGAAACAACATAAAACGAACGTAATTTAGTACAAATTTAACAAGAAAGATGCTCCTCCAGCGAATAATTGCTTGTTGAGCTTAGGGTTGTGCTGCTTTATTTGGAGGCTTCGTGAATTTTCGTTTTAAACTCTGATTGACAGTTTCGAATTATTTTGAATGAATCCAATGTAAATTTGATGTTGCAACAAATACTGCAGTCAAAAGTGTGGTCTTGGATTGCACTGTGTTTGTTGATGTCTGTTAGATTCAGGTGTTCCGTTGATCTTGTAATCAAGTGTCTTGTGGACGTACCTACATGCACGTCATGTTCGTGTCACACGAACATAATATCCACATTATTGCACTGTATTGCAGTCACCGGGTATTGCAGTCCATGGACAAATGGTAATCATTTTTTTGGTGTTTTGCAATTTACGTACATTAAACAGTATGATTATATATATAACAGACTGTATTAACCTGACAAAAAGAACAATCACTACAAGGCATAGAGAAAAATGTTTAACGTGATAAAATTGTAAAAATCTCCACAACAAAAGTATTAAATTCATGCAGTGGACAGGGGTGCCGGAAGCGGGGAGACAAAGGGGTGGATGCTCCTGCCCTCTATTTTTCTGTGGATGAGGGCAGAGGAGCAATGGTGCCCTTTTAAGGTTATATAAGCTACTGCACATTTTGAAATTTAACAATTTCTTCTATTCGCTTTTAGCCTAATTTTTTAAACTTTCATTATTGCCTCAAAATAATATTCACGACACAAAAGTCTGTATCACAGTAGGTTACATTATTAGAACATAGCATGATGCCCTTTCGTGCCATTTGTTCTTTGTATACACTTATTGTATCACTACTCGATAATGAGCTGATAGATGAGCATTATCGCTATACCTTATCGCAAAACTCACAAAAATGGCTTTTCAGTAACAAAAGTGCCCTTTTTTTTATAATCCTGTCCCCCCGTCAAAAACCGCTCCGGCACCCCTGGCAGTGGATCACATGAACTATATTTCAATCTAAGAGAGTCTGACTACTTTGTATAAAGATGCAATCGATAACAATTTTGGTTACTTCAACACCACAACTAAATACACTTGAGACCTTTCAACAGTTCAAGCATGTCAATCAATGTCCTAGCTATATGAAAGAATAGCTTTACCCCCTTTTGAGAAATGTCGATCAAAATTTTTTGACTGAAGATGATTTTAACCATTCAAAACAACAAACATGTCCCACTAAATTATTTTAATATATTAGAATATGTTTTATTCAAATAAAATGATTATTATTGCCTTGGCTATTGCAATAAACACAAATAAGCTATATGACTTGCACTGTTGCACATATTAAAACGGAACCGTAACGACGATAGTCGAGCACTAAAAGCAAAACCAACTATGAATGATACAGGCTAAAGTTTGCAGTTCTAACTGACAATGCCTTATCTGGGCAGCGAATAGTAGGCTAAAACTGTTTTTAATTGCAAATGGATTTTATGTTAAAATGTATTAAAAATACACTGTCGTTCATATGCAGTAGAGTCATTAACCTACTCTATGGTGGAAGGTTTTGTGGGTTGAAGTCGTGCTCATTGAGTATAAAACGTTTCTTTTTGTCATGTTTTATAGTTTATTATGGATTTTTACATAGAAGATCGTTTGTTTTTTTTTTTTATCTCGACGTATTGTTTTGTCTATAATTAATGTTAGTAAAGAGGTGCTTTTGTAGTGGTGTGACCTGAAAATAAGCTGCCATCGAACAAAAAAGTGAAAAGATGACTGATTTAATTATTTAATTTAATTGACTTTTCTTTGTGAGAATACATCAGTAATCATGATGTAATAGAGTTCGGGAACAAAACCAACAAAATAGAAAGTGACAAAACCCCAAAATGTAATGCGTAAGTATGATATAGATTTATAGTTCAAGTCGTCTCCACATACCTAAAACAATTAAAAATGTGCCAGTTGTTGAAGCAGTGAGGAGTCAACTGGACCTTACAACGAATACAGAAATATCAAAATCGAAACACAGATATTCAAGAATAAAGAAACGTAGCCTACATGGTACAAAAACTATGCTGGAGACATTTGTTTCCAAATAAAATGAAGCGTTTGCAACAGCGCAGTGAGTATAAATTGCAGCTCAATATTACAGTAAGATAAAATAGTTGATAAATGATTGGTTTTCAAATATTACATGAATTGTTTGCACACGCTACGCTTCTGATTTGGAAAAAACTAGTTTGCTGTAGTTACAGGGTAACGCAGCCTTACGCAAATATATTTTTCAAAATCTTTACATAAAATTTTTGCGCACGTCACTATATAAAGCAGTAAAAGTTTGAGAATCTCTCATAATCTTTTAGAAAGTACAGAAAAGTTAAGTACTGCTAATTTGCATTCATCAAATGCTGGCATTTGCACAACAATCTAACCTCTTAGTGTAATTTATTAAGTTAAGAATCGATTTCGCTATAGTAATAGCATCTTCAGCTTATTCAAATAGAAATCTTTAGCTTATTCAAATAAAAGTTAAGTAATATTAACCATACAATCACAATCAAAACTTATGATCAGTAACAAAAGTTCTGACAATAAAGGCTATGTAATGCAAGACCAAAACGGTCACTAGCCATGCCAAATTCCCACTCATAAGACTACGGTATACAATTAAATGTATAGGCCTACAATTAAAAAATAGACTACATAGATTTAACATCGCATGATTAGGCCGACTCCCTACAAGCGTATAGGGTCTATGATGGCCGTACGCCGTACGGATTGCTAGCTTATTATTAATAGCCTAAGTAAAAATGTTTGCGGGACTATAACATGGTACAATAGATTGATATTGCTTTTTTATTTAGATGTTCTGAAGCTTTTAAATGAAAACATCTTTCCTTTTTGTTTATCAAAACGTACGCAGCAATGCTTAAATAATGTTGGAAATCGCTAGAAATAATGGTTTTAGAAAAATCCAAAATTAGACTAAATTGGACAATTCATTTAAAGTGTCAATTAATAAACTTTGCATAATCTTTTTAAACTGGCCATTTATAAATTGTTTAGTATAGGCGAGTTTTTTCAAAACGGATTGAGACGATGATTAAAGAACTGCATTGCAGACCTGTTTCGTTGAAACGGTGACAATACATTAATTTTTAGTTTGCTTCAAAACTTTTATAATTTATACATTTGTATTGGAAAACTTATAACAATAGATCAGATTAAGGTAAAAATAAATTTATTAAGGAAGCTGTCATTTCAGCTATCACAGCAAGCTATCACAGACAAGCAAGCTATCACCCACAGTCCTGCGGAGTGCGGACTGTCAAAGGTGTGAGCTGCCACCTTGCAATATAATCTAAGCCTAATGAGTAAACAAAATCAGTCAGGTTCGAAAACTTCAACTTTCCGAACCTGACTCATTTCGTTTAATTGTTTGGTTGCATCCTAAATGAAGAATCCTTGTATAATTTATCATCCTCAATAACATCGAGGATCCAGAACAAAGATTAAAAGACATCAGCTCCTATTTCTTTAATTTTAATCTGAGCCTTATTGTGTTGTTATTTACTGTACGCAGCAAACGTGTATTGCATTGTTTTACATTCAAATGTCAAGTGCTGTAGGTTCACAAGACAAGTTGCATCACTTTGTTCACCGGTAGTTTGGCGTATACAATATTCATAATGTCTTGGTTAACAAAATATCAAAAGACTAAGATTCTGGAAAGAAGGAGTGAAGCTTTCGATCGACTTTTTTCTTTCGAATTTTCGTGACTTTATAAGTTTCGAAGATGAAGTGTAACATCACAATGGAAGACGAGCAAAAGCGGTGGCGACGCAAGTTGAAAACTTTGTCGAATCCATCGAAATACGCCGAAAAAATAGTAACATACAAAATAAAATTAAAGGCAAAACAGCAATGGTAAAAACAAAATTCCGATAAATCTGTTCACAAGAGATTTAAGTTTAGCTTAAAAAACAAGTGATCAAGTTGCTCACTCTATGTGACGTTTTACAGTAGAGTGAAACAGGGTATTTCAACAAACCAATTTAGAAAGGCTGCTCGCTTCATAATGTATAGTGCTATGTAGAGTGATAATTGAGAAAATCGTGACATGACAAATTGTCAGCAAGTGGCCTCAGAGTTGAAAAAGGAAAATCTGAAATGGCGACGGCGAAATTAAACAAGAACTACAGGCTAAATTAAAATTTTCTGGTCGTGTAGTCCGCTTCCATGAACTGGAAATACTGACCACTTGCCTTACAACACCTCGATCTAGAAAGAACGGTTAAAAAGAGGAAGATTGAAAACCAAATAGCCAAACGAATAGTCTGCAAGAATATGCACGTCTGCGACTGCAACCAACCACAAGAGAGTGCATATTTAAACTTTTACGTTTAATCGCTTCTAGCTTTTTCCAAACCCTATGATTTGCGACAAGTAATATTTTTCTTTTTGATACAATTGTCAGTGCAAGAAGTAAAAAAAAAATCAACTGTTATCTGTTGGGGTTGAGAGAGAACAAAAAAGTCGATTTGCTACTCAAGTGATGTAAGCAAATGTTATGTAGAGTTACAGTTTCTGGTGTCATCAATCTGCATTGAAAGTGAAAGATGATTGTAGCACAAGATAAGTCAAAACGTAAAACAAAGATCAGTGCAGGATATGTGTATGTGATTTTGTCACATCATTCGCTTTCCTTCGCTTTTGGAAACAAATTTTCTCACATAATTTTATCAACATAAATCCTGTCTTTCTTGCGAGACAAGTTCAGGCGCCAGTGAAAAAGGAGGAAAATTGAAAAAAAGTACAAGCTCCTTCGTTGTGAAGAATACTGTACATACTAAATTTAGCATTTTTGAAACGGTTTTATGCCATTTTTCAGTCTGATGAAAACTAAACGAACAAGGTTAATTATGTTGTTTGCAAAGAAATTTCCAGATCAAAAAACGCTAGTCAAAGCTCATAAAAAAAGTCGAACACAAAAGTATTTTGAGAGCTTTTCAAATAATTACATAAGAGCAGCTTTGACATATAAACTGTGGCTTTCAAGAAACAATTTTATTCACTGTAAACTAAATTACTTGCAGGTTTATATTTGTTGATAGAAATTTTATGTAGTTCTATTTTAGCAAGAAATAAAAATTCAAACATATCGAAAATGTCAAGGTAAAAATTCAATTTTTATATTGGTTTGTAGTCTGTGTTGCGTTATATTTGTAACGCTCTTTATACTGCGATGTGCTATTGCACGTTAAGTTATTTTGTTTTTCAATCCAGTTTATTGAAGGAATTTACTTTGTTATCAATATAAAAATTAGAAACAAGAAGTAAGACGTAATCATTATGGATCTTGTTGGGGAGCTTACTAAGTCACCCAGCAAATAATAATCACAACCCACGGAGTATTCTGATGCAACTCTTCCGTTGGAGGTTTTCTATCGCCAATACAAAAAGATGAAAAGAAACAATGCAAAAAAAATACAAAAAAGCTTTTAAAAAAAGCAAGATACTTTTCGTATAAAACACCTCTGTAATTCTTGCCATATTGGAATACTGTTGGAGATAAATGAATTTAAAGTTGTCCGCACTTGTACGAAAAGATAAAAAGTAGCAGGCCCCCTAATACTGTATTACTGTGTGCTACACAGCGTGTTTGTGAGTCAACTAGGTAGCATAAACTTCTCATAATAAATAGTACAGCGATAAAGTTATAAAGTTATTTGTTACAAAACTAGCACAATGTATGTCATTGATGCGGTAGTATCGAAAATGGATTATGGTTTGCCAGTATTTTCACCATCTAGGGCTCTAGGCCAAGTAAAGTTTAAAAGTTTTTAATCTTGATTACGGCATGAAGAAGAAATCTGAATGCGAAGATGGTAAAATTGATTTCTGATTTATGAATTAAAAACATCAATTTGCAAAGCAAGAAAAAACGTCATCACATATGTCCCATTGACATTTGAAGTTAAAATTTTGCTAAAAACTTTAAGCGGCGAAAAAGAACGTGCCCTGTCTGCTGATTGTGATAAGTTTATGTCAACAATCGATCGCTTCTCCTTTGTTATGTTAGTCGATAAGATCGAACAAGGTTACGCCTTTTGTTTTGTTCTTGTTCGCGTTAATGATGCTTTTGCGATAAATAATTTTATCTCTAAACACATTAAAACTTTTGAAAAAGCCCCAAGTGATGTTTAGAATTAAACTTATTTTACAGTTTTGGCATTCTTACTGAGTGCATTCTCCACATGTAAAGCTGGTGTAGAACTTGCTTGTTTTTTTGTTTTTTTTCTTTAATCCCGGTTTAATTAAAGGCTAATTATGAACAAGTTCGCAAATGTAGGCTAAAGTTTCACCATGGACTAAACTCTCGTTAATGATCACTTCTTATTTAAGAAGAAAAGCATCAAAATTTTAATCTTTTGGTTGACTCAAGCGATCAAAAACATGCAAGCCAGTTAATTATTGAAGCCTAAAAATTTCTATCACTTGATGACGCTAAAAATTCAACCAATTCAATTCAGGAAAAAATGATGCGTGAGAAAACAAAAGTCTTCGAATTCAAATAAAGCAAAATATTGTGTAAACCAAAAGTTATGTTGCAAAATCAGAGGCAACAAAATCAAACAAATTATAAGACTTCTGTGAGATCATTGGAATTCTTCCCAAGCGAGTCAAGCAATTTGTCTATAAATATCTTGAACACCTGAACTAGTCTATCAAATTACCCACAAATTGCGAGGAAATTTATCATCATATCATTTTAGTGATCAAAACAAAACTTATGTTCATTGCTGAAAGTTTTTAGATCAATCTTATTCAAGTATACGTTGTATCAATGTAAAAGTTAAAGTACATAAAGCTTGGCTAGAGTAATAATATTATAATATAATATGCTCATCGCCCAATATCACAGCATTATATTTCGTTGTTTTTATTGTACTTTTGTCTTTTCGTTTATCATCCTCTTTGAAGCAGATCGATTTAAAAATCTTGATTCATCTTAAATCTTAAAAACAATGTCACGTTCGTTTTATGTTTATTTCATGAAATATTTTATGACAGAAAAAATATCCAATAACCACCAAAAAAAAATTCAAAAAGTTCACTTTTTCAATCCATTTCTTCATTTCGAGTTTCATTTTCGGTGACTACACACGAATGGCATCTCCATTGCGGTAACTAACAACAGTCTCTAACCTACGACAATTTGTTTCAGACTTATCGGGATATCAATTGTCTTCGAAACACTCATGCTTATGGCATCACAGAGCTTTGGTAAGATAGTGCTGTTGCATCACAATCAGCAAAATTGGTCGTTTTTACATTGAGTCAACGTCTGCAGATATTAAATCGATGTAAAAAGTGACTGATTTGCAGGCTGGAATCTGACCTCAAGTGCAATGAAATTGTTTCTATTGGTAAATCATTTCCATGTTGTTGCGTCATCGTGTCAAATTTAAACAAACCTACACAACGGAGCTTAGGTGTTTAAAGGTGAAGATAAAGTGTGTAACCTTTAGTGCACCGGTTTTATTTGATGAATCTCGCTGTGTTATTAGTGAGCATTGAGCAGGCAGGTAGTGCTGACGCCAAGAAGATCTCTCCTTCTCAATAAATTTCTTTATTTCCAGCCCAGCAGTGCCAAGACCAGCTCCTCGCCTGTTCAAGTTACCGATTGCTTTGCAATAACACCATTATCAGAGAAAAGTGCCAAGCCACTTGCGACACATGTTCGCCTGGTGAGAGGATGTGAGCTGTGTATGGTGTTCACGACTAAGAATGTTTGAAAATAAAATATTATTTCAAAATGTGACATTTTTCCGGCAATTCTTTATCTTGGTGCAGTTTCGCTTCGTTTGGAAAGAAAAGCAACCTGCTTTCGTTGCAAACTTGAAACACGACAACTTTCTATTTTGGTTTACGAAATGTTAGTGCCAAAATAGTTCAAATTAGCTTTTCGTGTCGACAGTTTATTTTTGATGTCGCTTCTGAAAAGAACATCTTTTCAAACAATCTTATCAATACAACTTAAATTACGTCATTCATACGACCGCAATTCGTGTAACCATAAAATCTCTATTCTATTGGAGTCAGTTGTACTGTACACTGTACAGCATCACAATTGCAGTGTTGACAAAGCGTCACAATACTGCATTGTAAACGCAAAATTTCTTTCTGATGTTTCGTATTTTTAATTTGTTTTTATTATGATGTCACAAACTGGTGGCAACATGAACGAGAATGACAAGAACAAGCAATAAGTGTGCATGATGTGTAATTATCTCACTTTGATGTGTTATTACGCAAAAATGACGAACGATTGTATACTTGATAAGCAACAGGACCTGGTTATGACTCATGATGCGTTGCATCAATTGAAAGTTAAACTGAACTTATAAGATGTAATTTGAGTTTCATAGACGATTAGTGAACTAACTCAGAATCGGTTGACTACTTCAAACTTTTATGTGCTAAGCGACAGGTGGTCTGTTGCCAAAATTGATAAACCACATACTTGCATCAGCAGGGTGTCGCTTCCATCAGACCAATACATCACGTTAAATTCGTCTGGATAATGACATAAACGCAAAACGTCTATTCCGTTTAAAACCGTTATCTTTTTGGGTTGTTGTTATTTTGACAACTTTCAAGGTCATATCCACGGTGCTCTTAGATATTTATAGTTTTCCGGGTGACTAAAATAGCTAATTTAAATTGTTTCCAGACCCTTGCAATCCCTTGAACGGTGGATGCAGTCACTTGTGCAGCTGGTCCAGTGGGGAAAAAATCTGCAGTTGCTTGCCAGGATTTCGGCTGGCCCAGGACAATCATTCCTGTGAAGGTTTGTACTAAACAATTTTTATTGGTCAGATGCTTATATAACTGATAAATTATGAGGAGATTGGCAACAATAAATTCATTTTATAAATAAACCAAGAATACAACTTGCACACACTTTTCGATGCTTTTGACTCACTATCTTTAGGTTTGCCCTAGGATTGAACAACTCCTAAAACAGGAAATTATTTTTTATACCTGCCAAACAAACATGTGATCTCGAGTTGGAGGTTTTTCAAAAATCCCTCATGGTCATTACATCAACTTTAAAAATATGCCAACGTAAAAAAACACCTTTTTTTACAAAACTGTCCCAATAAATTTGTGTATGTTTATTTTGTACATAATTGCACGTTTTATAGGATCAACCATATCTTTTGAATGTAGCATGAAATACAACAAACAAACTCTATCTACTAAAAATAGCAACACATCCAATCTAATTGCGAGCTTTGCGCGTGGTGTTTTGCTGCAAAACTGGTGAAAGGAAGTTGTATGTAAACTAGTCAGCTTTAGCCACATTGCATTTCTCCCAGGTACGTTTATATCGAGGCGACTTTAATCGATGGGAAACGCCAATAACAATAGATTCACGTTCTCCTACAGCAGAGGTGTCCAATCCGTGGCCCGCGGGCCACATGTGGTCCGCGAGAAGGTTCTGAGTGGCCCGCGTGATATTTTTCGAAATGACATATACAGTATAATCAATTCAATCGCCTACCCTACCTAATTTATGGCGAACTTACATTTCGAGAAATTGGCATTTATTGTTTGCTTTCTTTGTCTATTATTCTATAGTCCCTAGTGCAGAGGTGCGCAACTGTTCAAGTTAATTTTATTGCATCACGATGCACATTGTTACGCATCACATTTTCCACACTGTTACGTATACCTTTTTCCACACAATCGTTCTTTTGGTTCAAGAGTCAGTCAATCAGTAATATTTCTTGTTTTAATGGAGAAGTTCAAAACTTTCTATTTCTAGAATTTTACAAAAAATTGTCTCTTAAGAAAAATATCAGAGAATCCACAGATTGGCAGTTTTCGTGACATCATAATTCGGCAGCACATACTTGTTCGAGTAAGTTTTTTAGCAGATGAACCATGTTAAATCCCCTGAGTGATCACTAATTTCAGACAGCCATATGGAAAACTCGCTTTGCATTGCTAAATCGTTCATTTCACCGCATTTGGCCTAACTTGTTAGAGAAAAACAGTGCCAAACTTCACATGGAAATGTCGACGTGTAGTAAAAACTTTGTTGACTTTACTATATCTTGGTTTGTCTATTGTTCTTATAACTGTAAAATAAAAATAATAGACATTTCTAAGATTAGAATTTTGGTGTGAGGGCTTTAATTAGAAATTATAAGACAGTCATTGTTATTACAAATTAGCAGTAAATACTTAAGTGGCCGCGCGATCATTCGTAAACTGCATGTGGCCTAGAGTGGTTCAAAAAAACACAATTTTCTCGGAATCTTCCTCCACAAGGCTTAAAATGTGCCATTTTCCCATAGAAGTGCCCTTGCAAAAAATTAGACTGATTGGAAGTCGTTTAGAGGTCAATCAGATTTTTACTTTTTTACCACATTCTCCCTATGCCAAACCCTATCGCACACAGGCCGATATTGTGTGCAAGACTTACAGAGAGGGAATGCCCCCTATTGTTTTGAAAACCACAGAAGAGAATGAGCTAGACTTCTATATGATGCATAATTAAACTTCGTGTGTATGTAAACAGATTTATTAACTTAACACCCAACAAAGCAAAAATCTTATTTTCATACTAAACTATCGGCAATTCGGCATCTACCATTTTTATTGAAAAACACTCGAAACCAGCAGTAGTCTCATCAGTCATCACTTCAATTATTTTGATAGGTTAAATAAGTTTAAACATAATACAATTTTCCTTTTATCACAAAGAGACATCCATATCACGATAAATGAATTAAAATACAATGTTAGCATCAAGGACTGTGGTGTTAAATCAGATATGACATTCGGCCACTGTTTTCGTCACAGTCTCATTTCAGGCTTTGTTGAGATTAAGGGTTGCTTTGGTTGGCACCGGAAACCTTTTCCTGTAGATGCTTACTAACTGCAGTAGGTACTGGCAGGGCCCACAAGAGAGGGGGACAACCGGTGCATTGCACCGGGGCCCGGTGAGTTTAAGGGGGCCCGACAAAATATCTAACCTCACGCGATAAAAAGACTGATTTCAACGATTTTGCATAAAATATTGTTTTTATATTAGTTCCGTATGTTGAATGGGGCCCCCTTATGGGTAGCCTAGGCTATGCCCTTTAAAATCACAGAATTTTCAATTTTGTGAGTTAAGGGGGGGCCGACAAAATGTTTAAATTTGCGTGCTCAGGTCCATTTTGCATAAAATATTGTTTTTTTATGAGAATATTAGTTTTGTATTTTGAATGGGCCCCCTCATGGGTATGTCCTTTTTTAGAACAACAATATTTTCATTTTTTTTGCGTTCAGGCGGCCAATAAAATGTTTAAATTTGCGTGTTAAGGTCAATTTTGAATAAATTTTTTTTAATATTTTGAAGTTGATATTTCTTAATGTCATGAACAATATCAATGCATTCATCCTAAGTTTGCTGCCCTATATTCTCTGCAGATTTCAAGGTCAGAAATGGTATTGTATGTTAATGTAAAGCTGTAAGCACACATATGCAATGCTATGTCAGCCATGTCGGATAGTATT
The DNA here is from genome assembly GCF_918807975.1 of Aplidium turbinatum. Classification (NCBI taxonomy): domain Eukaryota; kingdom Metazoa; phylum Chordata; class Ascidiacea; order Aplousobranchia; family Polyclinidae; genus Aplidium; species Aplidium turbinatum. The sequence continues at coordinate 16,790,024 of NC_137477.1, read as the reverse complement.
GCAATTTTTATCTTCGAAATGGCTGGTTTTACCCACTTGTTTGCCATGGTTACAATCAGGTGTTGCCAGAGTTAGGAAGGGTTAGAGTTAGCTTAGGAAAGGTTAGGGTTTCAATCTTTGCCCAGGACTAAAAAAAATATCCAAAATACAAGTTTTTGTTTTCAACAACTATAAACTTTTCCTCAAATTAGGGCAGAATTCCATATCTGACAAGGCTGTTGAGGCTATATTTACACTATGTAGTGTTTTAGCATTTTACAGCATTTTATCTTTGTGTATAACTAGTGTGTATCTGTGAATTTAAACTTATATTTACAATATGTAGTGCATTGTTTGTGAAATAATAGAGTGTTAATACTTTAACCTAATTTATCCTTTGTAAGAACGCGCACCGCAAATTTTGCTTGTGATTGGTGAGATATCACGCGACATGTCGCGCTGGGGGGCCCGGCAGCAACATCTGCACCGGGGCCCGGCAAGGCTCTTGGAGGCCCTGGGTACTGGTACTGTTTCTGAGTCTCATGAAAATGATTGAAGTGATGACTGATGAGACTAATGCCGGTTTCGAGTGTTTTTCAATAATAATGGTAGATGCCGAATTGCCGATAGTTTAGTATGGAAATAAGATTTTTGCTTTGTTGGGTGTTAAGTTAATAAATCTGTTTACATACACACGAAGTTTAATTCTGCATCATTTAGAAGTCTAGCTCATTCTCTTCTGTGGTTTTCAAGATGATAGCGGGCATTTCCCCCTCTATAATTCTTGTACACAATATCGGCCTGTGTGCTATAGGGTTTGACATAGGCAGAATGTGGTAAAAAAGTGAAAATCTGATTGACCTTTAAACGACTTCCAATCAGTCTAATTTTTTGCAAGGGCACTTCTATGGGGAAATGGCACATTTTAAGCCTTGTGGAGGAAGATTCTGAGAAAATTGTATTTTTTTGAACCACTCTAAGTGGCCCTTTGGCCAAAAAGGTTGGACACCCCTGTCCTACAGCTTCGAAAAACGGTTTTTGCATTTTATCCAAAAATCTGCGCAATTTGCATGCGTTAAAATTGGACAGAGTTCTTCATCATTCATTTATTTTTCAAAACTATTACTGACAAATCATTGTTATTTCAGATATCGATGAGTGTACGCAAGGTCCCAACCCTTGCTTTTCAAACTCAGCGACCTACTGCATCAATACTGTCGGGTCATACTCCTGTCAGACCCACCAATGTGACAAAGCCGGGTTTTTGAACTATTACAGAAGTGGGAAATGCTGCCAAGTGACAAATAGTGAGTCATTCATCATTCTAAAGTTTTGTACCGTTGAAGCGATGCAAAAAGACAGCGTTTGTTAATTGAATTATCTTTGTGTCTCACTGATAAGGTTAAACTCAGTGTGCATGAACTGTTCAAACAATAAACAAACCAAAATCTGTGAACACTTTTAATTATTATAAAACACAAATATCACAGCCAAGTTTAAAATTCATGTTTATTTGAAAGCAAGCAGCGAATGTAAAATATTGAACTTTTTTGTTCAAGTTATTGCGCTATGACAGCAATGGATAATTTTTGTGTCAAATAAAAGTGTAAAACACTCCAACTCACATCCTCTTATAGTCATTTTAAACTGACGGTGCTTAAAGGAGAATTTCAGCCACGCTGAAGATGATAAGAGTCCAGCTTTGGGTTGAACTGATGATAAAAATCTAAGTCACGGTTTGACCATTATAAATTATTACAGCTGTGGCATCATTTATTTTACAGCAATCCAAATTTAAAGAAATGTTTTTGTTTTATGATAAAAGAAGTATTAGCTATAGAAAGGCTATGAGCAGAAACAAAAATGAAAAACGCCACAGACAGCTGAAAGATATCTTGTTGAAACAATACTACCCAAAAAGTGCACCTATCGTAAACAGACGCAAAACTCGGATTGTATAGGCCTAAGTTAAAAACCCCTTGTACATTTATATATCAAACAGCCGGTCTTTCTGCAGATTGATTGATTGATTGATTGAATCTTTATCCTCGGACTGGGAAAGCTTCTTGCAGAGCTTAATCCTGGCAGTTTCGCATACTTGTAGAGGCTTTGAATCACTGACGCAGGCCCGGTCACCGAGATTGACAGAGTGAAGTTTCCGATTGTTGAAGTCTTGTTGCCAGGGAACTATTCCATCCATTAAATGCCGCTGAATGGAGAGCAGTCCTTAACGTGCGTTGCTCAAGCGCACACCCCGAGAGTCGAACCAGCGCACCTTGATCTTGAAGCTTCTTCGTTCCAGAAGTGACGCGCTAACCAATTGAGCTATCGTATCGGAGCGGATTTTCTTTGGAGTTTGAAAATTAGAATCAACTGAACTCAGCCATAAAGCCTGAACAACCAAAATGTTTTTCTTATTTTAAATTGAAAACAAAGCTAGTTTTGTCTTGTAATACTACAATGAGACTGAGACCTATGTGTGATAAAATGTTGATCCAAACCCTGCCACAATATCCCATATACAGTATAACAACGTTGCAGGTTCGTGCGGCTTGACTGCAACCATTCAAGAGCGACTTATGGAGTCAAGTGAAAGAAGTCCGAGAAGTAGAGTGTTCGGCGGAAGAGCGGCAGCCATGTCATCCTGGCCATGGCAGGTGCGGCATAAATGTAGGCTACATAATTATAAATTCAAACATTTACTACATACTGTACATATAGCATAATAATTGTTATAAAATATAAATTATAAATTTGTTATAAAACAGAGGATAAAAAGGTATTTTTTCGCAGTGGTTGGTAGAAAATAATTTTATTTTTGTTGATTTTACGTCTGCAGACAGAACAATTATAAAAAGAAATCTTTTAAATTGCCTTCATCGTTTTTTCTTATTTTTTAAATTGTAATACTTTTGCCCTTTCTTCAGGCACAAATTTTACTTCGCGGATTCCACCATTGCGGTGCATCGCTTATCGCTAACGAATGGCTGGTCGGGGCAGCTCACTGCTTTGCGTGAGTAAAATATTTTGCTTATAGCCCATTGTACAAGTTCTGGCGTTGAAAGTTTGAAGTTTTTGTTTACAGTCAAAGTGTTGCTGCCCATAAACTATCCCATAGATGCTGAGAGTTAAGCCGTTGTTCAACAACTGGTTTGTACTCAAGCGTTTCGCTATATTTGTGAATCGTATGCTATTGTGATGTAAGCTCATTGTGTACTACTATAGAATCTGATTGGTAAGAAAATTCACTTACTCTCTCACTCTCTCCTTACTGATGACCTGTCAAAATTGTTTCCAAGTTATTTTTTACATTTAGATGACAGAAAGTTGTATGTTTGCAGAAAGTACAGCCACCGCAGCATGCTCGTTTATCTCGGGCTGGTCAATGGAGCTCACGTCAGTAGGTTGGCGCGATCCACGCACGAACAGCGTCGAATAGCGGAGGTAATACTCTTAGTTTTTATGGATATTGGGAATTACTTTTACACAAAATTAGCAAGATAATTAAAGAGGCCTTGAGTGCAAAACCAGTCCAGTGTAGTCCGAGAACATTGTAAATCTGGGGTGGTAAATGGATAGACCCTCGGCCCCAGAGGCTCACACGACGACGATGACGAGTGCAAAACCGGATCATTACTAAATTGTTGTAATGTGACGGAATATCAATAAACCAAAGCATGATATATTTGTATTGTAAAATATATTGCTGCAAACTGAAATAACAACACTGACAGTCAGGAGAACCTGCAAAGTTAGCAGTTCAAGATCATCATGAAAAGCAGCCAGCACTCTCAAATGAAGCACAATTTCATTCTTCATTTCGTCTATTAAATGAAAATATTTTGTGTGTTAGGTTTATACACCACGTTCCTACAATCTCTATAACAATGATATCGCTCTCATTCGTCTTTCCCGCCCTGTCGAGTTCAATGAGCTCATAATGCCAATCTGTTTGCCTTGCGGAGAAGAACCCCAGTTAGGAGAAAAGTGTTGGGTTACCGGATTTGGACGAACAGGTATTTCTTTTTTTGTGTAGCGACGTTCATAGATTTCATGCACATCACGATCATATCTCAGCAAAAATGTTGCCGCTTTTACATCACCTTGACATCGCAAGACGTAAAAACGGTGCAAAATGCAGCTTTTGGTAGTTGGAATGCATTCGGTATGTAGGCTAAAACTAAACTGTAAAAACAGTTTGTCCTTACTGTGGCGGAACACACAAATCTTAACCATCTCTAATTTCTACGAAAATGCATTTAAATATATTTCCCTGCGATCACTTTGCCAAAGTTCAATTGCTTCATCAGAGGTTAGCGGGATACGTTCTTCGGACTTCTTGCGAGAAGTTGATGTTCCCATTGTCAGCAACAAAGAATGCATGAAATCGTACAAAGGCATCTACCACATAAACGAGACGCAAATGATCTGCGCTGGATATTCCGGGGGAAGGAAAGATGCATGCGTCGGTGAGGATGTAAAAATAAAAATTTTAGAATTACAACTAATTTGAGCTTTATTTTGTACTAAAAAAGGCTTTGCGTTTATGAGTGGTGGTTTTGGCAACCGAAGATGCAACAACGAGTACATGATATGACACTTCACAACAGAGAAACTTGGTGCTTTTTTGACTCCAACCCTTGACGAGAGGAAGGAACTTAATGATGATGATAAATCTATGATAAAAGTGACCAGTGATTAGCAACTAAGCCTTTGCTGCAGTCTGCAATTTGATGCCTGAAAAGATCAACCGCCCTTCAGTTTACTAAAGAATTATTTGGGTTGCCAATTTTCGTTGACAATCGGAGCCAATATAGAAAGGAATCGTTCACTTTTTCATACCTTGACTCTCATTTAAATTATTTGAAGAACAGACAGAGTATTATATCTTTGGTGGAGCATTCTTATTTTTGCACCATAAAAATATAAAGCCAAGCTACATAACCAAATTAATTCAAGATATTTACTTTAAGCAAACAGGCAAGAAATATATTAACAAAGATTCACGTCGTAAGATTTTTGGTTGGTTGGTTTTGAATCTTTATCCTCAAACTGACAAAGCCTTGATTGGTTATTCCTGGTAGTTTCCCATACTTGTAGAGGCTCTTGGCGCAGGGCCTGTTACCGAAATTGGCAGAGTGAAGTTTTCCGATTGTTGAAGTGTTGTTGCCGGGAAATTATTTCATTCACTAAGTGCCGTTGAATGGAGAGCAGTCCTGAAATGCATTGCTCAAGCACACACCCCGAGAGTCGAACTTGCGTCGCGTGACCTTGAGCAGGGCGCGTAACCACTGAACTTACGAGGAGGACAAATCCATTTTTCAAGGAAGAAGTTTGATAAAGACGTTTTTTCGGGTTTGGGAAGTTTTGAGAGCAAAGTTTTATGCTCTATTTTCAAGGTGATTCGGGAGGGCCGTTGGCATGCCAACGGAATGATTCGTGCGAGTGGTACCTTTCCGGTGTGACGTCATTCGGCAAGGGCTGCGGGTTGCCTGGCTACTACGGTGTCTATAGCAACGTGGTCAACTATGAAAGCTGGATCAGGGAAACCATCGGAGAGAACGCAACCGGATTATGTAAGTCACAATAATACCACAAGAACGTGATCAACGTTTGTGGTAAACCTTGTTTGTGATGAGGATCGAATGTTCAGAGTTTGTTTGTTTTCTCAATCTTTTGGCGATGCATTGATGTGCATTTTTACAAGTTTTTTTTAGGGGTTAAGCAGAGAGTCAACATTTTTTGTAACTTTCATTGTGGTTATTTATCTTTAATAGGGTGCGGTTTTTTCCAGGCAATTTAGTTGTCGCCACAACCAGCCTCGGCTTTGCAGCAAGTCGTGAGATAATGGTCTGGGGTAACAATGGCATGTTTGTTGACGCTGCAACTTAACAATGATGCTTGTTGTAGTTTTGGCAGTTAATGTGAAGTAACAATGTACTGTGCTGTCACTGCTGGTGACATCTCTCGGTCTAGTGCATATGTCGCCGCTAATTTTCTTGGAAAATCTTCAAATGAAAAGAAACAAACTTCAGAAATGTTTGATGTTTCATTTTAAGGCGTCTGTTTTGCATCATTTTTACATCGCATGAAGTTAAATTGTTGTTGACATTGTTAATAATTCTAACCTACAATATTGTTGCCTTCCGCGAGTAAACTACGGCAAGGAATTCAGTGCAAATGTCAGGAGTGTATAAAGTTAAACAAAATTATTATCTCCTGATCCTTAACTTGGGTTTTTCCAGCAATTTTCGGTCTTGTAGCAGTTTGTATCTGAGGTTTGCGTTAAACAATTTAACACAATGCGAGGTCAGCAAAGTTATCCAGAGCAACATTAAATCTGGTAATTTACCATCGTTGTCACTTTTAATCTCATATCTGGATTGATTTCCCTTGCAAATTGGTGTGCTCACGTATTCTTGACATCGATCAACGTCACCGGGGTACGATACTGCACTTAGGTCAATCTTGCTCAAAAAGGTCTTCTTGCGTCTTAGATTAGTATTGTGACATTGTCTCGCATGGCGAGTTAAATGGTTTGAGAAGGACTTTACAAACGCGTTTGACAAACGAGTGCTTTGCTTAGGCTAGGAAATGCGATCGTCCATCCATTTGGTGCCGTTTCTAATAACGTGACATGTGTTTGACCTTTAGCATAAAAACTTTGCGACTTTATGAGCTCTAAAAATAAAAACAAAGAAAGAAAACAAAATAGAAACAAAAAGAGTTTCATCGTTTAGTTTAATGGTTGCAGCTTCTTCAGTGGATGGAATAGACAACACTATGACGACTCCATTTGCTTTGTAAATTGCTGGAAGCAACGCACACCCGCGATGAATACGATGCTATAAAAATAAAACACATTAGGCCTACTATTACATTTCAGTTTTGCTTTTACCCCCGATACCGATATATCCTGTAAAGGAGCAAACATTGCATGCGCGTAAAATTGTTCACACAGCTTGATCAAGTGATAAACATTAGAAAAAGATATGAAGTTTTAGAGAAGGTATAAAAACTAATCTGTTTGCAGGCAGAAAATTGTACAACCCATGCCGTGGTAAACATAACATAGACTACGACTGTTACAGCAAGCTGGATGACTGTGCTGCCTTTCCCTACTACATGGAGTCAAAATGTGCGCTTGCGTGTTGTCAGCTACAAAACAAAGGCGAGTTTTGTGTTATCGATGCACACCTTGCATAACCATATAGTAAAAACTGGCCCGTTGCTATTATGGTTAAATATTATGATACACGAAAAAAATCGGCAATCGACCAATTGTCATTTTGGCCTGGTTTTTGGGGTTGATAAATTATCTACTTGCGATGATGAGCCCACCTCAGCACCTCAATTCACCAAACTCCATTTGCAACATTTAGGCCTACATTGGTGCTTGACGATCTCTTGAGGAAAGCAGCAGACAAGAAAAGTAGCTTGCAAAAGATATTACAAAATCTGAATAAACGATTTTTTTTCAGAAATTACGAATTGTTACGACAATATTTCCATTTGCAAACTTTATTCAGACCACTGCCACAATCCAATTTTTAAGCCGTTTCTGGAAGCCAACTGCAAGAAGACATGCAACGCTTGCTGAGGACAGTTCCGCAAGAGAGACCAGTTTTTCATTTTGGCTCTAAAAAAAACCTTCTATCGCGGTTCAATAAACACTTCTGCAGATGCAATTGAGACTAACAAAATCAACGTATTCGTGATTCACAGTTGACGCAACGCTTGCTCCACCTTGCAAATACGAGTGAAAGTTCACGCCCACTATATCATAGCTTCAATGAGGAGAAATTGATTTTGGAGAACAATGTTTTAGCTGGATATTTTACACGGCTGCTCTAAAAGCGTCTACTGTGCAAAAGCGATGACAGCAACGCATAACTGTTGTGCTACATTGCGTTACATAAAAACTTACATTTTTATCTTGTATTTATTGTCTTTTTTATTACTTTGTTAATAGTGTGATATTTTTTATAGTTGTTTGTTTCATAGAGTTTTCAGTTGTGGTAGGTAGGTCGGAAGGAAGAAAGGACTGCTCAAACACGTACTTTAGCCTACTACCAAAACATTTTTTATGCTTTTATTCCAACTTTGAAAATATTCACCATTTATTGAAGTGCTAAATATGGCAAAGCTGGTAGGCTACTTGTGTATCGTGACACATGCCATTTATTCATTTATTTTTTATTTGTATTTTGTATTCGACTCTACAGTAAATGGTTCACATCACGATCAAATAAACATTAGAAATAAAACAGACAATCAACTCCAAAAAGCTACGTCACACTCACAATGTATCGGATTTAAACATTGAACCAGCTCCGTTAACTCGGTGATTATATGCTCGACTCAAGATCAAGCGACGCTGGTTCGGCTTCTCAGGGTGTGCACTTAAGCAACGCATTTCGGACTGCACTCCATTCAGCGGTACCGAGAGAATAAAATATCTTCCCGGCAACAACATTTCAACAATCGGAAAACTTCACTCTGCCAATCTCGGTAACCGGCCTTGCGTCAAAAGCCTTTACAAGTATGCTATAATAAACTACCAAGAATAACCTATCAAGGCTTTACCAGTTCGAGGATAAAGATTCAAAACCAACCAAACTAACAGTTCGTTTGCAACAGTTAGCAATTTGAATTTTCGGCATTTGGCAGAAAAGTAACCAAGTTTTACAAACTGATATAAAGTTTTGTAAATGAAAGTTGGTATTACAGCTTTAACTCTTCCCCGCGCTCATTACTCCTCAAAGCAGTTTGATATCTTCAAGATTAAAAACCTAAGCGCCTGAAAGGTGACAGCAAGAGGTGATAAAGAGCTACTAACAAAACTTGGGTAAATTTCAATCTTTCTGTTCTTACACGCAACAGATAAACTTCTATGCAAATATATCATATTCTGTTTTTCGGGCACTCAACTTTGAGATAGGCCTAGTGAAGCTGACAAGCAGAAACATCTTTGCGGGTAATTGCACGCAGACGAAATACTCGGCCATACCGAGACAGGCATTGGTGGGTAACGTATTATCCATCTCCGTACAGGGGGTAATCAGCACAAAATTTTTTTGGGGTGAAAAAAGTATTTTTTCATATGATTGAGGCCTGTAACGGTCCAGGAGTTACTGCGGTCTGAAAGTTACCGTAACTTCTGGTCCGCGTATACGCGGTCTGAAAGTTACTGCCAGTCCAGAAGTCACTAAAACAGGGTTTTCAGATTTGACGCTGATTTCAACATTGGAAACATGTTGAACTTGAAGACTTATCCACCATTGCATCTTAACAACATGATTTACAGCAGAAACGTAATTGGGAATGAAGCGAAAATAAGATGAAAGTTAAAAGATGAGCTTTGTACCAGAAATTGTTGCTGTTTTGGAATGAAATTTGAATTTGTAACCTAACAATTTACGTAGGCTATCATTTTAACCTGATTTGTTTGTATGATACCATTTGAAGTTGTGTCCGTGCCTTACGTGCGTTGGCAAATAAATTTGCATGGGGAGGTGATTGACTAGATGACCACTTAGCCTATAGTCTTTTGCTGTCATCCTGATTGTGCTATGATGCAACCTACGATTCACAATGTAGTGTTATGAGTGTTTTATTGACTCGTTGTAGGCTAGGGGAAGGTTTGGTTAGTTGAGCCGGGTAACGGTTGATCTATCCGGTTTTATTGCAACGTCGTGCATGATTAGTCAACCGTTTCATAACGAAAATATGGAAAAACTTGAAGTCCATCAGCACATGTAGTTTTAGGGATTTTCTACAAGCAGAAACATTGTGAAGCAGTTAAATGTAAAATGGTATAGTAAAAGTAATTTTGAGAAAAATAAGAAATGCGTTATTTTTTCCTACGATGTTTCATCGTTGTCTTAATGGAAATACTGGGATAGGTGAGGGTAACTTACTCTTTGTTTTAGTAGTTCTCGTTGCTTGATTAGCCAGTTGGTTCTTGGCAATTTTTCATGCATTTTGAAAATGGCGGCGATGTTAACAGTTGAGCTACTTGCAATGTTCACAGTTGAGCCATGCCTTTATCATAAGGAATGTAGTTTTGAGCCGATGGTCCTTACGTACTGCCCTAATTTTGTTGTACCGTACTGTAATTGATGGGTAGAACTGGTGTCTTAGCCGGAGACGGTCCACTGCCCCCCTTAAACTTCCATAAGAGTAGTTTTTTCTGTAATGCGCCAGTGTGAGGGTAATTTTTTTAGCACTCCCCCCTTATATTTTTCTCGATAGCAACGCCACTGGTTGCTAATGTTCGTTTTCTTCACAAACCTTGCGAAATCGTTTCAGAAAGGTAAAAGCACCTTCGTGCAAAGTTTCCTATTCAATGATTCTCAGTGTTTTCAGAAATATAAATTTCTGTTCGTTCAGTGTTCACTGTTCTTTCATTTTAAGACACTAGACACAATACACAGCTTAAACACTTTTTGATTGTTTATTTGCAAGATGTTCAAGAGAAGAGTTTATTGTGTTTGATGCAGATTGAGCTCTCTTTTGGGATATCTTTTGGAAGTGAAATAATGGTGGATTAACCGTGAACAACGGGTGGCTCAACCGTGAAATTTAGGGTATCATTTGCAGTGGCGTATATTCAGGGTGTTCAAGGTGTGCACTGCACACCCCAAGAAATCCAGAAAAAAAGAAAATTTCCATCGGTTGTCGATGTTCTTTACTTTCATGATATTCTAACATCTTGCTGCATGCTGATTGCTTTTTTTTCAATTGCAAAACTCTTCCCCTTCTAATTTTAATACTCCAACGTTTGAGGTCATTGCCTTTAATTTTTTTCGGTCATTACCTTTAAGCTGGGTGTGCACTGAGGTAGCCACTTTAACAAGTCGAAATTCTGCCACTGAAATTGATTAGGATGAAACCGCTAACCAATCACAAGCTACGGTTTAAGTGACGTAAAAAATGGCGAAAAGAAGATGATAGAAAGCAAACCCCGCAGAACCCAGACCAACATAAACAAGCTGAAAAAAATTTATTTTCAGTTATTTAGCTGATTACATCTTGTACATCAAACAATTAGTACAAAAAAACACATTTGATTATTTTTAGGGGGATTTTTACCTTGTGACATATATGTCACAACGGGTATTTACAGTACATTTTGACTTTGTGACCCCAGCTAACAAATCAGCCATTTTTACATTGATTCAACGTCTGCAGACATGGAACCAATGCAAAAATGACAGATTTTGTTGTCTGGGAGATTTACGTAATATTGGGCAATAAAATACAATTTAGCAAAAAAAGAAAAACGAATATACGATTTTACACACATCTCAATTTTGAACAGTGAAACTGATTGAACAATCTTGTAAATTTAGCAATGCCTGCACACATTTCAGGCATGAAAATCAACAAAAGAATTTCTTCTACAAAACACAATCTTACATTACATTTAGGGCATAAAGTGTTTATATTGTTTTTGTTTTTTTTCACATAATCTACACTGTCCTCTCTTATCAACTTTTGTGGGCTAGTGCGAAATGTTCTTTTTTCTGACATTTGTGCATGGAAGGTTAGAAGTTATAAATTGCTGAAAATATACAAATGGAGATAAACAGTTCATCATCAGGAGTTTGGATTGTAGTGCCAGTAGAAGTAGTATTGGGTGGAACGAAATCTTTCTTTCTCCACTGATAGGATGCACTTGATCTGTAGGATGAGCTGCTGGCTGTTTGTGGAATCAAGTGGGACAGAGGTTGATCATCAATCATCATCACTAGAGTCACTTTGATCTTTACCAACCCAACAGTCTGCAATAGTTTCAAAAATAACTTGTTTTTCAGTAAGATACCTGTAAAATCTATCATTATTACATTGATGGAATGTCTGCAAACATTGAATCTATGTAAAAATGATGGATTTTACTGTCTGAGCATGTACACAAAGCAATGAAACACAGGCCAACATACACAAGCAACAACACCTTGAATGGATTCTATCAATAACGCTGCTATTTAATTATGTGAGGTGTTTGAGTATTTTTTACAGCAAACATTTACTGATTTTTTAAAATAAAATTCATATTTTAGCACTAGCCCGGTTGATCAAAAAAGTTTGCAAGTTTTGTAGTAATTTGGCATTAGTGATGCATGGCCCGATAGTTGCCGACCCCTAATCTAAGTCCAACTCCAGGTGTCCAATAATCTTGAAGTTTAAAAATAAGTACATTAAATTTTAAAGTGACTAAGTTGTAACTCAATACCTGAGAATCTTGACAACCGTCGTCATCGGAGTCACTATCTTCTGCAAATTCTTCAACCTCACTGTCATCTCCATTTATCATTTCCAATATAATACTCCATGATCACATGATTCCGAGAAGACATAATGTTGGCTATTGGAAATTGCAAATGCTTTCAGGATGTTCCTGTAAGAAAAAAGGTTTCTTTTCAACTCATTTGGCCAATTATTTTCCAATGTATAGCCTAAATAAACAACTCAAAACTAGCCCTACAATCCATTTTTTGAACAAGAACCTATTTTGACTACTTATGTTCTAATTTACAGCATGTAGGCCTAGATTTAACAAAAAAAAAATTTATTATAGTCCACTTGTTAGCAATGTCATCATGCATAAATACTATATCTCATTTTCAGTACAAAATATACTATAAATACTAACTAAAATACTGTGTCTAAATTATCACATGCTTGTCTAGCCTACTAACACTGTAATGCAAGAAAGCCAGAGTGACACCGGTGTAACAGTAAAACATTTGTTGATGAAAAAATGCTAAGAGAACGCATATTTCAACAAAAATTAGATCAAACAAAACACTAATAGTTGTAGAACAGTAATATCAAACTAAAAACTGATAAACTTACCTTTACAGCATTAGATGGATAGCTAACTTTCACTACCCCAGAGCTGCAACTGGAAGCCTGGAAGTAGCTGTCTTTGTAAAAGCACTGAAGTAACATGACTGCAACCAGCCAATCAAAACTGGCTAGAAAATGTTACACTGATGTCACATTGGACATTAATGGAAGAATTGAACAAAAAAAAGGCGAAACTCAGAAATAATAGCCTATCAAAGGTTATGTTACATATATGTCACAATGGGTTCTGCGGGGTTAAGTCATGGATTTTTTGTCAGCTGGTTGGCTTAGGGGTTAGGGTTAGGGGTAGAAAATAGTCATTTCATTGACGCGGGTTCGATTCCCACTACTTCTGCTGCTTAATTCCCACTGCTAGCTTAATTAATTCTTAATTCCCACTACTTTTGCTGCCCATTATCAAATCGGTTCAAAGTTTGTCCTAAAATTTTTTGTTTTAAATTCAGTTGTTTTTTAAACTTTTCTGGATTAGTGTGTGTTTGTATCGGTATAAATCAATTTAATTAAACCAGCGCAAGAGTTTTAATGATAATTTACTTAGTTTTTGACATAAAAATCGAACGTTGGCCAGCAATCAAGCCTAGTCAGTTTTTAAGCAGGGCTGCCAGACAAGTTTGGATCAATCGCACTTAGCCTAAATCGACAAAAATGCTTTTTTTTTTGCTTTTATTTGAATGCGAAGTGTTTGATTTTTTTAATTGAATTTAAATTTTGTTGCTTTATGTCAGTGGAAAAGTGACAAAAATTGTCATAAATTGTTATTTTGGGCTCAAACTTTGTAATGATACGTCGTCTGGATTTGTTTTTTGTTAAACTTCGTCTGAAGAAAACATTATTGACCTATTGTGTTATTCGGTTACACTCAATTATTTCTCATTTACATTCTATTCAATTTGTTTGTCAAATTATATGGTCACATTGCGCTAGTTTCATGCAGCCTAACAGGTACCACTGAGAGTACCTCAGCCATTTCTTTTATGACAGAACAATAGGCCTAGGCTATACCTTTTTTTTAAATTGTGATTATTTTTGTATTGTAATACTGTTACTGAAAATGTTTTTACTCGTAGCCTTGAACTATTTATTGGCTTGAACTTTTCCTGGTTGCACTGAAGTTTAAACGCCCTTGCTACAAGAGTTTATTGATTTCAAAAGTTTTTCCTATTTTTAATCACCCGGAATAAAGTTTATATTTGAATAAAACCACAGGACTTCACTTACGGATCGCAGCAGCACATGATTTTTTTTTCTTTCATTAATATTACTGAACATCAGCCTATCTTGTTTCAACGTAATTTGCCGATGCTTGACATTTGTCACATTAAGAACTGGGAAGCAGCTGACTCGATGACTGATATAGTCTTTCGCTGCTTCCTGTCTGTTGTGGTATTTAGATAGCTATGGTACTATCTTATTCGTATTGTTTATAATTGTACCGTACTATTGTCGCAACAGACGAAATAAAAGGTTTCTCTCTCTTCTCTCTCTCTCTCTCTCTCTCTTCTATTGCTCTTTTTCTTCTGTAATTACCAAATAAAGTTCAAAACAAGCATTAACTCTCTAGATGAGTGCGAGAAGGATCACAATTGGACGGTAGCCTCTTATAACATGTTGTGATTGGTTGGCGGTTGCATTCTAATCAATTTCAGTGGCAGAATTTCTACTTGTTAAAGTGGCTACCGTGCACTGACAGCTTTGCGAGTGCTATTTAAAATAAACAATTAAGAAAAATGACGTCACAAGGCAGCGAAAACAGCAATGGTTTTAGGTCAGCCAGGCTGTGCACTCGCTGATCTGCACGGTAAGCACTTTAACGGCAAAATTTCATTAACTGTCGAGAAAACCTCAGCCAATCAGAAGCTACGTTAACTGTGACGTAAGAACGTCAAAATCATGAATGATCATCATGAAACTCAATAATTTAGCCTACTTGTTTTGTCAGCTACATGGCGTGTGGTTGCACTGTGTTTACTTGCCAGCGCATACAATTATTATTATTGTTGTTGTAGTGGTTCACTTCTGTGAAAGATGGCATGAAGTCCACTTAAGACTATGCAGAGAAAACAGCAACAAAACTTCTTGTTGCACAGAAACGAGCATATGGTCGTATAAGTCTTCCCGTTCACTTAATCTAAATCAGGGGTGACGAACCTTTTTGCGGTCGCGGGCCACTTTGTCAATTACACATGGTTATCGGGCCACACAACTTAGCGCTTGTCAAAATTCTATGACGTCACATATTGGAATCGACCAAAAATACAAGGTGAAGTTGGTGAATAGTGTTTTAACAACTTTGCTTTATAGCTTTCCTTTTTCTAACTTTATACCTTGAAAGTTAGTGTTTAGGGCAAGAAAATAGCAAAGGAAAGGTGTACCAGTGAATGCATAAAACAGCTTTGAGATGTCTTTAATGCATGAGCGATTGTTAAAGAGTTTTGCGGGCCTCACAAAACTTTTTGACGGGCCGCAGGTTCGTCACCTCTGATCTAAATCTTCAACCACCTGGCGTGAGCCTGGATCCGACAAAAAAACTGCTCTTCATCTTCGGTACTATGAATCCCAATAACTTTTTGAAATTACTTTAATCAAACATACTTCTAGCTGAAGGGCCGCAGGTTCGTCACCTCTGATCTAAATCTTCAACCACCTGGCGTGAGCCTGGATACGACAAAAAAACTGCTCTTCATCTTCGGTACTATGAATCCCAATAACTTTTTGAAATTACTTTAATCAAACATACTTCTAGCTGAAATGTGTAAGTCTGCATTCTGCCACATTTAAAAGTTTAGCTCAATTAGCTCCAACTGCCTTTGTCTAAATCTTTTCTCAACTTTTTCTGCCGCTGCGGTACCCAAAATATACAATTTTTGTTTAACATGTGCGGTATTAACTTTTTGTAAATAGCCAATGCACTATGGCACTTCCACTATTGTTAGGCCAGATCATCATCCATGTGTCTCTCCTCCCCTTGCCTAGATGAGACCTGCCATTTGTCCTCGCAACCCTTTTTTTCCCGACCAAACTGAGAAGTTTAGAGTTTCGTTATTTGTTGGATGTAAGTAGACGCATGCTAACAGTTTTGACCACCTTAACACACTAAACCAGCTTCTGCTCAACATAGCCTACAGTTTTCAATTTTGTCCCAGGAATTAACTCTTCAAGCAATACTTTCCCTAGTTTGTGTGTGCATTAACATCCTCAATTATATGTCGTCGTTAACAATTGCGAGATTTGTGAATTCATTTGAGGCTTTGGTCATCGAAATCAATATATTTGAACTAACAAATTCAGTCCACAACACTTTCCATTAGGCTGTTATTTAACACTAGCACGTTAAGTTAAGCACGCATATGTGCTGCGATTTGTGACCGTGTTAGCAACTGAAAAAAACCTTGGTGTGAAGATCACAGAACTGTGCTTGCAACTGCACGGTGTTATCAACGTGCAAAACAACTCGGCTCCAGGTCCCCTGCGGTCACAGACACGCATATTATCCCTGAATTGGGGGGTATCGCGTTTGCCAATCGCTCATTGTCGCCTGGTTTGATTGCAAACAAGTCAATTCTATGTAGTTGCTTTCCTCATCGCGTCCAAAGTTGTTGCACCATAAGCAGCCCTCATTGCATCCGCATGTTCTCCATAACGGTGAGTGTAGGGGTTTGGTTTCGCACGTTTTTGTGGCAGTGCATCACACGCAACTTTTCTATCCGATCCGCGCTTTCGTTTTGCCTTCAGAGATTTAGGCCGAGTATCCTCCCTTGCGATTGTTAATCCAGCGTCTTGGCAGATTGATAGAACATCAGCTGTCATTGCATCTATCCGAGTGACTGTATCATTTATCAATGTGTGATCGTTAACACGATACAGAACATTACACAATCGATCTACAGATGCATGAACATCCCTCATAGATGTCATAGGTGTGGTAGGTGATGCATTGCTCGGTCCAGGGGCGTCGTGGTTTATGGGTTCAACATTGGTGGCAAAATCGAAAGACGGTTGCACAACACTTTGTGGAGAATGTGATGGGCAAGGCACCGCTAGCTTACCAACCACGTCGGGATCGAGCACAATCAACACAGATTTGGTGTACCACGTTGGAAAAGATTCCCAACGAACATTTGCCACATTATGAATAATGGCAAACATATGTTTGCAAGGAAGAAAATTGAGTTGGAAATCTTGGCATGTGCAGTTTGGCGCACAGTTGCAACTGCCAAAGGTTGTTCTGTAACGTAATTCTGATGAAGTGCTTTTCACAACAAACGTATCTCCATCTTGAACAATGGAGCTTGCGGTGACGTCTTGGGATGAAATGATACGATTCAAACATTCGTGAATGAAATGTTTGGGCCGATTTTTCAAGTAATTAGGAATCGAAGAGTTATAATTCCGATAAAATTCCGACGAGAACATGTTTTCTTGTTCGTACCTAAACATTGCAAAGATAACAGAATTATTAGTAATTAATTAGCCATGTGATGTGCCTTTCTCCCCTGCTTTGCCGTTTCCTTCTTATGTATTTCATTTTTTCAATTCATTGTGTAGACCAGTTATTCATTTTCAATGTGGATGGTGTAAAATTAGTTAATTTTCGTTGCTTCAAAAGGGCTAACATGTGTATTGGGTATGGTCGAAAACGTTTTTACTTTATAATTTATGTCCAGTTTAATGCATTATGTTAAATGCCGTGCGGTTGCTTAGTTTTATGGTTATTAGTAGCAGACAAACATGCAGAAAGTGGCAACATTCAACGATTATTCTGGAAAGTCACTAACCGACGTTTGTTGTCAGGGAGAAATTCCTTGTGGAGAAGCGTTACAAGAGCAGATAACGATTTATCCCTTCTCATGCTGATGTATTCCTTCAGAGTCCTGTTCTGCCGCTCCACTCCATTGTTGGTGTGAAACGTGATGCTAACCTTGTCAGAACGGTAAAACCACACCCAACGCTGAAACCCACCAACAAGTTTATTATTTTATTGAACTAGCCTACGATTTATTTGCATTTAGGGTAGTTTATATTGCACACAAACCTTCTTTTCTGTAAGCCAAACATTCTCAATATAATTCCGGAGTTTCGGATTGCTGATCCAACTATTGCTGTCCTTCAACTCGATTAATGTTTCTTCGAAAGACTGTTCGCTCTCGGCTCTTGCTAGTGCTCGCAAGTATGATAGTACAATTGCTTTATCATCACGAACGCCATTGTCACTTTTCCTCATCCACCTTTCCCAGGCTTGTTCGCGATGAAAGGCACAGAGTAAAACGGAGCAATCTGCGGAACAAGAAGTTGTGGGCACCAAGTGGTGAAGTGTAGTATCAACTTAGCAGTGACGATACAAATGCATGAGCAATGAAGACAGCACACAAGTAACGAAAATGTGAATGCAATTCACTAACTTGAAAAAACGCTTTCGATGGCCTTGATTTCCGCCTCACATTTATCGGTCATGAAAAACGGAGGACTCCAGTCTTCCGACCACCCTTTTATGACAGAAAGTGCTTCTGCTATGTCCGAAGCTTGTTCATTTTGGATAATAAACGTAGCAACAACCTGGTAACCAACATTCGTTTTGACGCAAAGAAAAAATAGGGGAAGGGAATACTTGGACGTCTTGTAAGTTGCATCCAAGAGGCAAATGCCTTGGCCGTAACGATGCAACAATCGTCTTTGCCAACCCATTTGGTGAACAAATAGCAAACTCTGGGCGCATTGCATCACAGGAAGTCCATCAGAATTTGTGCTAATCGACTGTGAACCCCCTGCAACGTAGGGTCGAAACAATATATTGTCATGAGGCCCGCACGTTTTCTTCCACTCTTCAACTAAAACGTGTAAATTTTCCAGATCCATTTTGGACACCTTTTGCTTCGTATACGCACCAAAGAAGTGATTCTGGATATCCTTTTTGGTGGGATTATACCGCCGATTGGTTTCAAGGGGCATTTCAAGACCTTTGAACAGTACATGTTGAACATACGACTTCAGGCCACGTTGAAGTTCTGGGATGCTACATATTCCGTCCGCCACCATTTCCTGTATTTTTGCAATTAGCCTCCCATCGATTCTTTGAAGAGGCCCTGCATTCTGCAACAAACACAGTTTGATGGTTAACGCACGAAGTACCTGTTACATCACGGTTAGGACATCACTGCAACCAAAAAGCCAATATTGCTATGCAATTATGCGAACCAACCTCTCCGACAACATGGCCGCTGTGGTCATGGCGATTAGGAAATTTGACATTCCAGTAAACCTCTTTTTTGACATTTTGAGCATCACTGGCTAACGCATGTTTGAGACGTTCACAAATGTCACGGCGTGATGCAGAGACAGGAAATGAAGAAATCTGAAGTAAAAATGAAATCTTTAAACATAAACAATGATTGTTATAAGCCTAACAAAATGTGAAGAATAAGCATCGCCAACATTAGCGATGAGCCTACTGTATGATGTCACTTACTGCAAACTCAGGAAACTTTGTAACTTCCTTAGCATGAATGCGTGCTGAGCAATTAAACTTCTTTGAACCTTGCGGGCACAGGTTCCTACGGGAAATGTTGTGATCTGATAGCTGTGAAAACATGAGTCGCATAAGTGTTCTCATTTCAACGAAACTTATAGTTCTCACTTCTTTATACGACATTTAAAGAACTCTCCACTCAATTGTTATTACTTTCACAGCTAAGTTGAACAACTCACACAATACATAAAGGAATCACAATAAAGCTTGACAGGTGAGTAATAAATGATATGGAATAAGGAAATAACGCTACGGTGCTTTATTCTCTTAAATTAATGCAAAGCCATATCTGAAGTGAATTATTGAACACAAGTATCCAGAAAAGTAACGTACTGCTCGGGAAACAGCCAACTCTCGTTTTCTATCATTCCGCACTTTGTTGTAGTCTTTCCCATGCTGACACATCAATGCAACACTTCTGGAATTGATGTACGGTGTATCAGATGAAAGATCCCAATGAATACGACTCTTTGCAAAATCTATCAATACATAGTACATACACAACATTTAAAGAATTTGTTGTAATAAAATATGGAAAAAGTGGTGTAAATTGTACTGCTTTCTTTCTGCCAAAAATAAACTAAAAAACTACACAGTCATGTCAAGTTTTACCACAAGTAGTTTTGCTGTATGTGATGAACTTGGTGGATGTGGAAGTTTCAAACTGCAGCACTGAAGATTGAACCTCATCAAATGAAGGTAAGTTCTGCTGGAAGATATTTAATAGGAATTGACAATGCTAACCTACAGTAGACACACCGACACAACATAATACACAATTAAAGTAGCTACGTGAGGAACAATACAAAATCATATACAAAACCAATCACATTGAATCACTGAGTTTTATGTACACGATACATCATTGTAAATACAAACCCGAACAAACGTATCACGTTCAGGAGTATCGTAGCCTCCGTCAACTTCTGCAGAGTTCTAAAAGTTACAAAGAACATTTGTTATGACACAAAGTAATCTCCCGATACGCTCCTTTTCAACCTCACTGTGGACATTCACCTGACATGGATGGTTGTGTTCATTTAGATTGGGAAAAGTAACACAGCATCCAGTCGTGCTTAGCCTTGCTGTATTTCCTTTCAATACTATTTGCAGTTGTTTGCTCATGTCCCATTTGGTCATGGAAGTTGGTGTAGACACCTTAACAAAAACAGAGGTAAATGTGGCATATCATCAAAACCGAGAATGATATAGAAATACTTAAAAAATTGCAATTACCTTAAAACGAAAAATCATGGACAGAGTAATAGGGCACTACGAACATTATGATAAGTGATCATGCTAAAACCGAAACTCAATATATATGTGATAAGTTACCTTATATTCTGGAAATTCAGCAATTTTCCAAAGTTTAATTGTGGCATTGCACTGATCCGTCACTATGACCTGTCATGAAATTCATAGGATAAGTTGATTTTAGTCAAAACATTTCTAGGTGTGAGATACAATGTGTATTCCATGGCAGGTTGAGATACAAACTTTATGGCATTCACCTGAGTGCTTTGCTGTGAAGCAGCCTCTTTTGGTCGACATTTGAATTGGACATATTCCAACTTGATGTATGGTGTGTGCTCTCGCCAATAAATGACACTATTTGGCACTTCTGCATAGCAACATGTTTAACAGTTAAAACAGCATACAAAATAAACACATTGGGCATATCTTTATAGCATTCTTTTTATTGCACTCAGTAAACCGTTCCCTCTTTTGTGATGTCTAACCTCGAAAACCCAAACAAACAATAACCTGTATCAAACTAACATGGTGTACAATATAGGCCTATTCTCTGGATCTAAGAAGAGTTGCAATCAACTACATTTTCATTTTCTGATAGTAGCCTACAAAAATAATATACGATACTGTATGTAACACTGAAAACCACCAAGCCTACTACGTGAATATGTTAAAAAATAAAGTATCTCAAAACATAGATTGGTTGTGACCCAAACCCTGCCTTTGGTTACCGCTGGACATGTCACTTGGTCCAATCAATAACACCACATAGGCGTATGGATTTGGCACACTAGATGGAAAAAATACAAAAGAGGTCAGTGAAGTAGGCTAGGCTACTTTGCATCAACGGAAAAGCTTTTACACCTGAAAATCGCGTGTCTTTGAGAAACAAGATGAAAAGTTTATGAAACAGAACACATTTGCAAATCTTTATATAGCTTTCTTTTTATTGCAGTTAGTAAACCGTTTCCTCTTTTGTGATGCCTAACCTCCACTTTGGTGAAAACACTGTGCTTTGCAGAAACCTTTTTAGAATCTTTGTCAACAAGGAAAAGGCTTATTATTGTAGTATGAATATCAACAAGACATTAAAAATCAACATTAACATGGCACCGTATGCTTGTTTCTGAACAACAAGAAGTTTTGTTCCTGCTTTTGCTTCGTACTCTTCAATGGATCTCATGGCATCTTCCACTGAAGGCAACCACTACAACAAAAAATAATTTATTTTTTATAAGCAATCAAAGCATTTATGCCATAGCCTAACAGTGAAGAAATGCAAATACTGCACACATGCAACAAATCTGGATTTAGCGAGTATAAGGTAGCTGATAGTTTGAAGCTCCAGTTTTTCTTCTTTCCTTCTACTATAAATAGACTATTTCACCACATTTAGGTTTGTTTTATTCTGATGACAGCTCCTGATGAGTCAGTAAAAAAAAACTGCAACTTCGAGCTACCTTTTACTTGCTATTTTCAAGTTCTGTACCACCATTTACTATTATAGAAGAGTTCAACGTATAGGCTACCAATTGTGTGAAGTTGGAAACAGCAAAATAGTTGAATATTGGTTGGTGAACTGTTGAAGGTCTTGTTGGGCCCTAGTATATTGCAGCAACTACATTACAAACCTGTACCAGTCCATGACTTTCAGTGTCATCACTTTCCTCTACTTCTGCAGAGCTCTGAAAATCACAAAGAACATTTGTAATGACACAATATCTTTTTAAACTTTTTAATTATGCTCTTTTTTAATCTTACTATGGACATTCACCTGACAGGGATGGCTCTGTGCATCTAGTTTAGGAAAGGTGATGCAACATCTAGTCGTACTTAAACTTGCTTTGTTTGTTTTTAAAGCCACTCGGAGTTGTTTGTTTAAGTCCTTTTTGGTTGTGGAAGTTTGTGTGGATACCTTAAAAAAGTAAAGAAGGTAAAACACACTAGAAAAACTGGATGGTAAAATTTAAAAAAAAAATTCCTTCGTGTTAACATGATCATTTAAGCTGTAGGAAACCAATATCATTGAGTGTATAAGTTGAAGACACTTTGCAATGATACAAAAAATGTAAGAATTTAAAGATAGGCCTACTGGTGAAATCACACAATAGTATAAGTTACCTTATATTCGGGAAATTCAGCAATTTTCAGAAGTTTAACTTTGGCATTGCACTGATCCGTCACCATAACCTGTTAAACAATCTGTCATGAATCGTTATAAAATCCATACGATAAGTTGATTTTACCTGAAGTAATGTAAGCGTGAGGCACTACATAATTTTGCTACATACCTGAGTACTTTGCTGTAAAGCTTCTTTTGGTCGACATTTGAACTGGACATATTCCAGCTTAATATATGGTGTATCCTTTCGCCAATAAATCATGCTGTTTGAGATTTCTGCAATAATTGTAGTAATGTGTTTGGGTACCAGGACATTTTGCCGAAACTCATTTTGCCGAAAAGACAAATTGCTGAAATTATACAAATGTATTATCATTAACACATAAATATCATTCGCAAACAGATCAGTTCTTTCGGCAATTAGTCCTTTCGGCAAAAAGTCCACACATGTGTGTTTGGCATGTTAAACAATATGCAACATCAAAATGTTGCTTATCAATACACCCGGTAGTGCTTTTTTAATTATCATATCAATTTATTTTTTGTCATTAATGCATCCGGAATGAAAACGATACCATTAGTTGAGGTACCATAGTCAATACCCCAGTATGTAAATGAAAAGGTGACATGGCCAGTGGCCACAAAAATCTGTCCGCCCCATTTGCTCAGTGGTTAAGCACCCTACTAAGACCAAGCGGCGCTGATTCGACTATTGAGATGTGTTCTTGAGCAACACATCGAAAGGACAACTGTCCATTCAGCAGAACCTAGTGGATGCTGCACAATCTACTTCATAAAACAATCTGCAAAAAACTCGTGGTATATACATAATGCGGTGATAGTAGCAACACTCAAATCCTGATAAAAGCACTTCTCGTTGACATTTTAGCCTACATTTTTATGCCACTTGAAAGTGAAGATACCACTTTTTGAAAAAATTGAGTACTTCTAAAAACGTTACTTCAAAATCAATACATCGAATTGCCGTAAAAAGATAACATTTACACAAGTTATGATAACATTATAGCCTGGCTAAATAAACTTTAAAATTTTGGATGCAACCTAGTTCGTACCCTGAAAAAATCAAAAAAAAAATAGCACAAAGCCGAAGTTGCTGATCGCAGTTTCTGCAAACAAACAAAAACTCTTAGGATCCTTACCGGAAATTTTAAAATGTTTGCGAAAACTCCGATTAACCATAACCCTTTTAAAATGTTTGCGGAAACTCCGATCAGCGACTTCATCTATTTTTAATTTTTTCTTCTTGATCTTTTCCTAACCCTAACCCTTTTAAAATGTTTGCTGAAACTGCGATTAGCGACTTCGGCAAACTCTAAGGATCATTACCGGAAATTTTAAAATGTTTGCGGAAAAAAGAAAACTCCGATCAGCAACTTCGGCTTTGTGGTAATTTTTCTCTTGATCTTTGCGATCACTGGCTTCAGCTTTTTTATTTTTTCTCTCGATCTTTTTAGGGTACGAACTAGGTTGCACCCAAAATTTCTACTGTCAACAAAGGTAAACCTCTACAGTTCAGTATGAATTTTGTAGGATGTTATGTAACAAACAACATACACACCATATGCTCGTTTCTGTGCAACAAGAAGTTTTGTTGCTGTTGTCTCTGCATACTCTTCAATGAACTTCATGCCATCTTCCACAGAAGTGAACCACTACAACAACAATAATTGTATGCGCTGGCAAATAAACACAGTGCAACCACATGCCATGTAGCAGACAACTGTTGAACTTCAAATACCACTACTTTAGTAAAAATATATAGCCTACTCAGTACTCATACTGTAAGATCTAAATCAAATTGCAACAAACCTTACCTGAGTTTCAGGATGATCATTCATGATGTGGGCTACTTGCGTTTTCCTGCACTAAGCTGCCTGCTATGAAGCTAATAATGCAAATGTCGTCACACCGCCAGCTATGAAACTAATGCAATTTTGCAAATGTCTTCCATTTGGGTTTTCGCGCGTTTTTTATGATTTCAGGTCACAGACAACGTAGCTTCTGATTGGCTGAGGTTTTCTCGACAGTTAATGAAATTTTGCCGTTAAAGTGCTTACCGATCTGCACAGTGCACACCTTGGTGCGTCATTGGGGGAATCCCAGGCAATAGCAAGTTTTAGCTTGTTGGATCCTCTAATAAATACGCATACGCAGATGACCTGGCTATTCTTTATTCTCACCGCAAATGGGAAACAGTGCAGAACACCTTGACTAAGGATATGGACATTCTATCTTCCTATCTGCACCAATGGCGCCTCAAGCTGAGTGAAGCAAAGACCGTGACTTCTGTCTTCCACCTATGTAATAGAGAGTCAAACAGGAAAATTAACATCAAAAATAACGGCCGAACACTTCCTTTCGAAGCCACACCCACATACCTTGGAGTTCGACTTGATCGGTCCCTGACATACCGCAAACACCTAGAACACTTACGCGGAAAAGTGACAGCTCGCACTGCTCTCATGAAACGTCTTGCTGGTACAAGGTGGGGTGCTAGCCCCTCAGTGCTGAGAACAAGTGGTTTAGCCTTAGTCTACGCCCCTGCTGAATACTGTGCTGCTACTTGGTGCAGAAGTGCCCATACTGACCTTGTCGATGTACCAATCAACAACTGCCTGCGAACTGTCACAGGTTGCCTCCGCCCAACTCCAACTGACTGTTTGCCTGTCCTTGCAAGCATTGAGCCAGCTGCAGTGCTGCACTACGGCGCCAACGTGCTGTTCTTTTCCTGAGCCGTAAAGCCCTAAACCCTGGCCATCCGCTACACACAACCACGCTGAGATATCCACCAAAGCAGCGGCTAAAATCAAGAAAGCCATTTGTACGCGCTGCACAAGACCTTCTGGCAGCCTCTGGTGGAAGCCCTAGCAAACAGTGGTGCCACGCGGCGTGGTGTGAACAATGGTCAAGCAGCACGTCCCCACTTCACCAAGTATTCAGATCCCCGTCCAAAAACCAGCTGGGACATGGCCTCTCTAGACTTGCCTCATCAAGGCGTAACTGTTTGCTCACTGGTGTTGTACGCTATGGTGCAGACATGTTGCGCTGGGACTTGGCAGAGAGTGCTGCTTGTGAGTGTGGCGAAATGCAGACGGCAGCCCACATTAACAAGGATTGCCGGCTATACAGACCACCCCATGGTATGGAAGGCCTAATTTCCATCGATGACGACACCAGGCAGTGGCTAACCAACGGATGCCCTGACATATAGCGACAACACGAGAGAAGAAGCTTGTTGGATTAGAGTTTGAGGTGATCAGCGTTGGAAACAACTTTTGCTAGAACTGAAGCAAAAGCAAGCTTTCTACGACGATGTAATTCAAAAATTTATTGCACAAACAAGAAGAATTGAATTATGCTATAGATGAATTTTCCTTCTGTAGTCGAGGTGTTAAACATTTTCGTTTTTACTAAGTAGTACGCGGATAAAAGTACAGCCGACCAACATAGCAATCGACTTTCTTTTCTTGTTTATTATCGAGTTGCTTTGCTATTGTTTTTTGTTTTAACTTTCACCTGTTTGTTTTTAATTCGCTTGTACATTTCTCAAGGTGTTGCGACCGTGCCTAATCCTTGCATGAAGTAAATCATTTCCATCTCGAGCACGCTTTAACTTTCGCGTTTTTTCAAACTTCTGCTGTGTTATGGCAAGTAATATTGTTCGTTTTGATGGTCGGAAATAAAAAGTGAACTGAAGTATGTGACTTTAGAAATGCGACTTAATGTTTGATATTATTAAGTCTTTCATTCAATGCGCTGTCAAATAAATACCTATTTTGTATTCTTCTCCATTCCGACAACATTATTTTTGTCAGTTCTGTTCATGTTCAGAATTTGTGCTGAAAATGCTCTCTGAACGCACCAAATTCAATGTTAATTTTAAAAAATTTCTGGGGGAGGCCCCCCAGACCCCCCGCTGTTGCTTTGCCGTCACTGAACACCCTGTCAAAGTGGTCACGGTACGCCACTGATCATTTGAGCGGGCTGAATTTAAATTATAAAATGATATAAATCGGGGTCAGTCGCAAACATGTTCACAAGAACCGCATAAGGATTAATTGTTTTACATTCTATTGTGTAACATCTTGTTTGCTGCCCATTATCAAATCCGTTCAAAGTTTGTCCTAAAATTTTTTGTTTTAAATTCAGTTGTTTTTTAAACTTTTCTGTATTAGTGTGTGTTGTATCAGTATAAATCAATTTAATTAAACCAGCGCAAGAGTTTTTAATGATAAATCACTTAGTTTTTGACATAAAAATCGAACGTTGGCCAGCAATCAAGCCTAGTCAGTTTTTTAAGCAGGGCTGCCAGACAAGTTTGGATCAATCGCACATAGCCTAAATCGACAAAAGTGTTTTTTTTTCTTGTTTTTATTTGAATGCGAAGTGTTTGATTTTTTTTTTAATTGATTTTAAATTTTGTTGCTTTATGTCAGTGGAAAAGTGACAAAAATTGTCATAAATTGTTATTTTGGGCTCAAACTTTGTAATGATACGTCGCCTGGATTTGATTTGTTAAATTTCGTCTGAAGAAAACATTATTGACCTATTGTGTTGTTCGGTTACACTCAAATATTTCTCATTTACTAGTTTCAGGATTGTTCGCTAGTTTCATGCAGCCTAACAGGTCACACTGAGAGTCACTCAGCCATTTCTTTTATGACAGAACAATAGGCCTATACCTTTTTTTAAATTTTGATTATTTTTGTATTGTAATACTGTTACTAAAAATGTTTTTACTCGTATAGTCTTGTACTATTTATTGGCTTGAACTTTTCTCTGTTGCACTGAAGTTTAAACGCCCTTGCTACAAGAGTTTATTGATTTTAAAAGTTTTTCCTATTTTTAATCTTCTTCGTCGTATGAGCTGTTCTTCGGGACTATATGTTTGGGCATGATGTCATCAGCCACTCTACAGTCTCGTCATCCAGGGTCTTCAGTCCAAGCGTTCCATGTGGTGGTTGATGGATTGGGCAGTCATGGACGACATGATCTACTGTCTGGTCTGTGGCGCCACACTCGCATCCCGGTGAGGAAGCCAGGCCCCATCTGCACATGTCTGAACGAAAGCGACCGACGCCGGTTCGTAGGCGGTTAAGCCGGACCCACGCAAGTCTTGCGAGGGACATTCCCGGAGGGTGGGGATCGACGTCGGGTAAGAAATCATGGAGTCGGGAGGTGTTGTTTTGCCACTCCATGTTCCATGTGTAGTTCGTCCAGTGTGCCGCACTTATTCCAAGATCTTCAACGTTGTTCAGAAGCTGTTGTGCGGCGGGCACAAATGGGCGTCTTGATTTCAGTCGCTGCTGTCCTCCAGGTAGGCGCTGGAGTGCACTGTGGAGGAGGTGGTCGGGGTCCAGTGCGCGACGAGCAAGGGAAATCATGGCTCCTTTACGGCGAAGCTCAGCAGGTTGGATGCCTGCAAGGATGGGAAGGCAGTCCGTTGGAGTGGGACGCAGGCATCCAGTCACAGTGCGTAGTGCGTCATTGATGGCGGTGTCAATGTGGCGGGTGTGAGAGCTGCGGCACCACACTGGTGCGCAGTACTCAGCGGTAGAATGGACGAGGGCCAAGGTAGCTGTGCGAAGGGTTTTCGCATCAGCTCCCCAGCCGGAACCCGCCAGCCGCCTCAAAAGTGCAACGCGCGCCGATAGTTTTTTGCGCAGTGACTCCAGGTGTCGTCGGTACGTGAGTGACCTGTCCAGGGTTACGCCGAGGTAGGTGGGTTCGGCGCAGTAGGGGAGGTGTTCTATTTTTAATCACCCGGAATAAAGTTTATATTTGAATAAAAAACTACAGGACTTCACTTGAGGATCGCAGCAGCACATGATTTTTTTTCTTTCATTAATATTACTCAACATCAGCCTATCTTGTTTCAACGTAATTTGCCGATGCTTGACATTTGTCACATTAAGAACTGGGAAGCAGCTGACTCGATGACTGATATAGTCTTTCGCTGCTTCCTGTCTGTTGTGGTATTTAGATAGCTATTTTATTCGTATTATCGCAATTGTCGCAACAGACAAAAAAAAGGTTTCTCTCTCTCTCTCTCTCTCTTGTAAGCTTAGTTTAAATGGCAAAATCGTCATTTCCGTGGGGTGGCAATTGACTTGTAGACCGTATGGTCGTTTCGTTGTCTCCCAGTCGGTATGGGAACTTGTGTAACTTTGCATTGTGTACATTAATTGCATATTTCAAACATCTACCTATGTTCCTGTTACTGACAAATAAAACATTGATTGATTGATAAGACTGAAATTTATCATGATGGATTCGGATTTTTGGTAAAGTTTGTCGTTAAATTTTTATTGCAGAAAAATCGATTTCTGGCTCAACTAACTAGACCTTCCCCTATATGGCGCTGTTGAAACAAACACGGTAACTTAATTGATCATCGCTCCAAACATTTCAAAGTTTAAATCGTGGCTATACGTAAATCGGTGGCATTTAATAAGCTACAGACCTTAATATATCGTGCAAAGTTTGCATTTGAAGGCTGACTTGTTAGCCGCTGGTCTTGAGTTGTAGTTGACGAACAGTCTTTGACTATATTTTATGTAGGCCTATTTCATAAGTTAAAACCAAAGTTTTCTAGTGAATGAAGCACTGAGCCTATTTTTGGTCTGGTTTTTCATAACTACCGTTTTGAAGAAATATAAAGTAACTTAGGCTACATGTAGGCCAACCGGTAGTCAAAACGCCATCAACCTTCATCAGTGAGTAGGCTATCACAGTCTCACACGCGGGGAAGGCTTTAGCTTTTACAAAAGTGTTGAACACTTTGAGATTCCAATGAATTTCCGTTGGACTAGCATCTACTGTAAAACACGTGGCACTAAACTTAAAGTCAAGAATTATGGTTTCGTGGTGAGAATATTTATCCTTGGGATTCATCTTTCGCATAGGCCTACTTGCAGAGGGTTTAATCTACTGACCAAGTGAAGTTTCAGTCCATTTACAAGTTTTCCCAAAAGAATTTCGAAAAAGCACATCCACTTAGGGAACGTTCAAATATTACGTAACGCCTTCGAGGGGAAGGGGGGTTTATGCAAAGCGTTACGTTAGCGTCACATCGGGGGGGAGGGGGTTCAAGCAAAGCGTTACGTAACGCTTTCGAGTACGAAATGGTAGTTTTTTGTGCTGAATTCGTAGTGAAAAAGCGTTACATGGGGGAGGGGGGGGGGTCAAAAATTCGGAAAAAAAGCGTTACGTAATATTTGAACGTTCCCTTACAATAGCAGTAACTTTTGGACTGCTTCTGCGGCGTTGCAGTCTGGAAGTTACTGTCAGTCCAAAAGTTACCAACGGTGCCCGGCGTTTTCACAATCGATAGAAAAGCGAAAATTGTTTTAATTAAGGGAACGTTCAAATATTACGTAACGCCTTCGAGGGGGAGTTTATGCAAAACGTTACGTTAGCGTCACATCGGGGGGGAGGGGTTCAAGCAAAACGTTACGTAACGCTTTTGAGTACGGAATGGTAGTTTTTTGTGCTGAATTCGTAGTGAAAAAGCGTTACATGGGGGAGGGGGGGATTGAAAAAAGCGTTACGTTGGCGTTACATGGGGGAGGGGGGGGGGTCAAAAATTCGGAAAAAAGGCGTTACGTAATATTTGAACGTTCCCTAAGTGTAATGAATTCATTGCTCTAAAACTAATGCAAGCTTTTCAGTTAACATTACAAAATACTTATAATTATTAATCTGACCTTTTGAGAGGTTAAAAATTTAATTATTTTTTAAAACAAAATTAAATAAAATTTAAATGAAATATTTGGCAACTCTTGTAACTTTTGGCATGCAGTAACTCTTGGACTGCTACACCGGCAATGAGTCACTGAAGACGAAGCACCCACAAGAGAAGCTCAGACAAATTTTGAATACAATTCTGTAAAATTGCGCATTCTGTGTGTACTTTCAGCTTAAACCAAAAGTAAAACTTTGTTAAATAATGCTGTAAAAGTTTTATTTAAAATATTTCGGGAGCGGGGGAAATCGCCCTTCTCTGCGACGTTTGTCAATAGGGTGTGATGTCTTCCTCTTTCCTATAAGCGTGGTGCTGAAAAAGACCGCAGATCCTACCATCAATGATTTGCATTCTATTATAGCCTACCATCCTCTATTCCTCTGTCAACAAAATGCAGAAAAAGGGGTGTTATGGATGATGGCAATAATTAGTAGATGCTCAAATGCAGCCTTCCGGTAGCCTACAATCTGTCAATTAAGGGTGGTGGAAGGATAGACCTATGGCCCAAACGATGTGTGGGGGTTAAATGTGAAACAATCCGCCTGGTTAGCTCAGTGGTTAATCGCCCGACTCCAGATCAAGTGGCGTTGGTTCGGCTCTCGGGGTTTGCGCATTTCAGAAGTGCTTTCCATTCAACGGCACCTAATGGATGGAATACAGTAGTTTACAAAAACACTTCAACAAGTGGAAACTTATTTCACTCTGTCAATCTCGGTAACCGGCCTCGTGTCAGTACAGGGGGGAGGGGAAATTAGGCTAATCGGCTTTTTTATATCCAACTTTAGCCTTAAAACACAACAGAACATTCCAAGACCTCTGGAATTTTTTTTTTAATTTTGGTCCATTGATTTTTGGAGCCTATGGTTTCAAGGTTTATTTGTGGCATATTCCGTCATTCAACGCAGCGATCACAAAATGTGAAGATGGAAGAGATTGTCTTGCAACATTACTAACGTGTTTTAGTACTGTACGGTAGCAAATAATATTTGAACTTTAAATGCCATAAACAAAAAGTGATGTCAATGCAATACGAGGCTATTTGACGCAAAAATAATTTTCAGGGTAGGGGTGGGGAGGGTTTGGACGAAATTAAAAAAAATTCCAGAGGTCTCAGATTCAGAATACCCTGATGTATCCTAAAATCAGGGCTAAAGTTAAAATTAACCCCTCCCCTATCGTCAGTGGTTCAAAGCCTCTAAAAGTATGCAAAACTGCCAGGAATAACCTATCAAAGGCTTTGTCAATCCGAAAGTAAAGCTTCAGAACCAAACGAGACCAGGCCACTTGGAACACAAACTGTTATAAAACTCTTTCCTGCAAAACAATTGTCAAATCACAGCTTAGCTTAAGTCTGCTAACGTGTGAAGCAAACTTTACCGATCAATTTCGTCAGTCGATTGTTGTATTTTTTCCGTAGCATGAGAAAAAGGAATACAAGCTTTGCTCTATCGGGGGGCATAAAACCATCAAGTCGCGCTGCTTGCACAAAATTACGTGTAAGTGCCCAGATGGAAACGAAAATCGAATCATAATAAAAGATAATTTAACCGGACGTGGTGTCGATTCGAACCAAAACAACTTTGTGAGATATTGTATAATGCTGAATAGGTTTGCAACATTCGCTGCTAAGCAAACTGAAAAATTAAAGTATTAAATCAACTCTTTCAAACTTGTACTGCCCATTAAATTGCACTATTTTAATTAAATTGCACTGCAATTTAATGGGCATTACAAGTTTGCAAGTAGGATATCTAACCAATCGTACAGAGAACTACTGCTGTTGATCCCAGTGGCCGGAAATTTGACCCGCTTTCCTTTGTCAGCTTTGAAAATATAACAAATAGAAAACGACAATTTGGGATTTCATTGACAATATTTCCCCTTCAGTGCGACTACAAGATGAACGATTTCACCGAAATAGGTTCGGATGAGATAGGAGCATCAATGATGACATGAGGATTTCTTATCAACAAAATTAAGTCACCAAGCTTGTCTACTTGGAAAAAAATTGATTAGAAATAAAATTATAACAATCGCTGACAATTAAAAACACGCGGAGATTTTAATGCTTGATATAAGAACAACTGCAGCTGGGTCGGGGCTGATATAAACGTCATCATATAAAGACTGGCACCAACTGAAGGTTGGAAATCGAAGAGCATGCTGGGATCAGATTTATGGGTGATTGCAATTGTCACCACTGCAGCATGTCAATGTGCAGTCGATAATCTGTAGAAAATAATGATTTTCAAATTTCAAACAATATCACTAGTAAGAACACTTGAAATACTTTGACACTGTTAGGCCTATACCTTACCTGTGGTAAAGCGTTTCTCCATGGGAGGCATTTGGAATTTGTCGAGTAACAAATTAAGAAAAACAAATTGACGGCTTGATGGCAATATAGGTACAGTACGATAGTTTCTTCAGTGTTGAAGTGTCATTCAATGCATTACAAAGATTTTTAATGAAGTTTGTAACTGAGAAGGACAGCTTGTTGCAACCATTTTGCCCTATGGTTTGTCGTGTAAACAACAACGTAATCTCTTTAAAGTGAAGAAAGTCTATGAAACCAACTAATTCAAACTGACCTTGAATCCAGATGGCAAACTTTTGGCAATCTGTTGGCACAGGACAGTGGGATTCTGGCATAGCACGTCAACAGAGCACGCATACACAACATCATGAACTGCAAACACAATTATATCATCGCTTGGTATAATGCAACATTGGTACCGACCAGTGGCATAGCCAAGGGGGGGGGGGTTCAACCCCCGTTTGGCACGCGTGTGACGTCACGATATCGAAAATGATGCTTTCAGTCTCTTTATGTTTCTAAAACAAAGTTTGCCTAATTCTAAACGAAATTAAAAGAGCGAGTTTCGCCAATACCAAACATTCAAATATCTTAGCCAGGAATTAGCAACAAGAAAACATAGAGACTTAGCTTTATTTCCGAAAAATGCAGAAAAAACATGATCTTATCCTTTTGCTATGCCACCAGACAGCACCATTTTACAGGAATATTCATACCCACATTCTTGTTGAAAATGCTCTCAGAATGCACCAAATTCAAAGTAATTTTTCAAACTTTTCTGGGGGAGGCCCCCCAGGCCCCGCCGCTGGGTGTCGTTTTAGGCGAACACGCCGTCGGGCAGCGTTGAAATTCAGAAGGAAGTTAGTATTGGTTGGTTTTCGCCAAACCAAAAATATCAAAGTTGTTGCTATTATTAATCTTCTGATTTGGTGTGATTTATCTTCTTCTGATTTGGTGTGATATTGTTTACTTTATTTGTTGCTATTAGTTTGTAATAGTGCCAAATTTAGAGAAATAATTGGAAGAGTCGAAAATCGTTGTTCTTTTTCCCTTGTCGAACTTGCAGATTTTAATGTCCTTGTCTGTATGTCCTTGTTTGAAGACAGAGAATTAAGTGCTTTGTGAATGGCCTGATTTCTTTTGGACGCGCATATGTTTAGAGCTGCTCATGAAACGTCTCACCATCAATTTAATTTCGTCTTTAGTTTCAGAATCTATTAAAATATCATCATTCTGTTTTAAAGAGTACATCTAAGTTAGCCTTTTTAGGTTACTCAAATCAATCTTCTTTGGAAAAATGTGATGGTTGAAGTCGACAAATCTGAAGACATCTTCTTCCAGTCTTTCAGTTCGTACTTCTCCACAGGTTGGTAAGCTTTCGCTGGTGCATCTTGATGGTTTCAGTCGCTAATCTTTTAAACTGTTGTGCGAGCAGACAAATCAAACATGTTTTTTCACAGAAAGTAAGAATATTCAAGTTTTGCCTTATATTCATGACGCACTACGTGAACTGGAGGCTACAATGTACAATTGTGCATGTATTGGTATGTCCATGCGACATTTGGCCACTAGAGTGAGGGAGCACTTGAATTTAACTGCTCAACAGAAAAAGTACCATTAAATATCTGATACTCTATTGCCAAACTTGTTTAAACAATAAACCACCCCTGGAATCTTTTAGAATTGTGCGTAAATGCTTCACTATCTGCTAAATGGCCTCCTATCTGCTAAATGTTTTCACGCAATTTTGTATCATGTGATGTGTGTTTTTTTCCTTGTGCAATTAAGCGTCATATGATTTTGCCTCTCGTCTGCCTTGCCGTTTCATTCGCGTTTATTTCATTTTTTGATTTTGTGGATGTAGATCAGTTTTATAATTTCAATTTATGTATGACATCAGTCAGTTATTTACTTGAAAAGGGCTAACATGAGAATGGTCGAAAACGTTTGTAACTTTTAGTTTATTTTCAAGTTATTATATTATGTTAAATGGCGTGTGGTGGTTAGATTTTGTTCGCCCATGGTTCAAAAATATCAACTCAGAAACTGCATTATTCAGTATTTCGTTATCTTCAACTTTCACGTTACTTTCCATTGGACTTGTAGCAAGCAGCGCTCTCACTTGGCATATTGTAGAGATAGTGAAGGCTACTTTAATTAAAAAGTGGCGAATATCCATCTTCGATGAGAATGAATCTCAATGCCATGTGACACTACGACGGTTGCAGTTTAAACTCTATGCGGTTGCAGCATGAACGCGTTGTTGCATCGCCATCAAATGTTAACAAGTAGTTGTTTGTGTGCGGCTAAACTCGTTACAATTTCAAAACAAAAATTTTAACGTCTCGAAAAAAAATTTTTTTTCTTTTAAATTATGCTACCTGGCGAAGAATGTTTTTGAGTCGAAATCCAAATGAATTTGTTTTACTTTTTGTAATTGAGTGCTTGCGTGATCTTGCGCTAAGTAGTGTAATTAGCAATTACACAGTAGATTGAGTTTCGCTTTTAGCAGCATGATCGTTGCTTACTTCACAATGTAGATATTAAGAATGTTTGAGCCTAATGCTGCGAGTTCGCTGTGGTAATTGACTAGCTTTCGGAACAGTGTACCGTGTAATTATAGTCTGAACTTTACAGACTGGTGAATGGTGATTGCAACGTTTTGTGCGATTGTAAATTTTATTATAGACTGATGCTTTGGTGTTACAAGTAGATGCCCAGTAGACAAGAGTGACATACTTCCATCAGTTCAGTGAAACATTAGTTCTATAAGGTCTATAATGTAAAACATCAAAATATGTCTTGCAAGAATTCTTAAAGGATTGACGACAAGCATCATGCGCGAGACGACAAAACAACAAGAAAATTGTATCAGACAAATGTGATATTGAGATAGATCAGTTCCAACTATTTCTACAAACGTCGGTTTCAATATACAGAAGATGTAGAAGTGAATTTTGCTTCGATTAAAAAAATCGCTTTGAGTAGCTTTAACGACAATCAAAGCTAATTTCACCAATTCATATTCACCCTCTCAATGCCACCCACCCTCTCAATGCACACCCACCCTCTCAATGCACACCCACCCTCTCAATGCACACCCACCCTCTCAATGCACACCCACCCTCTCAATGCACACCCACCCTCTCAATGCACATCCACCCTCTCAATGCACACTCACCCTCTCAATGCACACCCACCCTCTCAATGCACACCAACCTCTCAATGCACACCCACCCTCTCAATGTACACCCACTCTCTCAATGCACTCAACCTCTCAATGCACACCAACCTCTCAATGCAATTGCACACCCACCCTCTCAATGCACACTCACCCTCTCAATGCATGTCCACTATTGTACAATTTCGCTATTTCATTGATTTTTTCTAGTGAAGTTATAATGATAGTTTAATTAATCTTACTTCGCCTCCCTGAAGGCCCGACAAAGTCGACAACCACCGTGCCGCATCGGTTGTCAAATCCGGGGCATTGTTGTGACGTCACTTGGAGGGTTTGGGGATCGGTAACGTAACATGACATGGCATTTTTTGGCGAAAAGAGACGTCTGTAGCCCATTTGCATCGCTCCTTGACTCTGCATCACGCTGCCAACCACAGGAGCAAGAGATCCACCTAACGGCGAAAGTGCTTGCAATTAAATAGCAGTAGCAAAAAGACCTTATATGCGTTGTTGGTCATAGTATGGATCAATGCCGAGATGTGCCAGTAGCTAGTACAAAGAAGCCTGGATGTCCCAGGAAGACATGAAGTGATACCACAAATGATGACAGGAAGCGGTGGCAGATGACCAACACTAGCCCCCTAGATCGTGATGAATGGAAACTGAGGATGTGCCTTGCCAGACTCCGTCCTACCCTGATTCTAGGAAATGAGACGTAAAACAGGAAGAATAATAATAATAACAATAAGAAGTAAAATTCTTCACTTCTCGGAAATTAGCTCAGTGACCAAGTGGTTACCGTGTTCCGCTTTACTTCTGAGTTCGATTCCAGGTCGGGTCATACCAAAGACTTTAAAAAATGATATCAATTGTGTTCTTTCTTGCATAACGCAGTGAGGATAAGTCGGGTAATAATGTCATGACAACGTAAATCTAAAGACCTTTGTAGTTGTAGGGCGACAATAAATAAAACAATAACATTATTATTATTGCTTCATTTCTCTGTTTGCAATAGATTGCTAGCTGCAAGATTAACCTAGGTTGCATGACTCTGATTGTACGAAGCAAAAATACTACACTGAACAAATATTGAATTTCTGTATGTATATAAGTGTGATCCATACTTTGTCCACCGATTCCTATCGAGTGAGTTGTTGGCTTGTTGCAATTGATGTCGGAGCAGCATTTCATCACACAGTTGCTTATCTGATCAAATAATGAGAAGTGTCAAAGTCATGGCAGAAAGATCCCAGACAGCAAATCAGTCGTTTTTACATTGATTCAACGTCTGCAGACGCATATGACATAAATAGGGCTCTGCTGATTCTCCATGCACTTTTAATAAAAAAACTCTAAAAAGTAACTGATTTGCTGTCTGGGGTAGAACTTGCACTTCCTTTCGCACAGGAGTCTCAACTTTAGCTGGTTATCGCTAAAAATCTCCGCGAAAACTGCATTTAGACAGGAAGATGACGAGAC
Organism: Aplidium turbinatum; assembly: GCF_918807975.1. Lineage (NCBI taxonomy): Eukaryota > Metazoa > Chordata > Ascidiacea > Aplousobranchia > Polyclinidae > Aplidium > Aplidium turbinatum. Next base: position 16,752,531 of record NC_137477.1, on the reverse strand, counting down.
GAAAGAATGATCGTCCAGCACAACTTTGTAGAGAGCGCCAGCGGGGTATCTTGTTCTGGAGAGGTAGAAAATGGACCTAGACTACAGAGCAAAACAAAAATGGGGCAAAGAATAATGTACAAGCTTTTTGTTTGTATAACGTTTGCAATAAACTTACTGGATAAGGTACTTCTTTAGCAATCTCATCGCAGATGAGTTTCGGTGTATTGCACAACTGCTCGTTGGAACAGGCGTAGGCCTTTTCATGAACTAGTAATCAAATGCAAAAGGAAAGCTTTATCAACACCAAAAGATAATTAACTGATTATACTGTATAGTTAAGCAGGTGAGTTCAAAAGTGTGCAAAATAAAACCATTACGACCGCAGAAGACTTGGAAGTTACATCTCATATCATACAATTTGAGATTGAAGTTTACAGTAGCTTATGAATAATTCCAAATCAATCGGCGAAATAGCATGATATACTTCTCAATATTCTCATTTGGTAACAAGGTTTGGTATTCATCGAATAATTACAACAGTTTAAGAGAAGATAAAATAAAACCGAAATAAAATGTGTACTAGCTAGCAGGAAATCTCTGAAAATCTCTCACGCTTTATCTTTTGGATTGCCATATCAAACTGGAGGGTGGCGCAACGATCAGCCGAAGGGTCATCACATCTTATGGCGATCACCGTTTGGTCCGGCTGCGTAGTGTAGCATGACATGGGTTGCTTCGTTGACGCCATCGCTTTGTTCATCGTCAATCCATGGACAGAGGGAATTTGGATCTTGGGCGCTGCGAAAAGAATCGTCACGCTCCATGCACGCTCACGATGACAATAAAAGCGATGAAATACGACATCGTTGTATCTTTTGGATTTCCAATTTTTCCATACACTTTAAAGGTGAATTTTCAAAAGCGTTGTGAGATTTGATGCCTTGCAACTTGTGTTAATTTTCAAAGTTGATCAAAGTGTTTAACTTTAAATGCTTTTGAAGAACTAACAAAAACACTAACATTAGTTTCTCACAAACAAGACGTAGATGTATATACAGTTTCTACAGTCCAACTTGCTAACCAAAACTTTGAGAACTTTTTTCAAGCTCGATCATCGGACAGGCTAGTAGTCCCATCTTCCAGCAGGTCGGTTAGGCCATTCTATGCATGACTGAATATTTATTAATGTATGTATAGTTTATGTAGACCCAGTCTAGACAGTTCAGGAATTGTGGATGTTTCTTTGTCGCTACTGACTCGGCCGACCTCGGCTGAGCATATCAAACAAAACAATTTTAGCAAAGAGTGAAAAGAATACAATTTTGGTAAAGAGGTCACTTTCTTCAACCACAGACATATACAACCAAGCAACCACACGGCATTTAACATAATCGATTAAAATTGAACATAAACTATAAGCTACAAACGTTTTCGGCCATACACACGTTAGCCCTTATCAAGTAACAAAAAATAACTGCTTATCATATCTACAAAGAAAATGAATAACTGATCTAAATACTGAATTGAAAAACGAAATGCAAAATGAAACGGCAGAACATAGGAGAAAGGCACATCACATGACGTTTAAATTACACCAGGCAAAGACGCATCATATGACGTATCAAGAAAAGACGTTGAGTAAATAAGAAGCACCTGAGGCAAACAACTGTGTATTGAGGCGAGGATTGTATGATTTTATTAGCAAAGCCTCGTGGATTTTAGTGTCGAATTCGGTGAAACATTTACGCATAATTCTAAAGGACTCCAAGGATGGTTTGTTATTTGAACATGTTTGACAATCGAATATGTGATCTTTAATGGCACTTTGCTTGTTCAAATTAGTTAAATCTAAGTGCTCCCTCACTCTCGTGGCCAAATGCCGCGTAGACATACCGATATGTCTACGCGGCATTATGGCCACGAGAGTGAGGGAGCACTTAGATTTAACTAATTTGAACAAGCAAAGTGCCATTAAAGATCACATATTCGATTGTCAAACATGTTCAAATAACAAACCATCCTTGGAGTCCTTTAGAATTATGCGTAAATGTTTCACCGAATTCGACACTAAAATCCACGAGGCTTTGCTAATAAAATCATACAATCCTCGCCTCAATACACAGTTGTTTGCCTCAGGTGCTTCTTATTTACTCAACGTCTTTTCTTGATACGTCATATGATGCGTCTTTGCCTGGTGTAATTCAAACGCCATGTGATGTGCCTTTCTCCTATGTTCTGCCGTTTCATTTTGAATTTCGTTTTTCAATTCAGTGTTTAGATCAGTTATTCATTTTCTTTGTAGATATGATAAGCAGTTATTTTTTGTTACTTGATAAGGGCTAACGTGTGTATGGCCGAAAACGTTTGTAGCTTATAGTTTATGTTCAATTTTAATCGATTATGTTAAATGCCGTGTGGTTGCTTGGTTGTATATGTCTGTGAGTGAAAAGAATGATGGAAAGACTTGAAAGTACAGTATAATATTTGCGATTGGTTGGTCAGTTACCTCCGACTGTCATGACGATTTGTGGCTTGTTGCAGTTAGTTCCCTTGCAGCATTTCAACGTGCAATTGCTAATCTGAACAAGAACATACTTTTTAACTTTTGTAGCCTAATTAGCGCAATCACAAAGTGGTGGCACCAAAAATAGAAGATGAACAATGCGACGGTCGCTAACAGAAAAAGCATTTTACATTCAACAGAATTAGTGACGTGCAAGCAAGAAAGAGTGCTCGCAGAGTTGAATGGATGAGTAGAACTGACTGGGCGCAATATGAAAGATGGCAAATTGAAGAGTGATGTTAGTTGAACATTTTGTAAGACTAGAGGAGGCCAGTGAAAATTTAATAAGTGCATTTAGAAGAAAATTTTATAATTTGACTAAGGAGAGATGAGACGCTAAGATAGAAATATAATATAATTCAATAGAAAATATCAATACTCAATAGTAATAAATATTAGAAATATTATAAATTCAATAGAAATAAACAAATTTTGATTAAGACGAATTAATTGAATTGATGCACTTGTATAATAAATAACTTCTTTGGTTTTCTACAGGCAATACTCACTGGGAAAGGTACTTGTTGGGAAACTTGCATGCAAATATCAGCTGGGTCCTTGCAGGCACCCTCTGTTGCACATGCATACTCAAGAAAATGTTCTACAAAAACATGTCATATTAATTATCAAGTAATAATGAGATGACAAATTAAAATATTTTCATCAATTGACATTAAAACTGTAAGTTTCATTAAATCCAGACCTGTTTCATACTTGTACTGAATTAAAAGTCTTATTCATGAACAGCGCAGCTGGGTACAAAAAACTAATAATCTAAGAAAACCATGAACTAAAGTTTAATTATTTATAAGATAGAACTTTAAAATTGCATAGCCTAGTTTTATTGTATTATATATATATATACAGTAGCCTTTAATAGAGTTCTACAAGTCAAAAGATGCACTATAAACTTCACTGCATTTTCTGTCAGCCTTAAATAGTCTATTAGTCTTGTTTTGGTGTAAGAACTTCAAGTAGCCCACAAAAGTACTAAGTGCAGTAGCTCCATGAACAAGCACAAAATTTTGCAATAAAAGCAGATTTTTAATTTCTGGTCAGTCAAAAATCGATTTTATTGTTAGACAACTAAATGTGCATGTGTAAAAATGTTAGTGTTGCTATAAAGTTCCTATTTCAATATTTAATTTAAGTCCACAAACCTTCTGGCTGCTCAAAATTTGTTAAAGACTGATAAAGTTGAGTATCACTAGCTTGCAACATTAAACGGCATAGATAACTGAACTTACGAGAATTGCCATAAAAGCTAAGAACAGCACATTCAGTTGCATCAGGTTGAGGACAGACAACTGGTACCACTTGCCCACTCGTTTGAGTATTGTAGCAAGACTCTGAGTTTAAGGGGTTGAGTCCTAAAATGAAGGATTAATTGTCCAATCAGTATATATGATACCACTCGACTCAATGCACACAATAGGCTACTCATTCTTAAACTGAACAAAACATTATGGTTTTCAACATTTAAGATTGATCTTAAATGTAAATTTAATCATCAAAGTAAAAAGTGAAAAGAGCTGAAGATATCCTTTAGAATGTGTGTGACTATACATTTTGGAAAATGACATAATTTATATCTAAAGTTAAAAAATACAATAAAATTGGAAAAGTTGACTTTTTAGCTTCCAAATTTAGGCTACTTGTTGAACCCACTTTTTCCAAAGGAAACGCTTTCCTTTTTCATAATTTTCACACTGGCTGATTGTGAGCATGCCAATAAGCCACTGACAGTAACTAACAACATCAGTGAACCCATCTTGAAAAATTGATATCACCTATTGCTTTGACTTAAAACCTGATAATATTGTGTAAAAAATTAGAACTGTTGATTTCTGCTAGGCTATTGCAACCACTCCAACCTTCAATAAGAGCCATTCCATTATAATTCAACAAATTTTGAAGAAATTTTACACCACCATCTCTTAGATTTTCTTTATTTTTACATATTTGGTACATATTTTAGAATAATATTCATAACTGTTGGAATTTTTTTGATACCTAGTGTCGTTTTCAAGTTATCGCAATTTAAAATTTGACATTTTTGCCACTAGTGGCGCCATTGTGCGTGGGAATATTTTGGGAAAATGCTCTAAAGTCACCATTTCTTGTCCAATTACGATGAACGAAGTGTTTATTCCCATGTTCTCATGGGTGAGGAATTCAATTATGCTATTAAAATATCAAAAAAACAATTGCTTGATATGAAAATCTTCATGTTATTTTTTAAAAGTTCCTCAAACTTTAAGGCCCCCCCCACTTCACCATGATTGCATAAATTTTTTTCTGATTGGCTCTATTTTGTAAAGTGATTGTTTATTTACCAAGAAATGAAAAATCTTTCACTGAACTTTTCTCTAAGTGCTTTTATCACATTAACTGTTAGCATACCCATTGCAAGCTAATAATTATATTTAAGCTATTGTGAAGTTAGGAATAACAATTATGACTTCAGAGCCATTATGACTTCACAAAGACATAAAAATGATATGGTTAACCTCAATTTAAAATAAACAATATTACGGTACACCAAATCAGAAAAATCAATTTATTAAAATATATATAGAGCTTTTGCCACACAAGTGTGGCTTCTTCAGTACCGTATAATCATACGGTTATTCGAATAGAAACTATTGAAAATATTCAAATAGAATTCTATTTGAATAAGATTGAAAATATTCAAATATAATTCTATTTGAATATGATTATACTGAAGAAGCCACAGTGCCACACTTGTGTAGTAAAAGCTCTATATTTTAATAATTGATTTTTCTGATGTGGTGTGATATTACTTATTTTAAATTAAGGTTAACCCAGGCCTCGAAATTCGTTTTTGTTGACGGCGGACAAACGTGTCCGGTCTGAGCAGCTATCTCGGCGGACAAATTAAGTCTCACGGCGGACACACCAGTTTTAGTGTTGATCGTCATGTCATCAGACCAACGATGTGCGCTCGAAGAGTCAAAGCGCCGTGTAGATGCTTAATACGACGCATAACTGACTAACTTTCACCGAACGAGGTCGTGTGGCTTCTTGCGTCACAATGCTCTGGGCACGAGTCGGAAAACTTCTACACTAATGTCACTATTTTTTGCTGTGCAAAGTTTCATTGGGATTTTTTCTTTAGGTTTATTTTTGCGTGTCTTGTGAGCGAAATTTACTTTTCCTTGGGCGTTTTCTTTGTTACTGTAATACCAAAACTTAACAAATTTTGCTGCATCTTGCTGTAATATAGCCTACTCGTATAATCTAATTTTGTAACCAACCTTGCGTGTTATCAATATTACTCGATCAAAGCCAGACATTGTGACGTAAGACTTGAACTAAGTTGCGTGTGATTGGTGTAGTGTAGAAGTACTGGTATTCCCATCGATTCTTAGCGAAGAATTCGCCTTTGTTACGCTGATTCAATGTTATCAATCGTTGAAGCAATGTAAAACTCGAAAGTTTTCCTTCTTGAATGGAAGCTAGGAGATACAGTATTCACATTTTCTAGATGCGCGGGAAATTATATTCTTGCAACAATTGTTTGTGCTATGCAATGACGATTTGTATCCGTAGTTCCTGTGTTATTTCTCGGCGGACAAATATGACCGATCTAGATGGTACTTCCCGCGGACATCACATGCTGTGACGGCGGACATGTCCGCCGTGAATTTCGAGGCCTGTTAACCACATCATTTTTATGTCTTTGTGAAGTCATAATTGTTATCCCTAACTTCACAATAGCCTAAATATAATTATTAGCTTGCAATGGGTATGCTAACAGTTAATGTGATAAAAGCACTTAGAGAAAAGTTCAGTGAAAGATTTTTCATTTCTTGGTAAATAAACAATCACTTTACAAAATGGAGCCAATCAGAAAAAAACTTATGCAATCATGGGGGAGTGGGGGGGGCCTTAAAGTTTGAGGAACTTTTAAAAAATAACATGAAGATTTTCATATCAAGCAATTGTTTTTTTGATATTTTAATAGCATAATTGAATTCCTCACCCATGAGAACATGGGAATAAACACTTCGTTCATCGTAATTGGACAAGAAATGGTGACTTTAGAGCATTTTCCCAAAATATTCCCACACACAATGGCGCCACTAGTGGCAAAAATGTCAAATTTTAAATTGCGATAACTTGAAAACGACACAAGGTATAAAAAAAAATTCCAACAGATATGAATATTATTCTAAAATATGTACCAAATATGTAAAAATGAAGAAAATCTAAGAGAAATCACCATTTGTTCAATTATAATGGAATGACTCATAAGATACTCGAAGGTGATGTTGTGCTGAGTGCTGACATGCATTCAAATCAGAAAAGAAAATTTAAGGGCTCAGGTAAAATATTATGAAATGCAAATATGTAGGGGTAGGCACTTGTACAAACCCCTGTCCCCTATTTGTACAAGCCGCTCGCAAGCGATTGAGTTTCATCCAGAGGCGTAGTCAAGGGGGCAATTGCCTCCCTATAGTATTTAAAATAAACATTTCACCTTTTGTCACAGCATCACTTGACAGAGCTACTGATGTAGGCTGAAATTGTGCTAAGAATAAAGGCGATTTTACAGCAATTTTTTCACATTTTTTTGATGGGTTTTGGGCGTCCGCCAAACCATCTCTGGGTGTTTGCTTTTGCCAACTCATTACCGAACTCACTTACATGTTGAATAATATTTATCTGCTTCACCACAAATTTTTTTTGGCTACGCCTCTGAATGTAGCTCATGTAGTGTACTGTATACATATATATAATATTAAAAAGCAGCAATGTTCCATTATGACAAGATATGAAATGATGACTTTATTGCAAATCTAAATAATATTGTAAACCTTTCCCCATCTTTCGAGCAAAATCTTTCAAATGCCTGGACAATCCAATAAAAAAAAGACCCCATAACGTAGATACTAAACTCATATTTAAATTATGCCAATGGAAATAGGCTACTGCTTGTTTGAAAAAGTTTGCCCTCTCCCAATTTTCACTTCTGAATAGTTGTCTGGGATTGAGAAGTTTGGTCAGTGGTTCCCAACCTTTTTCTATCCTGAAGACCTTTTTAGTCAATATTCAAAATCAAATCTAAACTTCACCTCTACAAATTTAGTCTGTTAAAAACTCGTTTACATTAATATTATAATCTAAGTCTTAGAAAAGATACTAAACTCTCAATTTAGTGATAAGATCTTTTTTGGCTATTCCTCTTCATATGTAGTAGAATAATTAGGGTAATGATGAACTTTGCTGAAAAATATTTTATTCAAAATGTAAGAGTCAATGCATTTAACAGTCAGTGTGAAGCTTTGTTTAGTCTTTTCATTACCTGCTATTAATACTCTCAACTTTTGAGTGATATGAAGTCGCAAAAGTTTACTTAGTGTGTGAAAACATGTTAATTCAAAAATGATTTGAACATGCTCTAATTCTAGAGCTCTAGTCGAGCCAACTTACTAGGCTCAAAAAGCTTTACAATCCTAAAACCAAACTCTCAATGAAAATTGCAAAATTTCCCCTTAATGAGGAATTCCTCCCCGGTTGGGACCCCTGAGTTAGGTAAACCACAGTACAAATGGCAGCGGTTACATTATAAGGCTGCAAAAATTAAAGGCAGTGGCTATTTTGACCGGCTCCGGTCTTTGAATCTGAAACACTATTTGACCGGTCATGACGTCACTACATAAGCACTTTTTTCTTTCAAAGCAAAAGACGATAAGCGCGTTAAGTTTTAAATTCAACACGTTTTCTTCAACTGAGTCCGTGGCGCATACGTAACGTCTCAGGCTGCCATTTTAAAGGGAATGAGTTCGATACTATCCGGAAGCGTTTTTTTTTTTTTTTTTTTTAATTACAAAAGGATACAAACTGATATGAATGAATCAACAAGTGAATAAAAAAGTTTCAAAACGAATTAAAAAAGTTTTTTCTAGTCTTTATTTTTAACAAATTCCTTTCATTTCTTAGCACAAATTCTCTGAAAAAATCACACCTTCTAATAAGCTGTAAGATTACGTTTCGCTAAAGTCCGAAGTTAAAAATTAAATCCAGTCTCATTGTCGCACAACAATCAGTCAAGTTTCAAATCATCATCTCAACCAACCCTTCAAGACAACTTTCCACTTTCAAAAATTTAATTAAAAAAAAAAAAAAAAAAGAACGCTTCCGGATAGAATCGAACTCATTCCCTCTACAATGGCAGCCCGATACGTTACGTATGCGCCACGGATTCAGTTGAAAAAACGTATTGAATTTAAAACTTAAGGCGCGTATCGTCTTTTGCTTTGAAAGAGAAAAAGAAAAAAGTGCTTATGTAGTGACGTCATGACCGGTCAAATTGTGTTTCAGATTCAAAGACCGGAGCCGGTCAAATAGCCACTGCCAAAATTCAATCAATCAATCAATGTTTTATTTGTCAGTAACAGGAACATAGGTACATGTTTGAAATATGCAATATACACAGTACAAAAGTTACACAAGTTCCCATACCGACAGGGAGACAACGAGACGACCATACGGTCTACTAGTCAATTGCCACCCTACGGATATTACGATTTTGCCATTTAAAATAAGCTTACAAGTGAAAAATAATCATTGAAACGTTCCCGCGCTTCAACAACAGCATACGCACAAAAAAAAAAAAAAAACATATTGATGATAACGTAAGCCAAAACACAAAATTCCATGAAGCAAGCAGAGAATAATAAAGTTACCGAAGCAACAGACAAGTTGGTTTCCATAACATATCACTTTACGATGCACTGTAGCTTTGTAAAATTAACGTTTTGATCTCTTTTTTGAAACAATGAAATGATAAGTTTTTTAGCCTACTTGGAACCTCTGACCAGAGCATTGGTCCCAATACCTGCATGGACTTCTTGCCAAATTCTGTGTTTGATCTGTTTATAAAATAATTGTTGCTTGTTTGATATCTTGTGTTATGCTGATGAATAGATGAAGCATTTGTAAATAAATCACAATACGTAGACGGATACTCATTCATATGAACTTTGTACATATGTTTTTTTATTTCAATGTTATGTATGTCTTTTAGTTTCAAGATGTTCATTTTGAAAAATAAAAAATTAGTGTGAGCATAGTAATTTTGTTTCGTAATTATTCTTATAACCTTTTTTTGTAATTTTATTAAGGCAGTGGCTATTTGACCGGCTCCGGTCTTTGAATCTGAAACACTATTTGACCGGTCATGACGTCATTACATAAGTACTTTTTTCTTTTTCTCTTTCAAAGCAAAAGACGTGAAGCGCCGATATAAAGTTCTAAATTCAACACGTCTTCTTCAACTGAGTCCGTGGCGCATACGTTGCGTCTCGGGTTGTCATTCTAGAGGGGATGAGTTCGATACTATCCGGACGCATTGACTTTTTTTTCATTTTTTTTTTTTGTTTAAACTTTGAACCGAAGCGCATTTTTGTGATCAATTTTTATTTTGAGTAGCCTACAGCCTGGGTAATTTTCCGATCGTCATAAGTGACCGTGTTTGCTGAACGACCCTACATATTTGCTCTCAAGTTAGTTATATTTTTTAAAGAAGTATTGTATAGGCTATAACTAACTTGAGAGCAAAAATGTAATTTTCTTTTAAAAAAAATGGACGATTGGAAAATTGGACCACTTATCACGATCGGAAAATTACCAAGAGAAATTCTCAAATTCCAGCAAATTAAAAAAACTCTAACTTTATTTCTTAATTTGAAGACATAAAAAAATGGGCTGTAGGCTACTCAAATTCAAAATTGATCACAAAAATGCGCTTCGGTTCAAAGTTTAAACAAAAAAAAAAAAAAATGAAAAAAAAGTCAATGCGTCCGGATAGTATCGAACTCATCCCCTCTAGAATGGCAACCCGAGACGCAACGTATGCGCTACGGACTGAGTTGAAGAGAACGTGTTGAATTTAGAACTTTATATCGGCGCTTCACGTCTTTTGCTTTGAAAGAGAAAAAGAAAAAAGTACTTATGTAATGACGTCATGACCGGTCAAATAGTGTTTCAGATTCAAAGACCGGAGCCGGTCAAATAGCCACTGCCTTTTATTAATGGATCCAGTGCACTGTCACAGGCCTTTCCCCAGCTTGAAATACAATATTGCAAATGACAGTAAATCAAAGCGTGATACACATCTTTTAAAGTGTCTGTGTTGACATAATTTCTGAGTTTAAGCAACGCCCATGAGCCTTTTGCTACTTTTCCGCACATTTTATCTATGTGATATTTCCATGTTAATTTGTTATCTATGTGAACGCCAAGGTATTTTATTTGATCTTTTTGTTGAATGCTTGTGTTACCAATGTTAATGTTAACATTTTTTATGTGTTTTTTATTTGTTATTAAATTGCTAATTGCTTCAACCTTCAAAAAAATTAAATTGCTTCAAACTGCTTTATTAATTTTTAAGGGGTCAGATTTAATTTTGGGGGACTTAGGCCAACGTGGGTGCAACCTAGTTCATACCCTCAGTTCGTACCCTGAAAAGATCGAGAGAAAAAATTCAAAAAAGCCGAAGTTGCTGTTCGGAGTGTCCGCAAACAAACAAACTGAAAAGATCGGTGGAAAAAGCCGAAGACGCTGATCGCAGTTTCCGTTTTTCCGTAGTTTCCGCAAACATTTAAAAATTTCTGGTAGTAGTGATCCTAAGAGTTTGCCGAAATCGCTGATCACAGTTTTTGCAAACATTCTAAAAGGGTTAGGGTTAGTAAAAGATGAGAGAAAAAATTAAAAAAAGCCGAAGTCGCAGATTGCAGTTTCCGCAAACATTTTAAAAGGGTTAGAGTTAACTGAAAAGATCAAACCATGTCATTTTCCAAAAAATTTCCGGTAATGATCCTGAGAGTTTTTGTTTGTTTGTAGAAACTGCGATCAGCAACTTCGGCTTTGTGCTATTTTTTCTCTCGATCTTTTCAGAGGGAAAATTTTAAAATGTTTGCGGAAGCTGCGATCAGCGACTTCGGCTTTTTTAAATTTTTTTCTCAATCTTTTCAGGGTACGAATTAGGTTGCATCCGGCCAACGCGGGCATGGCTCTGTCTCAGACAGAGCCGTCCCTGATTCGAGCATATGGTTTGTATTGTAATTATGTTACTGCACTATAGGCTACCCCCCCAGACAGGAAAATAACCAACTTTTATGATTTCATTTAGGGTGTTTTTAACAGGACATTTTTGCACGTAAAGCATTAAATCACCACTTTGGGTTTCTAACTTGCTTGCAATGCACTTAATTACCTTTCCGGACCCTTATGCTACATTACGGGCCCTCATGGCTAAACAATAACAACTTTTATGCTTGAATTTAGTCGTTTAGGATGGTTTCAACCAAACATTTTTGTGCGTAAACCATAAAATCACAATTTCGGGTCCCCCAACAAACACAGGCCAGGGCCTTCAAGGGTACGCCATACCCTCCGTACCCTCCTCACATAGACCTTGAGATCATGCTATGTTATGATTATGATGATGCTGGCTAATTATGTACCTACTGTGATAGGCTACAGAATTACTGGTAGGGGAAGGGAAGGTAATTTGATACGGAAGGTAATTTGATACACCCCCCCTACAGAAGTGTACAAATAATATTAGTCAAAAATATTGTTATTAGGTAGAAGATCTGTGAAAATAATGCCTACAAAAATTGCACCATGCAGCTAACTCGTGCTTTTATGGCATAAAATTGCAAAAATGTGTTTTTTGAGTATTTTCGTAAAATTTTTAACTCATGATTATTTTCGTCTGGAAAATTAAAGAAAAGTTTCTGAAAGATGAAACCAAACTCATTTGACAGTTCATTGATAAGGCTTCAAGGGCATGTCACGTTTTTTCTGCAATGTGCATCTGAGCATACAAAAATCAGAATTTTATAACTTTTTTTGAAAAAGGTAAATTGATACATGTGGAGAAGGTAAATTGATACAGTATATTAAATTCTTTTTTGTGACTGTAGTAAATGTTGTCATTGATCTAGTTGATTTTAATAAGTTATTCTTTATTAACAAGACCTGCTACTTTGAGAAACAACTATTATATAGGCTTTCGTAAGCCTACACGCTGTCTGCTGTCAAAAAATGAGAAAAGCGCAATGCTCCCTCCTTGAATAAGAACTCTAGCCAATGATCCTTCCCATGTCCATTCCGCTGCAGAAGCTTCGCCGCACACATGGGCTTCAACAGTCGTCCTTGCACCCAAGCACGCCAACCACATAATAAATTTTCATTTATTGCTTTGCTGTCAAAGGGGATTTCTGTATTAGTTTTACTGTATCAAATTACCTTCCGGGTGTATCAATTTACCTTCCGTGGAAGGTAAATTGATACATTTGAGTGACGTTTTTAAAATTTCAATTAAAAAAAAAGTAACAAAAATAGAAAAGTGAAAATGTTTTTAAAAAGTGTGTAAGAGATCAGACTTTCATTTCAGCTTAAAATCAATAGTTTGTGTCACGTAATTTTCAGTTGACAGGCAAAAATGTTAAAAGTGTATCAAATTACCTTCCCTTCCGTGTCGTAAATATTATTTTGAGGCAGAAATGAAAGATTACAATTAGGCTAAACGCTATAATAGCTGAAATTGTTATATCGCATTGCAAAATGTGCAGTCTTAAAAGGGCACCATTGCCCCCCTGCCCCCCGCTTCCGGCGCCCCTGCAAACACATTGATGCAGCCAAACAAAAAAATAGGTAGGGCTACTGATACTTTGATCACTGTTTAAAGTTATGCACACCAACATAGCGCTAAATCGCTAAAAAACACTAGATAGCAAAAAAAAGTTTAGAACACTATAGATGCAAAAACACTAGATCTAGTGGGAAAACACTAGCAGTGGCACCACTGCTCTGACGGGCGACTTTAAATTATGATGCTTATAAACAAGACTGCTGAGGAACAAGCATCTACTGAGTTCCTGCTACACTCGACTGCCAAGAAACAGACTTTTAAAAGTTACTAATTTGCACTGTTTCAACATCCCGACACATTCAATAAGACACTGAAAAGATGTAGGCCTAAACTAGAAATTTTCGCTGGTTTGAACAAGTTTTCAGAAAACGAACTTCCAGTCAAAACTCTGATCTAGTTCCTCTTCACACACCCACACGTTTGTGTTTCTGATAATTGTTGGCTCAACAAACCGCATCTGCTACGTGCTATTATTGCTATACTACATTGCTAGTTGCTACGTGAGCTTTCATCGAATGATCTTTTTGATGATTTTAGATTGCCAAAACGTTAAAACGATGCAAAGCAAATTATTGTGAAATTACCGCAGGCAGATCGTGACCGGTGCACAACACGTGATGGTTACATGTTAAAATGAATCAAATTGCGTCATGCTTCCGCTGACAGTTTCGGTACCTCTTGTTAATAGTTCAGTTTGATCAGTTTGTTTTTATTTCTAACCATCACAATGAACAAAAAAACAATATATGACAAACATAGCAGAGGTCCAGAAAATAGTAGAAGCGACAAAACGCGGACGTTATAGCGTGCATGACTCCAAAGCGGGACAATCAGTTAAAAATATGGCATGGTCGCAACACCTTAATAATAGGCTACAAAGTAGGCTAGTAGCAATCAGGCCCGTAGCCAGGGGGGTACTCAGGGTTCCCGGGAACCCCCCCTTGAGCAGAAAAGGTCCACATTTTGGAGAAGGTGTAGTGTAGGCAGGCGCGGATCTATGGGGGGGCCAAGGGGCCCGCCCCCCCCGAAATTTTGTGAGAAATTGTTGAATGGTTTGATATGCTTCTAAACAGCGGCTATTAGTCCCACAGCGGACTTACAAACCCCCTTTGGCACGCGTGTGACGTCACGATGTTGAGAATGATTCTTTCAGTCTCCATGTTTCCAAAACAAAGTTTGCCTAGTTTTAAGCGAAACTCTATTAAAAGAGCAAGTTTTGCCAATACCAAACATTCAAACATCTCAGCCAGGAAATAGCAACAAGAAAACATATCAAGACTTAGCTTTATTACCGAAAGAATGCCGAAGAAAACATGATCTTATCCTTTTGCTGTGCCACCGGACAGCACCATTTTACAGGAATACTTATGCCCATATTTTTGTTGAAAATGCTCTCAGAATGCACCAAATTCAAAGTAATTTTTCAAAATTTTCTGGGGGAGGGCCCCCAGCCCCCAGGCCACTGATTGTTCATATCTGTTTTATTTTTTTCTTACTTTTTAATTCATTTTCAAATTTTCTTGCCCCCCCCCAAGAAAAACTCCTAGATCCGCGCCTGAGTGTAGGCTACATATGATCACAGGATCAGTTGAAACCTTCCAGATAGTTCTAAATAAGATGTTTCTGGAAGATAAATGGAAGATTGAAAACATTTTCGTCCCGGACGCGTTAATAACGAAAAATAAAATGATATGATTGTACAATAGTAAAGTCTTAAACTTTGATCATTTCTACGTCATAATAACTTGTTTTGCGCTAGCGAATGTGACGAAAGTTGTTAAACTCGTATTTTCTCGGTTACAGAGTTTACGGAATAGTTAATCTTTCTTGCATTCTACCTTCTGGATAATTCTATTAATAAAATTTTATAAATACATTTCCCATGATAAAAGATACTTGACGTGAGAACAGGCAACGGAATTGTGTACGTATTGGTTTAGTGCAGTGGTTCCCAACCTTTTGGTTGTCACGGACCTCTTTAGACAAATTATTAATTCTGCAGACCCCTACCTAAATTTTGCCTGAAACTCAATTAACATACTATTGACTATTGTAATAATTATGCTACTCAATTACTGTACTGTGTCACATTGCATTGCCGCTATGACTCCTGCGGCAAATATTAGGTTAAATTAAACAGTCGCTCAAATAAGAAAATGAATAAATTGTTCACGAAATGTCAGCAGTAGGCCTATTTGATTATTAAGGTGATCCAAAGTGCCAGGCCGAAACTTTTTCAACGTAAGCAAATTTAATGAGAGAAATGAAAGTAAAAAGATCGCTTTTCGTTTTTTTTTTCTCTAAAATTCATCAAGGTAATCACGGACCCCAAAGGCTTTCTCACGGACTCCCAAGGGATCCGCAGACCCCAGGTTGGGAACCACTGGTTTAGTGCTGGATAGTGTGAGATATACTTTAAGATGAATTACAGTGAAATTCGCTGAAGCTTGCATTAATTTGTGCAATTGTTCCATGGACCATTTTTTAAGAAAAACATTCCATAGACCATAGGCAATTGATGTCCAATTCTCCATTAGGCTATGTGAACCAATAAAATTCTTTTTGGACCACTAAAATTCCAGGTGGATCATCAGTGGCGCAAATTGTTATATTGCAAATTGTGCAGTAGCTTACATGACCTCATAAAGACATCTACCCTCAGAAAAAGCAATCAGAACGATATAACCGTGCTCACTAGCAAATATTAAATCGTGGTCATAGCAACAAAGTCGGATTTTGTATTTGCTTTTGGAGTGACTCTCCTTGAAGCTAGTCTAGCTCGAATAAAGCCATCCCGTCGTTGGTAGCCAGCCACACTTCCGCAGGCGTTGGTCACTTCCCGGATAATGAGCTCCACAGCCTGAGTATGACAAGGGAAATGTGCGCATTCAAACTTCGTATTCTTTAAATTCTTTAATTCGTCCAAGGTCTGTTTGTTTGTTTGTTTATCTTTATCCTGCATTGCGGGAAAGCGGACTTGAGCGCTATGCATCGGTGTACGCCTTCCGACATACACCTGACCTACGCTGCAGCCGACAGCAATGTCTGTTTCCGGTTGTCTACTCTACTTATGACTTAAATTTGGTACTACCCATTACTCGAAAATCGATCACTAGGTAGAGGCAATTATCGTAAAGTTTCTTGCCCAGAGAAACAACAGCAAGTGCGAGTGGCTGGAGTCGAACATGCAGGCTCTCGACTCTGTAGGTGTGGTATCCTCCCAATTAATTAACGAGCACAGTGAGTCGGCATTCCAGTTTAATTTTGGAGGTATGAATGTGCGGATGGAAACATCACCAGTGTTGTTGCCTTTACGAATATCTTCCAAAATTCTCACAGCAAAAGATCGAACAGCAGGGTCGTCATTGCTTACCATCGCTAGAAGGAGGCTCTCACTGTGAGCATGCCACGACTTTATATAAGGAGCAACAACTTCCTGAGTATCCGCAGGAAGAAGATGTAACAGCTGGACCTGACGGAAAACATGAAATGGGGCATGGTGAATGTATGGCTTGCTTTTTATCTCAAACCACAGTGGAGCATAATTAGTGGCAATAAATGCTACCAACTTCTGGAGAGCATCAACAATCGTCCCCTGCAGAGCATGCTTTGACATGTAAAGCCGACATAATCGACATGCGAGTGTAAGCCATCGTGAATGAGAAATTGGACCGGGCTTCAAATGCTTCAAGCTGTCTAAAATTTTTCCACCTTGAATTGATGTCACAGAAAGAAGAAGATATCTTTGATCTGTGGAAAGATCAGAGATAATCTCAGGTGGTACTTGTAATTTTGGGCCTTTAATTGGCAGAAATTTTGCATCCAATTCAAGGTCTTCAACATGCGGTAGAATTTTTCCGATCGGCCCTTTGAAGGAAGCACTTCCAGAAGTTGCTCCATCAAGCTTTTGGAATAAATGTCGCAATGGGAGCTCATTGGTATGCCACATGCATATATTCCATTGGAGACGGTGGCCAATGTGTCGTTCACACCTGGCAATTATTCCATTATTTTTCCCAGTATTAACAGCAGTGGAGTCTGCTCCTACAACCAACCAGCTGTCGATGAGTCTGCAGCTTTCCCAAAAGGTGTGACATGTCCAATGTATTGGCCTTCCGGTTCTCCAACTAAAACTATGTGCTCTTGCTTTATTTGTTTCTGCCTAAAAACCCCATCATCTTCTTCTACAGTAAGAGTTTCAATCTCCTTCCCATCGAAGAAGATGCTCTGTAACTTTTCCTCTTCTCTTTTCTCTCGATCTACTTCTGTTTCTCTCTTGCGAACCTTTTCCACTTCCCTCCGGATCTTGCTTTGGTCTACTATCATTGAAGGGTCGTCTGGTGAAATAAATCCGACATCAATAAGTGTAGCATTTACCAAAGCAGCAGCTTCTCTTTGACTTGTACCCCATCGCATTACTTCCCTTGCGACTGTTGGAAGTGGTAATCGCATTTGATGTCCTGGAAAAAATATGGTTTATTAATTATTGTAATAAGGAGGAATCTGTTTGTGGTATATGATGTACATAAATTACGTTATTTCTAAAAGATAAACCAGAACTAGCATCTGCAATTTGAATAAAACTTGATTGAAAACTCAATAATAAAACAAACAATTTATTTTCATAAAAGGAATGTGAGTCTTTTATGAATTATTAAGAGCAACAGGACTTTTACTGGATGTCGTACTTGTCTGAAATCAGTTCCTTGCTAAGCTTTAAAAGAAAAACACATCAAAAGCGTTTGCAATAGTATGTAAGTACCCCCACCTGTGGTCGCTTTGTACGATACATTGTTATCTTCGGATGAGCCAGGCACAGCTTCTTCCAGTGAAGAATCGTTTGCTTCCAGAATTGTTGCAGAAAACTGCTCTTTCCTCCAGTAAGTTTCTTCCATCTTTTGGGACTTCTTAGCAGCAGCAAACTCATCCAGACGGTACTGTTCCATACTCTTGATTAAAAATAATTATTGTAAAAAATATCATTAAAATAGTCCAACAACTAATGTTAATTAATAGCCAAGTTGAAAGAAAGCAGTTTAATGCAACAGCAAAGAATTCTAAAATGCATGTCCTGTCTTACCTTTTTGTGAACAATCTTTTGAAGAGTTTTAGTTGTCTTTTTGTCAAGTGTTCCAACTTGGTATTGAGGTGCTGTTGCTCCACGATTACGTTGGGAGAGGAAAAATTTCAGTTCTGCCTTCGGAATGGGGTCTTCTTTAGGACAACTGCACGTGATATGAGCTCCCCATTCACACGAATCTCCACAAATGGATTTATCACAAACAGATATCAAGCAACGGCATTTTAGAATTTCGAAAACTTTATCCAGTTTCTCATCAAAGGTGTTTTGTTTTGGACCATGAGATTTACTTCGTTGAAAATATATAGTTGCTGATTATAAGATTTTTTTATTCTATTGGCAATCGAACATTTTGAAGCAAAGGAAAGGGATGAATTCACACGATGGTAGATGATAATGACATCATTGGCGATCTTCGTGAAGAGTGAAAAATTAACTCTGTTTCCAGATTCCTGAAAAAATATTTATTAGGATTGCCATATCTCTGAAAGAAAGTGACTAATAATTCTAATCATTGCTTCTTTAAAAATAGTTTAATAAACCTACAGCCTAGGTTTTGGAAAAAAGTTTGGTTGTTTGCTAGACCTGTTTTCTGTTCTTGACTTGTTTAAATTCTTGTTTTAACAAACTAATTACTTACAGAGTAAGTACTAAGGAGGCCCATCTCGGAGCGTTGGTAGGTCTGCAGTTGGGAGTTCTTTCGACGGTCCAATGACAGAGCTTTCAGCGCTTCTAATTGTCTTCGTAGAAGTTTTAGGCATTATCTTACTGATACAACAGTCTACAATTATTTAAGCGTTATTAACTGAAAAGATAGTTGAAGATTATGGTACCGTTATAGTTTTGTGATCTTATGACTACGGTACATACAAGCTGTGAAGTAAACTAGAACTCAACAGAACTTTTTCTAACACTGATTTAATTTCAAATATTGAAATTCCTAGGCCTTGTACTTCATTAATCTGTAACAAACTCTACATTTTATACAATTTGTCATCGTGATTCAGTAATAGAGCTTCGGTAGAGAGTTTGTCTTGTTGAACCATAGGCATACGAAGCCGAGCAACGTGATCAAGTTTAACCTCTTCAAGTTTATTACATTTACATAAACATAAAACTACGCAACAAATTAAGTATCAAACGTTTTCGACATCACAAGATGTCCTCTTCAGGAATAATATACATACAAATTAACTACATCTGAAAAAAATACAATGGTTAACTAAATCTATAAACAGAAAAAGACAAAAACTGCACAGTACTTCTGACTAGCTCAAACTCATCGATATAGGCTCCACGAGAATCAAAGGTAACTGCATCAAAAGGTGTTAAACAGATCACATGATATGGTAGAAAGGCAAGGTGCGAAAAAACTAATTTTAAAATACAGAGAGCAAGAAAGACGAGCCGCAAGCATACAATTTGTCTGTTCAAAAGTGGATTGTGACGTTTTATGTACAAGGCTTCCAAGATCTTAGTTTGATACTCAGACCTGCCTCTAGACATGATCTCAAACTGCTTGATAGAAACGTTATTTTGGCATTCTGTACATGAAAAAATGTGATCTTTAATTGCGCTTTTCTGTATAGAATTCAAATTCAGGTGTTCCCCAGTTCTAGTCGATAAATGTCTTGTTGACATACCGATGTATGTCAGGCTTGCATCACGCAAACAACTGAATTTATAAACGCCATTAGAACATAGAGCAGGGGTCGGCAACCTTTCTTCAGTCGCGGGCCAAAACAAAACTGCGCAGATGTCAACGGGCCGTACAAGTTTTCCATTTGCACTTCCGTTTTCTTTACTTTTCATAATATTGTTAAAATTGGCGTTCTTATCAGAGTATCTCCATAGTTAGCTACTATAGGCTTATATAGATTAATATAAAGAAAATTAGTAACAATTGGTAACGAAAAACACCAAGTACTTTATTTATTGACAGCACAACATTAATGTGATGTTTGATGTTGTTTCCTGCTAGAAAGTTTTTGAAGGTCAGGTGATAGGTTGGATGAGGCAAGAATCATAACATCTTGCAAGTGGTCATCAGTAAGTTGTGTTCTCAACTTGCCGTTAAATATACGGTTAATTGACTATTACTAACGCAACTCATGTAGCCTGCAACTAGCATGCAGTAAATAGGCAAATATATAACCGGATTTCAAGGTGAAACTGCCAAGTACCTTGATGCTACCTTCTGCAAGCTTAAGCTAAATTTTGCCCCAAACCTAGTTTACGATAACAAAGCGACCCGTGATCGATAGGTCGCGGGTACAAAGGCGCTTTGTGATAATTTCCTATGCTTGGTGGATTCTAACAAGCAGCAAATTCTTCAAAGACAAGAATCACTTGTTGAAAAAAACAGAAAAATGGAACTGGGAGTAAACTATAACTCTAAAAAATAAAGTAATTTAAAAGTCTGGACCGGCTGTCACTAAAAAGGCCAATTCCTGCTTCCTAAGCTACACATATTTCTAAATTATCAACCTTCAAACAAACTAATTCTTAAAACTTCAAATCTATCAAACTATCTGTCAGGTCTGCAACGTCGCTCTCTCTAAAATGCAGTTCGCAGAGAAAGAATATCAAGGAAATTCAAAATGGCGACAATGCCCTAACTAAGCATTGTTGCGGCATAAGTACACAGGCTACGTGATTACAAGTGAGCGTTACGGATAAATATAAAAAAGTAAAAATTGCAAAAGTTTTACATAACATTTAGTAATCTTAATTCGGTTATGTAAAACCAAATGGCAGCATAAAATAATGGGATGTTCGTTTTGGCCCGCCAACTACAATTTGCAAAAATGCTGCGGGCCGGATAATTTTGCTTGGCGGGCCGGATCCGGCCCGCGGGCCGTAGGTTGCCGACCCCTGACATAGAGCAAAGGGCGTAGGCGACTTCAGCTGAAAATATCTGCCTACTTTGAACGTTCTATATACAGGGTAAATGTCACAATCAAATTTCTTTTTGACAATTTTAGCTAGATTTTTTGAAAATCTTACAGAATCTTTTCCCAAGAATGGTATATCAAAAAAGTTGCTAAAATCGTCTTCTTCGGGTTTATCTTTCGGTTTTGTATCCAAAAAAGTTTTTAATATTTTATCAAAAAAGTATGACGGGTATCCATTTAAATGTAGCATATTTTTCAACTTGTTAGTTTCATTGTGGAACAACAAGTCCGTCGAGCAAACCAAACGGGCACGAGATAAAAGACATAAGATTAATCCAGATTTCCACTTATTTGGGCAAAAAGCATTGTAATTTAAAAGTAGGCCAGTGTTGGTGGGTTTTCTCCAGATTTGTGTGTCAAACGAGTCATAATTTATTTTTACCTCAACGTCTAAAAAGGCAATAGTGTCATCAGATTTTTCAACAGTAAATTTGATGTTTTGATGTTGAGCATTTAAAAGGTTTAAAACTGCGAACAAGACTGATCGTTGTCAAAAACTGCAAAAATATCGTCAACATAACGTACATACATTTTAGGGTAAAAATCACGGAACACTTCAAACATTTTCGTTTCTAAGTGCGCTAAAAAGAAGTTGGCCAAAGTTGGACCAAGTGGAGAACCCATGGTGACGCCATCAATCTGCTTAAACAAGCGATTATTAAACATAAACATACCTTCAGTGGCCAGATTTAACAATTTTATGAAATCCTTTTTCTCAATGAGTGGTCGATGCGGTTGGTTGTCATTAAAAATGTGATCAGCAATAATATTGATGGTTTCTCGAAGCGGCACGTTAGTAAATAGCGATGTCACATCGAAACTCACCATAGCACTATTCGGAGGACATTTAAAATCTTTCAGTTTTTCCATAAATTGTTTCGTCGAATTTAGCATGTAGGCTAAGTTTTATGTTTATGTAAATGTAATAAACTTGAAGATGTTAAACTTGATCACGTTGCTCGGCTTCGTATGCCTATGGTTGATTCAGTAATGTTTTAGCACCGATGAGCAGAAATTAGGCTACATCAAAGGTCAAAGCAATCACCTGCAAAAACCCTAATATTCTCGAATGACAACCGCTTCGAGTTTCTCGGGAAAGCTAGGCTACATATCAACTAAGTTATATAAGTTTTAAACACATAGTAGCCTTAATGTTATTCACCAACCTAGAATTGCACTGTAGCAAACATTTCAGCTGAAAACTGCTTCTTGTCTGATTTTCTGGAGCTTACTCCCAATCAGTGGTCCCATCCAAAAATTTGAAAAAAACCTAGATTTTATCTAGAAAAAACCCAGATTGGCTAAAAAAACCCAGATGTTCATAATAGGTAATAGAAAAGCTTCGAGATGTCTACTACACTTTTTGCTATCTTTAAATTTTGTACCACCCATTGACTATTCAAATACATTTTATTCTACAAGAGTTATTTTCTGCAAGTCTTTTTGTCTTTGGAGTCGTTTTTCATAACGTTGATGGCAAAGACCCTCCATTACTTCGTTCACCAATTTTCTTTTAGGTTCCCAGGTATGACAGTTTTGCCCCGCTCTTTTTATGGCCTGTTTTGCTATCAACAAATCTTTCACAAAACTAGTGATACTCAGGAGATCAGCCTGGTAAAACTGCATTTGAACTTGACTGAAAATCATTACCAGTACTCAAACTGATTGATTGATTGAATCCTGATTGAATCTTTTTTGATTGATTGATTGATTGATTGGAACTGAATGCTTTATTTGTGATCAGGAGGGGAACTAGCTTATAGCTTTTAAATCAGAAAGAATTCATTTCAGATAGGCTATATTTTGCAGCGAAATAATTACATAAATGGTTAATTCAGCTCGCGATTCTAATAATTTTATGCAAAATCAATAGATATTTAAGAAAAGTCAAAAATGCAGAAAAAAACCCAGATATCAACGTTTTATAAAAAAAAAACTTAAAAACCCAGACGGGTAGCAAAAAAAACAGATCTGGGTTTAAAAACCCAGGAATGGGAGCCCTGCTCCCAATCGTTAAATCACTCATTGTGTCGTCACAGACAACGTTTCCATGGAACTGCGCAATCACAGAGCGCTATTTGGATCACGTGATTCAGGCGCTACGCATTCAAGTTTGGTGAATCGCCTTATCAAAAGTTGTAAGTACCTAATCTTTAAACGCTTCAATGTTTAAAGTTAGAGCGTTTTATTACAAAATATTTTACAGGAATGCTCTACAATCTACATATTGCTACAATCCATGAGCGATAGGTTAAATTTTGAAATTTGATTTTCGAATCGCCATGTGGAAACACCAAGAAGAAAGCGTTTTCAAAAGGTCTATATTCTTGGATTTGGAATCCAGTTAACTTCACGCGAAAAATGTCCTTACATTTTGACAGAGTTTGAGAATTTGATGACAAATCAACGCGTGGTCAAAGAAAAGAAAATGCTTAACCTGCAGCTTTACGCAAAATTTGGGATGGACTTGTAGAAAACTGTAAAAAAAATCTATAAGCCATTTGAAGAAGTAACGGTAGATGAACAATTAGTCTCTTTCCGAGGGAAGTGTCCAATGAGACAGTACATGAAATCAAAACCAGCAAGATGGAGAATTAAAGTGTGGGCAGCTGAAGACGTGAAAACCACTTAGGCTGCCTGTATAATCTCCAAGACTCTTCCGGAAAACTTTCTGGGAGTGCACGAGAGAAAAATCAAGGACGTCTGGTTGTGTGTAGGCTACTGTGTGACATGATGAAATCACTGTTTGCAACTGGAAGAAGTGTTACCACCGATATTTTTTTTACATCAATGCCAACTGCAGAATTTTTGCTCCACAAAAATATCACCAAGACAGGAACACTGAGCAAAAAAGTCAGATATTCCTGCAGCTGCAGTTATGGAAGTTGCGAAGGAACGATACGTTTTATCGTCAAAGTCTATCTTTTCAGATAAACTCTCAGTTGTAAGCTATGTGCCTAAAAAAACAGGACGGTTCGTTTACTATCTTCTCAGTAGGCTATCTTGATGATTCAATGTCTAATGAAGATCACAAGAAACCCAACATGATACTTGAATATAACCGCACAAAAGGCGGAGTGGATGATGCAGACAAGTTGGTGAGTGAATATTCTTGTGCCAGACGAATGTCAAGATGGCCTTTCCGACTTTTTACGAACGTGCTTGACATTGGAGCCCTGAATTCCTATATCACTTGGGTGTTCAAAAACAAAGACTGGAACAGTAGAAAATCTAAACAAGGATATTATTTCTTGACGGAGGTAAGCAAAGAATTGACGAAACCTAATGTCTTGCGCAGAACATGTAATCCATCTGGTTTTCAGCTTCACATCGTTAGAGCTATTGAAGGTAGCCTATGGGAGTTTCTGTAGCTCGAAACACTGAACCTTCAAATATATTCTTAACGTCAAGGCAGCTAGTGAGACGGAAGAGAGGAAGATGTTTTCAATGTCCTTGAAACAACGATAGAAAAGTTAACATTATATGCTCCAAATGCAAACGTTTCGTTTGCGAACAGCACCGAGTCACCAACACAACCGTGACAAGTGCAAAAGAATGTGAAGATGACAGTGAATGAACTGTGCGTTTATAAATATGATCCTTTGTCTAAGTAGCCTAATTTGTAGAAACACATATATTATAGGTCTGATTATAGGCTACTGTAGTAGCATATCTTTCAAATCTTAACAAATAACTATCCAACTCATCTTTTTCTTCAACAAATGATGGCAAATCTGGACGTCTAACTTGCGCCACAATAACATCTCGAGCATTATCATTAGTAGAATTAGATCGCTCACCAATGTCCAGCTTTTGTCTTTCTAATTCAAGTTTTAACTTTTCCAATTCATATTGCGCTCTTCTTTCTTCAGCTTCGCGTTGCGCCCGATTCTCTTCGGCTTCGCGCTGCGCCCGCTTCTCCTCTGCTTCAGCTTCAAATTGTGCTCGCTTTTCTTCAGCTTCAAGTTGTGCTCGCTTTTCTTCAACTTCAAGTTCTGCTTTCCTTATTTCACGAGCAGCTCTTCTATCTTCTCTTTCGTCAGCTTCTCGCTGAGCTTTCTGGTCCATTATCTTGTGATACTCTTCCATCACAAACTGAGACTTCTCATTACCAGTCAGCCCCATTCGTTCAGCCATGCTCCCTAAGTCTTCAATGATCTAATGTTTGACGGTATCCGACATTTTGACAACTTGTTGTTGATTTATTCTTTTTCTTAAATCTTCGGTTTTTCGGTTAGTTCCCGGACGAGCCCCCAGAATGTCACGATTTCTTTCTATCTCTTACCAGGAAAAAGACTTGGAAAGGTTCAATGACGTAGTTTAATGGGTTATAACCGAAAAGCAGTCAATTAAATGTCGAATGGTTCTACTATAGAATGATAATCTAACTTCTTGAAGGACTTTAACGAACGGCTTCTCAAATAACTCTAATTTTGATCAGAAATTATATCAGCATCAATTCTCATCTACTTGTATTCGATTACTTCAACTCTCAATCAACAATAATTTCTGCATCAACTACTAATCCACAACTCATAACACAACTCTCATAACCAACTCAATAATAATCATCATAATAATAAACATTACACAAACTACACCACTATTTATATAGTTGGTTGTTCAGTCCAGTAACTTCGAGAAGGTTACGTAAGGTTACATCATAAAGAACCATTGTTCTATCAAGCAGCATTTAAATGTAAACAACAGAAGTCTCTAGAAAGTCACGTAGGGAAAATGATTCCAGAAAACACATTTTACATAATACAGATTTCGTAATCAGAGGTTACTTCAGGTCATAACCGATAATAACATATCGCACCAGAATTCTACAACCAAAACAACACGCTCGTTGAAGATACAAAGCAAGCCATCGCGAGGCATTGCACCTTGATTGTGACACTGAGTCTGATGAAGCGGCACAAACAATGTATCAGCTTGAGAACACCAGAGCACATCTTCAAGTCGTGCAACCAGTTTCAATCGGCACAACGTAAAAGTATTTCTTTATAAATTGTCATTGGTAGGCTACTAAATGGAGATGCATTCACTCCAGAGATAATTTGGAACGTGGATGAAACGGGTTGCACAACGGTTCAAAAACCAAAGCGGGTTATTGCGGGCAGTGGTGTCAAGCAAGTGAGTGCCATGGTTTCAGGGGAACGTGGTCAGTTAGTTTATCTTTGTTGCGCGGAGAATGCTTTGGGAAACAGCATTCCTCCTAAGTTTATTTTTCCCAGAGTGAACTACAGGGACCATTTTATTAATGAATCACCTCCTGGATCCATTGGTGCTGCACATGAATCCGGATGAGCTTCCTTTCATTTATAAAACATTTTGTTTTACATTCCCAGAGCTCTCCTTCAAACAAGGTTCTTCTTTTGCTGGACAATCATTTCAGCCATATATCCCTGGATGTTATCGATTATGCTAAGGTCAACAGGGTGGTTATGCTAACATTCCCCTCTCATTGCTCCCATAAATTACAACCACTGGATAGAACATTCTACGGTCCATTTAAGAAACGTTACAATAGTGGATGTGATGCGTGGATGAAAAACCACCCTGGAAAAGCAATGACCATTTACGATATTCCAGGTGTTGTAAAAGTTGCATTTCCAAGAGCTACAACACCAGCAAATATTCTAGCTGGATTTAAAAGCACAGGTGTTTATTCTTTCGATCGAGAAGTTTTCACCGACCAAGATTTCCTTCCGTCTGATGTCACTGATCGACCAATGTCTGGCTCTGTTGCTACTGAACAACCATCAGTTTGTGCTCTTCCATCCGCCAATGAAAGTGCAAAGTTCTTCAGTTTCTAGTGTGTCAGGTGTCACTTTAGCTCATACTTCAGATAGTTCTCCTTCTTCAAACATCATTTATCCACCTCCATCAAGCGCTCCTACCCAATTGGCCATAACACGTGAGAGCATTTGTCCACTCAAAACAGCAAGTCCGAGAAAAGAAAGAAGACACAGGAGATCAGGAAAAGCAAGAATCCTTACTGACACTCTGGAAAAATAGAACTTGCTGAAACAGTTCATATTATTGGAAAGGATAAAAAGAGGAACCTTGCGAACTGTTTGAATAACTTGGAGCCTACGAATAAGAAAATTATCAAAAAGTCAAAGGACAGCAAACAATGAAAAGGAAACGCGAAACGAATGCAATATAACGACAACATTACAACAAAATTGTGAAGAAAGGGGCATTCTTCCCGGCTATCAGCACAAGGCTGAGCACTCACTAGTACAGCGAGCAGCTGCGATTCGCCAACCATAACGGTGTAGCTTCCACGCTAGCCATTCAGACCATCCAATCAACAATATGTTTCTCGGCAGCCGATTTGTAGCAAGAATTGACAGCGATAGACACGTGTTTCGCCCATGAGGCTGGGCTTTTGTTGATGTACACTGTACATCAACAAACTCTACCCCGCATGAGCGATTCTTCAACTTCTCTAGACGGTCGTCACACGGGAAGTCCCTTCCTGATTGGTTAAGCACTCCTGGCCCAATCTTACTGAGAAAGTTTAACAGGTCTAGCAAACACGACGATCAAGTCACGAAAGTGTTCTTAACCGAAGCCAACCCATTATACGCTCGGATCAAATACAGCGACGGCCGAGAGTCTAACGTGTTTCTAAGGGACTTAGCCCCACATCCTGCTAATAATATCTCTTACGGGGATATTGTGGATTCTCCTCAATCATCGGAATATATTGTGGATTCTCCTCAATCATCGGACACAGAGGAAAAGTCATTCACACCGAGTGATAGGTTGCCTTGCAGTGGCGCTTCACCGGGAAATAATTTCGATCAAGTCGAAGAAGTTGTTCGCGACCAAGTGATCGACTGCGATCCAGCAATCAATCCGCAATCAACAACGACTGGTGACCTAACCCGATCAAGCCTTTCCAATGAAAATACAAGAAGATCGTCTAGGTCCACCAAAGGGGTTCCTCCCGTTAGATATGGGGATCCCATTACCTTTTAGAGTGGATAAATGTTATAATATATTGTTTTACGTTATTTCTACGTACTTTGTTTCTGTACTGCTCCTTGTTCTAATGATTACTTCGTTGGCGTGTTTTGTCCTGGCTGTTCTCTATTTTGTGTTGCATGTTGTTGTGAGCTACCTGCCTTCATTTTTAGTATGCTTTGAGTTGGGGTGGCCGCATTTTAAGTTGGTTAAAACCTTATGAATAAAATCATCTTTAGTTTCATGACAGTGGCCTAATGATAAAAACAGAACACCAACATGTAAGTATACAACACAACCTAAAAGTTAATTATTTAGCACTGGTAGGCCTACATGTCCAAATCCTTCTGCTTATGATGTCTAGTCTGGCTGGTATGATTTTCCTAAACAGAGATATTGCACTGATGAAATATTGGTGTTTTGAACAACAAAGTTTGTGATGTCTTAAGAAGAAACAATGTGAAAAAATCATTAGCAGGTTGCATGGTTAGATGGTTAGCTCAACAGCAACGTCAGTCCTTTATAAAAAGTTTGGTAACTTTTTCCTTAACCGTTGTAGTACAGCTGTTATTTCAGCGGCACGTGGCAGGCCGGATGAAATCAGTTCGCGGCCGTAGTTTGGTGACCCCTGTAACTGTTAGACCATAGGCTTTGGAGTCTATAAAGTAAACTTGATCGTGGGGCTAAAAGAAACAGGTTTCCAAACTCGGAGGACTCAACCTTTTTATTCGAATTTCAACAACATAACTAAAAAAATCTTTAACTAGCCTAGATAAAAAGATTCCCAAAAAAAGCTGCTTGCACTTTATTGATTGTAGGCTAATCGACCTAGGCTAATCGACCGCAGAAGATTTTAAAGCTAACCATAAAGATGCTTATAAGCTAGGTAGGCTACTTAAACACAAATAAAATGAACAAAAATTAGGCTATAGGCTATAGGTTACCTTATTCTAAACTTAAACGTGCTAGGTATCAAAAGTTAAACACTTTAACTCAAATTAAATTCGATTGAATTTTCAGCTCTGATTGGCAAAAATGAAGTTATCAACGTCTGTTGTCTAGTCACCTTTGCGGGCAAATCATTTAAAATGCTTTTAACAGAAGAAATATTCAAGTCTTGGTTGGCTAATGATGTAAGCGGATTTGCGGATAGTGGGTGAGGTCTCTCCCACGCGTAGGCTTTTGAGATATTGCTGTGATTTCCTCTTTGTATAGCCTCCTCATTAATCAACTTAAATAGTAGCCTATAGTATTTAAGGCTTTATATACTGTGTAGATGCTATACGACCGTTAAAACTTTTCTTCTTTTTTAAAAAAAGCTTTGCTTATCCTATTGGCCTAAACTATTTTTATTCATTTAATTGGCAATAAGCCAACTGTAGCCAAGCATTTTTTGCTAACGATAAAAATTTACTACGGCACCGAAAGAAACGGTAGGCCTAACTTTACAATCAAGGGTGTTGGCTACCCACGCTACGCAGGGGTGGCATTGGACCATCCTTTTCAAACTATTTCTCAGACGACAAAATTTTAAACAAATGATTGGCTCAGTTGGCCCCTAACTTTACGAACAAAAAAACTTCAAGATCAAGCGGCGCTGGTTCGACTCTCGAGATGTGCGCTTGAGCAACGCATTTCAAAGCTTATTTTAACGCTTTACCGCCCCAATAGCTCTGGTTAGCGCGTGACTTCTGGAACGAAGCTTCCAGCTCAAGTGGCGCTGGTTCGACTCTCGGGGTGTGCGCTTGAGCAACGAACGTTAAAGACTGCTACAATTTTCATTTTATGTTTATTGCAGATATGTAATTCCTGATGAGGACACACGTACGTGTTGAAAACGTTAGAGTTTATGTTTAATTATGTTACATTTGCGTATGTAATACATCATGTTAAACCCGCTGAAGTTACTTTGTTTTATTTCTCTATGGTTCAACAAAGCAAACTCTCTTCCAAAGCTTTTTCAATTTAATATTTGCCAGATTTAATACACTAGTCCACGTCCACTACAAGCTTGCATTTAACTACCTACGTACCTACTGATTACCATAGGCTATTTTGTTAGTTCAGAGGATTGCTTGACTTTTCGTAAGATTGTTGTTTAGGTTTGTTTGGAAAAGATTCTTGAAACCATAGCCGTATGAGCCAGGGGGGCAGGGGGGGCAGCCGCCCCCCCTGTAGTTTCAAAACGTCGCGAATTCGGGCAAAATCTTGCAATTATTAGGACAAAAATTGCTATATGAAAAGCTACAATATTGCATGAATTAGGAAAAACTATAAATTAATATATTTTACCTATCAAACTAAGTACAGCCTCTTATTTGCACAAGAAATGTGCCGCAAAATCTTCATTTGGCCACACAATATTGATGTATTGTATTGCATGGTGATCAAACTGTAGTACGAAATGCATTTAACCAACACTCCAACAGCATCATGCCAATTTGGGCAGCCACCAAAATATGTCTCTAACACTTTTGTGAAACTGCCCAAATCAAAACGCAAAATTTGCTATATATATAGCTAATTTTATTAATTTTCACAAATGCATCGTGTTGATTTGGGCAGCTCAAAACATGAAATTATTTGATAAAATTGATTAGTCTGTTTATGCAACTGCCCAAATTAGCGTGAGGCAGTTTCCCCAAAATGAACAAATTCATTAATTTAAGGCAGTGGCTTTTTCGTGAACAACCACAGTAATGTAGGTTATATATGATATCGGTCATATAGTGTTTCAGATTAAAAGACCAGAGCTGGTTAAATGGTGTTTCAGATTAAAAGACCGGAGCCGGTTAAATAGTGTTTCAGATTAAAAGGCCGGCGCCGGTCAAATAGCCACTGCCTTAATTTTTCACATTTACATAACTGTATCGTTTAGATTTGGGAAACAAAAAAATATGAAATTATCTGATCATAGTCTATTTATAAAACTGCCCAATTGGCATGATACAGTTGCCTCGCATCAAAGTTTAAAAAGTCTTTAATTTTTTTCATAATATCCATAAATGCATCATCCTGATTTGGGCGACTACAATAAAATATGAATTTATATAAATCTGGTGAACACTTTTATAAAACAATTCGGGTGGAGAGGTTACAGTACTTTTTCAACCATAAACAGACATAGCTATTAGCTAAGCAACACCACAATATTTAACAAAAAAATGTTATAGCCTACCTGTTAAAAGTTGTTCCCGACAATTTTCACCAAATCAAACGTCATATAAAAACCGTTCAAGTCTACTGAATATTATGTCATGGAAATTCCTAAAACATGAGCCAAAATTGCACCAGTGTTCATAAGAATTGTGTCAAACCTGTTTGGGCCTGTTTGGGCCTGTTTAAACAGGAAATATTACATCAGCTTTAAACACCTGTTGGAATGACTTCATAATTGTCTTTCATTATTGCGTCACAGTACTGCATACGTGAATTTGAGATATTGCTATCTATTCTGGTCATTCGTAAAATGATTGTTTGAAAGTTGGCCGTACATTTAACTGTTGGCTTAGTGCTTGCTAGCTGGACAAAGGTTCCGTCTTTTATCCAAGTAATTTGTATTGTAGTGACAGTTTTTAGGTGTACGGCGTTGCACCAGTCATTTCGATAGCCGCGGGCTAATTTTACTGGAATACACTTTGAATAGACGTTTCAAAAGTGTGTTTATTTTTGGGTCATTGCATGCAGACGAACGGATTTGGGAATCTTACGTTACAATTTTCCCACGAAGAGATTATGGTTTACCGCTGTGACCAAAAGTAATGTTAAGGTGTAGCTTAGCTTTGTTTGGTTACTTTTATAAAAGAGTCTGCTGCTATTCGGCGATATTTTGAACATCTAACGACGCCTTCTGCAAATCCGACGATTGAATATTATTCAATATTCAGACATTGAAAACGTAAATACGAACTGTTAGACTAATTGGGTTCTTTGAATCCTACGTCAACGTCTCTATGCAACCTTAGAATATATTAGTTAATTTTTGTCATCAAATTACCTAGCCTAACTATATTTTTAGAAGTAGTGTTGCCAATTCGTATCATCAAAACTACTTTAATTGATTTCAGAACAAAGTTTATTTGAACAGAAGTAGTATGTCTGTGTTTTATTACATTGAATTATAATTTCTCTATTGTTATGTACTTTTTTCTGAATCTGCATGGTCTCACTGAGCAGGTTTCCTGCAATGTTTATTTTTCTGAGTCTTTTATGACATCCCAACTGAATATTTAAGTGGGGGTTGTTTTTTATTTGTGGTGTGTAAAACAATATTTGTTACTCCTATCTACCATGCCAAAGTGCAGAAGCATCGAGCAATGCACATGCACAAGCAAAGTATCTTCAAAGAGGAATTCAGTTCTTCTATCTTGATTCCTTTGGTAAGAAATTCTAGGTAGCTGGTGGCGTAGCCAGGGGGGGGGGGGTTGGGAGTTGCTCCCCCCCCCCTCTTTGGCACGCGTGTGACGTCACGATATTGAGAATGATGCTTTCAGTCTATGCCTCTAAAACAAAGTTTGCCTAATTTTAAATGAAATATGCAAAGAGCGAGTTTTGCCATTACCAAACATTCAAATATCTCAGCCAGGAATTAGCAACAAACAAGAAAACATAGAGACTTGTACGGTAGCTTTATTTCCGAAAAATGCCGAAGAAAACATGATCTTATCCTTTTGCTATGCCACCGGACAACACCATCTTACAGGAATATTCATACCCACATTTTTGTTGAAAATATTCTCAGAATGCACCAAATTTAAAGTAATTTTTCAAAATTTTCTGGGGGAGGCCCCCCAGACCCCCCGTCAATGGGTGTCGCCATAAGCGAAACACGTCATCAAACCCCCCCCCCTTTCAAAATTCCTGGCTACGCCACTGCTGGTGATCTTGTTATGTCAGTTTTTCACTGTTATCATGCACCGCATACATTATATTTGGGCAATTTCTATAAAAGCGTGCACATTTGGGCAAATTTACGTTCTGCCCCCCCAAAATGGTTTGGTCTCGTACGGCTATGCTTGAAACAACTGACACTAGGCCTACATCATTCATTAGCACTAGGTATCAAAGAGTCTCCACCTCTCAATAACGATACCAAAAACACTCCATCCCTCACTGACGCTACCAAAAATGATTCAGCCAAGAAACCGACCTTTTTCCCACGCTCTAGCGCTTCTCTTTCACGCTACCTGGAAGTGGCAAACTCGTCACAGCCATCTGGTGATATCAAGTCAGTTCAAGGTGAACCGAGTGGAGATAAAACTAGCCGAGATGGGCTTGGCATCAAATAACGAAAAAGTAACGAAAGGACTTGTAAAAGCGATTTTCGCTTCGAGACCTGTCTCGAACTGATTGATTGATTGATTGAATCTTTATTCTCGGACTGGGAAAGCTTCTTGCAGAGCTTAATCCTGGCAGTTTCGCATACTTGTAGAGGCTTTGAATCACTGACGCAGGCCCGGTCACCGAGATTGGCAGAGTGCAGTTTCCGATTGTTAAAGTCATGTTGTTGCCAGGGAATTATTTCGTCCATTAGATGCCGCTGAATGGAGAACGGTCCTTAAAGTGCAACTGCACGATCGAATTAACATTGGCTAGAATCCATTGCCAAGACATCCGGTACGGGTTGAAAACCTACTTCCTTACAATTGAGGCCCACAGCCAAGAAACCGACCTTTTTCCCACGGTCTCTAGCGCTTCTCTCTCACGCTACCTGGAAGTGACAAACTCGTCTACGCCACCTAGCGATATGACCTCACTTAGTCGAACTTGTAGTAGACGTGGAGACTAAACTAGACGCGATAGGTAAATGCACAAATTTACAAGGTATCTATAATGAAGACGCATCTTTCAGCCAGCATATTATACAAATTTAGTTGTTGATGCTTGTGTGCCAGGAGTGGTTTGCGATGCCCATCGCCGAAGGCTAGTTTCGTAGATGGAACCGACAAACTTGGTTGAATCGAAAAGATTTTGTATTGTACAATAACGTTTCAACAACCATTGTGGCTGTTTTTTGAATCCAGCATAATCCTCATCGTCGCTAGGGTATTTTCTGCGAATAAAAGGAGACAATGCAAGATGGCAGCACGACTCTTTTCGACATGCCCAGAACTTCTCCATCCAACAGTCACTCCAGCACGTGCCTATAAGCGACCAGCCTGAATTGCCTGAGTTGTTAATTCCAATTTAGAGGTAAAATGTGTCAAATGTCAAAGTAAGTAAGCAACACAGTAAGCCTACTGTTTTGCAAGATGGTGATCTGTTTTAATTAGACTATAGCAGTGGTACCGGATTAACTTCTTAATCGTTCTGAGCAGATGGCACATTCTATGTTCATAAAATTTAAAACAAGTAGGCCTAAAAACGTGAAATAGGGTATGCACTATGCAGCCTATAGCTTCTATTGTGTAACTACAAACCTTCTGTATTGTCCGCTTTTGCATTCGATGATCTCTATCCAGCTTAGAAGCAGAAGCATCAGAGGTAGCGGAAATACTACATTTTATGGTGGGAACAGCAGATTTCTTCAGATTGTAGCCTAGCGTTTGCAAAATTCCATATTAACTTCAAGATAATTTTCAAAATCATGCTCAAGAAAGTGATTTGAGCAGATAACACTGCTAGGGAAGGGTCCATTCCATTTACGGACTTGATGAGCAAACTTGCACCACTTAATTCGCAAACGTTGATTGTTAGGGAAGGCAAAAAATGTCACCTTGCAACCAGAGCTTCCGAGAGAAGTCAGCACTGGTCGGGAAACAATACGAAAAATCGGCCCCATAATATTTTTTAGCAAATATACAACTAATTTGTATCTTGCGTTGCATGTTCGTGTTAAGCTGAAATTAGCCTGCTTTCCTCAGCATGAAAAGAACTTCGTTCAATGTAAAAATCATCAATAATCACTGGATTACACTTGCAGCAAAAATGCCATTGAGGCAAACTATTTTGTCTAGCAAGCTTTGTAAACACACAATAGGCCTACAGGCAACGAAAATAGTTCAACCAAGCATTTAATTCAGGAGTGTCCAAACTTTTTCCCACGCGAGCCAGATTTGATAGTAAGTGTTCGCGGGCCAACGGCCACAATAATTTTTCTGAAAACTGCAAGTTGAATTTATATGATTTTCGTGTGTCTGCAGGCCAAAAATAGCACATTGTACAACAACAGGCGCGGCCACACAAAAACGTCTCGTGTGCCGGAGTTGGCCCGCGGGCCAGACTTTGGACATCCCTGATTTAATTCAACCCTTTCTGGACTTTTTGCAATGAAAGTTACGGAACACAGCATCAAATGATAAAATCTTGCGACGTCTGAATTGATGCACAACATGTATAGTTAGTCTTTTCAATCGGTTTTGAGTCCTATGCCTACTGGAGCGCAAACAATCTTTACAAATTTCAGTAATTGCTAAAACCACGTTCTCAAAGCGCAACCGTTGGAGGTGGCAACTGGAACACAAAAAAATCATCACAAAACTATTTGCAAAAACCTTTCGAAATATGGGGTGGTTCCTTTTGGTTTGCAGCTGAAGTTTGCTGTGTGGCTTTCTGTCAAAAGTACCAACTCATCCAAAATGTCTTGAAAAATGTCATTGTTGTAGCCTACAAATAGTTTAAAGTTGTCCCACATGCCCGGAACTACACAACAGACATACGATGAAGTTTTCATGGAACTTTAAACTCATCGACGATAAATTTGAGTTTGTTGATACACTTGTCAATTCCAACAACTATCGAATCCCCTTTGCAATATAGGGTAGTCGGTAGAATACATTTCCTTCGAATGATTCAGCTAGTTAAGTGGAGATATATAAGCGTTCAATCTTTCAATCAATCTAGGCTTATAAGCAATCAATCAACAACTGCCTGCGAACTGTCACAGGTTGCCTCCGCCCAACTCCAACTGACTGTTTGCCTGTCCTTGCAAGCATTGAGCCAGCTGCACTACGGCGCCAACGTGCTGTTCTTTCCCTGAGCCGTAAAGCCCTAAACCCTGGCCATCCGCTACACACAACCACGCTGAGATATCCACCAAAGCAGCGGCTAAAATCAAGAAAGCCATTTGTACGCGCTGCACAAGACCTTCTGGCAGCCTCTGGTGGAAGCCCTAGCAAACAGTGGTGCCACGCGGCGTGGTGTGAACAATGGTCAAGCAGCACGTCCCCACTTCGCCAAGTATTCAGATCCCCGTCCGAAAACCAGCTGGGACATGGCCTCTCTAGACTTGCCTCATCAAGGCGTAAACGTTTGCTCACTGGTGTCGGACGCTATGGTGCAGACATGTTGCGCTGGGGCTTGGTAGAGAGTGCTGCTTGTGAGTGTGGCGAAATGCAGACGGCAGCCCACATTATCAAGGATTGCCGGCTATACAGACCACCCCATGGTATGGAAGGCCTAATTTCCATCGATGACGACACCAGGCAGTGGCTAACCAACGGATGCCCTGACATATAGCGACAACACGAGAGAAGAAGAAGATATAAGCGTTCTGTCCTTAGGAAAAGAAAATCATTTTCTTTATTTATAATTGCCACTGCAACTTTAGCTTGCGAGTAGTAGCCTAGCCTACTCTTCTCAGCTTTCTCTTACTTAGATTACATCTTCCTTTAATTTCATTAAATTCATCAGTGAATCTTGTTTAGGACCGTAATCCACATAATGCAAAGCAGTCACAAATTTAAAACTGCTAGTTGTAGGCTACTTTAGCATTGACTCAGCTTCCGATCAAGCTCTTGGTTCCAACTTGATGCATTTAAGAAACGTCTTTAGTGCTTCAATTGCAAAAGGGTAATGTAAAGCAGGGCTTCCCAAACTGGGGGTCGCGACCCCCCAAGGGGTCGCGTAACGAACTGCAGGGGTCGCAGAATGTATACTAATTTGCACAAGGTACTGCATATTAACACCTCTGTGCGAGATGCTGTTACAGTTATTAACTTGATTAAGAGTCGCGCACACATTAAGCTGTTCGTATTTTTGAAAATTTATGAGGTGAAATGGAATCGGAGCTAGTTAAAGACTCTTTTACTGCATAGTGAAGTGAGGTTGCTTTCAAAAGTCAAAGCTTTAAAATGGGTAGCCAATTTACGTTGAAAACCGAAATCGTGATTTTTCCAACAGAATGAAATTCAGTCTTACTCCGCCATTTTTGCAATGACATCTAGCTTTTGAATTTAAGCCAAATGTCAAATTTGCTTGAAAAACTAAACGAATTTAATTTGTCCCTCCTAGGAGAAAACATCAATATTTTGCATTGAAATCAAAATTTGATGCGTTTATCAAAAAACTGAACATTTAGAAACCAAAAATTCAAAATAATTTATCTGAAATATTCTCACTTCTCCTACCGTTCCAGCCTAAGCAACATTGAAACCGCCTTGAGACCTGCATTAATAAACATCGAGCCACGCCTGGACTTGCTTCATGGCAGAAAGCAGTCACACCCATTACACAGGATAAATGTGTTTGCTTTTTTGTTGTGTTTCCAGTAGGCTACGCATAGGCTTCGTTGCGTTGGTCAAAAATAAATAAAAAATAAACTGAACTGAGTGCCGGTAGGCTAAATTATTTTTGGTTTTCGTTTGATCTAAGCTTCTCAATAAGTAGGCTATCACAAATGCAGGCATGGGAGTCGATAGTGGAAAAGTAAAGAATATTCCGATATTCGATAGTGCCAAAAAAAGTAAAGAATTAACCGATTTCGATACTAGAAAAAAAAGTAAAGAATGTAGTAATCGATATTAAAAAAAAAAAAAATTATTCCACCACTCTTTCTGAATGCTCAAGGCAGTAATAAATTGAAAAAAATTCAAAGAAGTGAAAAATACTTCCCACTTAAATGACTAGGAGTAACAAAACATAGTTTTAAATGCAGTCATGCAATAATAATCCTTCTGAGAAGAGTCACAAACACAG
Organism: Aplidium turbinatum; assembly: GCF_918807975.1. NCBI lineage: Eukaryota > Metazoa > Chordata > Ascidiacea > Aplousobranchia > Polyclinidae > Aplidium > Aplidium turbinatum. Next base: position 16,714,366 of record NC_137477.1, on the reverse strand, counting down.
TTTTAAATGCAGTCATGTAATGTGCCTAACTGCTGAAGCAAGCATTGCCATTTTCTAACTCGGTTAGGTTAGGCTAATCTAAAACGTTACCAGTAACTCTTAACTAAAAAAACTTGACCTTAGTCTTAGCTGCAACTCTTAACCTCAATCTAATAATAACTAAACAAACACCGTTTTTTCGATCCTACAGCATTGGCATGCTTTAACAATTACGACCCTTTCTAACAAACTGCATGAACGCCTGGACCTAGCCTAAACCAAAGAACGCAGGGTTCGAGTTGAATGCGATCAACCAGGGTTTCCCGCAAAAAAAATTTGCTCCTTCTTTCAATAGAATTTCAAAGTCTGCCTAATAAAATTGTGGAATTCGGTTAATATTTTACGTTTTTTATTTGTAAACTTTACAGAAAAGTACCGAATATCGAATAACGGATTCAACGTACAAAAAAGTAAAGACTAGCAGCTAATCGATACTTATTTGAAAAAGAAAAGAAAACACGGATGCGATAGTGACAAAGTAAAGAATAACGCTATCGAATATCGATTCGTAATCGATAGTCCCAACCCTGCACAAATGTATATTTTGCACTGTTTATTATTTTAATCGTAATGGGTCGCGAAAATTTTTAGGAGATTAAAAGGGGTCGCGAGCAAAAAAGTTTGGAAAGCCCTGATGTAAAGCATTGGGTTTGACTGCACCACGCCTTGATTACCCTCTCGAAGTCAATTTTCTTTGCAAGATGATAGAACAGCTTTCTTTAGATTTTTCAGAATTTTTCCTCTGACTGGGCCATAACTTTAAAGATGTCACAAGCTTACAGATAATCAATTACTCCAAAAATGATAAGACATTTGAACAACGCTGTCTGTAGGCAACATTATGAATTCCAACTAGATTTAGCCTAAGCAACAACATCCATAAACAAAAACTCAAATAAAGAAAAAACTCACTACCTTCCAAAATCACATCATGAGAAGCATGACCACCAAAAGGCTATTTGACCACACGAAAACAGAAGATCTTTTAACTATGACAAAATTACATCTAATTGCAGCAATAATAAAATCAAAAGTTTTAAAACTGTTCAGCCACACTAAAAGATCACAATTCGGAATCAGCAAAGTTTGCATAGAAGGAAAAGTAGAAGAAAAAAGAAAACGTGGCAGACAACCAAAACGATGGCAAGACAACATCCAATCATGGACCGGACTAAACTTGGCGACACTGGGCGAGCTGGCTCAAAATCGCCACTCTTGGAAGCAAATAATTCATGTTGATGCGCAATCTGCTGCGGGCGGAGATGATGACCGATGATGATCCACAAAAAATATACACTTTATGCAGGATTTACTTTCTTTAATCGTGCTTGGACTGATACCTTTAACTTTCCCAGATAACTTATGTTGAATACAACTTCCTATGCCTGGCCAACGCAGATTTTGAAGTTAAGGTTCAGTTGTCAAGCAAAAATAGTTCCCGCTTAGCTAAAACAACACCAGTGTTCAAGTTGAAACTATCAATACAATCAAAACCGTTCAGTGATACAAAAATCATTTCAGCTTCAGATTTTACGTCTTGAAGCTGTGCAACATCGCCTACCTTAACACGAAAATGATTTGTTCTTGATGAGAAGCATCGATTTGAGAGTGACATTTACAATGATTGAGAAATACTTGGAACTACGCACTTCATTTAAGAATTTGTTGATTATTTAGTTGGTACATTTTTACTTTAGTACTAAAAATGGGCCCCCTCAAAAGTGTAAAAACAAAAAACTACTCGTTTTTTTCTTTACAATGTTTTACTAGGGGGGAAACTGGCCCGACTTCCCCCCCTCTCGGAGGGAGCCACTGCTTGCAACAGTGACGTACCTATGCAAAATGGCGCCCATGGCAAAGTTCAAATGTGCGCCCTTTTTAACAAATTGAAGTTTAATATTGCAAGTCTTTTATGAACATTTTTTACAAAAACTAATATTAATTAATTCAATTTGTCGCCTACATTTGTTGGCATGTCGGCGGGTTTTGTGACCGTTGGGTTGTATGCTAACTAGCCTAAGTTAGAGATTGAAGAAACTGATACCGTATCGAATCATTTTCAATCCTAACACTGGTGTGTTCTACTACGAATTGTGTTCATTTTATCCGTTTGATAACTTGAAAAAGTCAGGTAAAAGTACGGTACCGTATATTCATAAACCACAGCCTGTGAAGTTGTGAATCAGCGTCAAAACGGCAGACTGCTAAGTGCTAGGCAGCGCCAGCACAGCACGTAAAATTAAATCATACCTGTAGCCTAATTCTTGGTCTCAAAATTTCCTATAATCATACTTATAGGCTCAATAATGCTTTAATACTAATTTCTTCCTAGAACAGAATGAGTGCTATGGTCAGGCCAAACTGAAGTCATAGGCCTACAACAGATTAGATTTACTAAATCTTATAAAAATGAACGTCACAATTCCATTGTTTAACAATTACTACAGCAAAAGAAAGACGCCTTTTTGACGTTTGTATTGTATTGGGCGCAAATAAGATTTTGAAAACAGTGTAAGTCACAAATTTTAATTTTTACCAACCGATTTTTGCGCCCCTATCATGGCTCGAGCCATGCCTGCCATACCCTATAGGTACGCTACTGCACTTGCAACCAGGAACAGATTTTGTGTGACAGATAGAGCAAATGTTCACCATTTTAAATATTTAGCTCAGAACTACAATAATCTAAGAAACGAAGTTACGAGAGAAATGTTTTCTTTTAAAAGTTCATTTTTCCAAGAGATACATTTGAACGAAAGACTTGAAGTTTACAAGAATGTTACATAACATTGGTTAAGACGTAGCCTACCTCGCATGCTTTCCTTATGGGCCTATGACAGCTTTGGTCAGTCTCTTAAACCAACAATCTCAATGAACAAGACAACAGACCTAGCTTATTTTTTCAAACTCGAGATTGCAAAGAGCCTATACTACTTGCTTTCACATAAAAAGCACGTGCAACAAGATCGAAGCAGCGAAAAAAACCTGTTCCCTCTAAGACGAAGACAACCAAAGGACTTGCAAAACCGATAGTTGCTCCGAGGTCTGACTGCAAGTGACGTCATAATCTGCGTGTTGCCCAATGCAATCCGCCATTGCAGAACGTGGCCAAAAATACAAGCGCGTGGAAAATCATGGTTTTGATAATTTTTATTGAGATAAACTTAACCTTAAAAATGTAACGGCGATCGAGGTTGGTATTTATAGATTGAAACATGCTCTTTCAGATAAAGTGTGGTAAAAGCCATCCTGCAGTTGCACTTTAAAATGTCCTTTTGCTGCTATAGATGCAATCTTAATGTGACTTAGGCTACATGAAAAACCTCTTCGTAGCCTACTGTAGTCTACAGGAAACAATGGCCAAATATTGGATTGCATTCATCAGTTACATTGCATCAACAAACCTACACATTTTTATCAAAAAAATAATGTAAGCTTAGTGAAGCTTACCTTAATAGTCCATCTTGTAGCCTTCCTCATCAGCACAATTTAGGCTACCTGCCCACGTTTTGTGACCTGTCATAGGCCTTTTTCTGCTGTGAAATAAATGCAGTTTACCATAGTTCAGTGTTAGGCTACTCAACTAATTTTAACAGAGGTCCAGTTTGACAAGTTTAATATTTTTAGCGGTCCAGTGAATAAGGTATTTCACACGCAGTCACGAAAGTTAAACTACCTGTACAAAACCACGTTTTTAGTTAAAATGTAACTCGAATTGGATTTCTAAGAAAGCGTTGTGGAAAGTCTGGGAGTCGAAGCCCTCCCAGCAACTAGGATAATCACAGAAAAAATTGCTTCCTCCCAGTAGAAATCTGTTTAAAGAAGCCCTGAAACGTGGCAATGAGGTTATTCTTCCAAAAGATCAAGGTCCACCATCAACACCCAGAAGGTCCGGATTCGGACCGTGGTCCGCCAGTTGAGTAGCCCTGCCATAGTTTAACAAGGTCTCCTGCAATTTTTTTCAACTCCCCCCATGAAAATTTTCTGCGTACGCAACTTGGGCAGCTTAATTTGTTTTTCTTTCTGACCGACTGTCTCAGCAAACATAGGCTAAATGTAGCCGAACAAAAATAGCAGATTTTTTGACAAAAGTAAAATAATAAAAACGTAAATGTGAACACATGCTTCAAGTCAAAATGAGATGGAGGCTTGACAAAGTCACAAGCTCACTACTAGGGCTGTTCGAAACAAAAATATTTCGTTTCGTGTCGAAGCGAAATTCCTTGTCTTTAATTCGTTTCGAAATAATTTCGAAGTGAAGAATTTTGTTTCATTTCGAAGTTTTAACTTAAACCATTTCGTTTCATTCTAAGTTCGAAACAAAACGCAATATTATACAATTTTGGTAAAAAGGTCACTTTCTTCAACCACAGCCCAACGGCTAACATGTGTGTGGCCGAAAACGTTTGTAGCTTATAATTTATGTTCAATTTTAATGGATTATGTTAAATGCCGTGTGGTTTCTTGGTTGCATATATGTCTGTGGTTGAAAAAACGAAATATAGCTTACAAGAATTTTGGAATTTAAAAAAGTAGCAAAAATTCAGACTTTTTTTTAACTTAAAGTGAATTTGCATCATGTTTTTCGAAGGTTTGATAATAATCGCAACTTACAAAGTGAGAAAATCTAGGCTTTACGAGGCACTCCTTTTCTCTTCGTCTTAGTTGCCTTAGCCCGGTTTCCATTTTCCATTAGTTTGCCGAAAAGAATGTTAACCTCAAATTAGCGAAATTTAGGGGGAAAAAACTTTATTTAAGAAAAAAAAATTTGAATTAAAGAAATTTCCAAATCTGGAAAGATTTATTCCATAATATTTGAAAAAGATCAAAAATCCTTGTAGTGCAGTACGTCTAAACATTTGTATTTTGTTGCAGTTTGCCTGTAGAATTATTTTTGATCTGGCAACTCTAGCCAGTGAATTGGGTGTTCATCCAGCGTGTCTATTCTTTGCGTCAGTACATTGGATATTATTTGGTAGATAATGTTGTTTAGTTAATATTTTTATCACAAAAGTGACTAATAAAAAAAATTTGTAGGAAAGCGAATTGCAACGGTTTTGGAAACGCGAGTAGGCTAGATACCAACAAACGAGTGACCATAACAATGGTGGAAAGTGCATCAAACTCACCTTCCAATGGTGGTTTAATTGGCACAGATTTTGTTGGCTATACTAGCCACTTCCACCACAAGCGAGCGTTTGTGGTCTGCTGTTGGTAACGTTGTGATACCTAATCGAGCACCTTGTAAGCTACACGGGGGAGCCGGGACGATTTTTGAGTGGAGGGGCAGGATTATGAAAAAAGGGAACTTTTGTTGCTGAAAGGCCAATTTTTGTAAAGTTTTATGATAAGATATAGCAATAATGCTCGGCAGTTCGTTAATCGTTTTCCCCCTATTAGCCATACAAATCGAAATGTGACACAGATGAAGATGAATGAATGAAATATATTGAAAAAGCTTGAACAAGAAGAAACGAAAGATAAATTTCCTGTTCATAGCGTCACAATCTGCTGTAGCATTAGTCACTGCAATTAAAGAAGCATGGGTGAATAATATCTCTGAAGAATACTGCACCTCACTTGTGGCTAGCATGCCTCGCCGAATACAAGCCGTCATACAAGTGCATGGAGGCCACACAAAATACTAAAAATTTTCTCTGTATGATTACTATTTTCTATGATTTCCGATATTCTGTGCATTTTTTTACTTTTTTATACGATTTGACAACATTGAAGTGGTATTTGTTTTTATAAAGGGATGCTTTGTGCCAAATGTCTAGTTTTTACATTAGTGGTCCAATACTTTTGCAAATAACTGTACTGTATCAATGTACCGTCTGCACATGCATCAATTTACCTTTTTAATTTTTTTTTATAAACTTCTGATTTTTGTATGCTTGAATGCACATTGCAAAAAAAACGTAACATAAACTTATGCCTTAAAGCAGGGGTCGGCAACCTTTCTTCAGTCGCGGGCCAAAACAAAACTGCGCAGATGTCAACGGGCCGTACAAGTTTTCCATTTGCACTTCCGTTTTCTTTACTTTTCATAATATTGTTAAAATTGGCGTTCTTATCAGAGTATCTCCATATTTAGCTACTATAGGCTTATATAGATTTATATAAAGAAAAATAGTAACAATTGGTAACGAAAAACACCAAGTACTTTATTTATTGACAGCACAACATTAATGTGATATTTGATGTTGTTTCCTGCTAGAAAGTTTCTGAAGGTCAGGTGATAGGTTGGATGAGGCAAGAATCATAACATCTTGCAAGTGGTCATCAGTAAGTTGTGTTCTCAACTTGCCGTTAAATATACGGTTAATTGACTATTACTAACGCAACTCATGTAGCCTGCAACTAGCATGCAGTAAATAGGCTAATATAACCGGACTTCAAGGTGAAACTGCCAAGTACCTTGATGCTACCTTCTGCAAGCTTAAGCTAAATTTTGCCCCAAACCTAGTTTACTATAACAAAGCGACCCGTGATCGATAGGTCGCGGGTACAAAGGCGCTTTGTAATAATTTCCTATGCTTGGTGGATTCTAACAAGTAGCAAATTCTTCAAAGACAAGAATCACTTGTTGAAAAAACGGAAAAAATGGAACTGGGAGTAAATTATAACTCTAAAAAATAAAGTAATTTAAAAGTCTGGACCGGCTGTCACTAAAAAGGCCAATTCCTGCTTCCTAAGCTACACATATTTCTAAATTATCAACCTTCAAACAAACTAATTCTTAAAACTTCAAATCTATCAAACTATCTGTCAGGCCTGCAACGTCGCTCTCTCTAAAATGCAGTTCGCAGAGAAAGAATATCAAGGAAATTCAAAATGGCGACAATGCCCTAACTAAGCATTGTTGCGGCATAAGTACACAGGCTACGTGATTACAAGTGAGCGTTACGGATAAATATGGAAAAGTAAAAATTGCGAAAGTTTTACATAACATTTAGTAATCTTAATTCTGTTATGTAAAACCAAATGGCAGCATAAAATAATGGGATGTTCGTTTTGGCCCGCCAACTACAATTTGCAAAAATGCTGCTGGCCGGATAATTTTGCTTGGCGGGCCGGATCCGGCCCGCGGGCCGTAGGTTGCCGACCCCTGCCTTAAAGCGTTATCAATGAACTGTTAAATGAGTTTGGTTTCATCTTTGTAGAACTTTTCTTCAATTTTCCAAAAGAAAATAGTCATGATCTAAAAATTTTACTATAACACTCAAAAAACACACTTTTCCAATTTTATGCCACAAAAGCACGAGTTAACTGCATGGTGTCATTTTTGTAGGCATTATTTTCACAGATCTTCCACTTGATGACAGTATTTTCGACTAATATTTTTTGTATATTTCTGTAAGGGGGTGTATCAAATTAATTTCCATATCAAATTATCTTTTCTTCCCCTACTTATTTTACAAGTATAGTATAGTTAGATTGATCTGTCCTAATAATGCATGTTCACCAGGGGCGTAGAAAGAAAAAAGTAATTGCCTCCCTCTCCCAAAAATATTTTTGTACATACGTGCAAGTTATTGAAAAACTGAACATCAGTTTATGAAAAAATATGTATTTCCTGCAAATTTTTCAGTATTCAGATTTTAGACAACGCTCTTGCTGCTATCGGGTTTTTCAATGTGCCATCTGTAGGCTGTGACGTCACACTGCCAAGCTTCGTAGGTGATTTACGATATAAAGCTGGGTAGTAGTGACGTCGTATTACAACGCAAAGCTAAAAGTAAACTACTCTCAGAATACGCAAGTTTACGGTGTTTTTCCATTTTTTTTTATTGAGAGGCCCTTCAGCCCCTCTGGGTGTGTCACCTTCTGCGACACGCTGACCGGTTCACAGACATGTGCAACAATACTCGTATGCCCTTACCCTTCGAAATTCTGTGCTGGCTACGCCCCCGATATCAGTGGTTTGTTACGAGGTTTGGGAACGCAGTTCCTAAGCATGTGCAATTGGGAGTGGTGCAGAGTGTCGATGTATTATAGGGCTCTTTTCTTCGTTTTAAGGTGGTATAGTAGCTTAATTTATGGTGCATTTGCCAGGTCGAATTAATAAAGACCTACACAGTACACACAGGGCTGTGTTAACCGCCCCCCTTGCCTCGCGACCGAGAGAGGACAGCTGTTTGGGGGTCCACTTATTTTGAGGTGTATGTTTTTGGTGGTTTAAAAAGAGCTGCTACGAAAGCTCAATAATCACTGGCTTAAATCATGCAAGGCCGTATGTACTGCTTCTCAAACCTCCGGCTAGGGGCCCACGCAATTCAGTGTGTGCAGCGTTTTTCGGTTTATGATTTTACTTGCACAAGAAACATTTAATTTTTTGTTTCATTTTGGCTCGCTTTGCTCGTTCAACCACATATTGTTCATCTAACCAGCGAATTTAAGCATAGGGCCTACATGGTTCTGGAAAGTGGATGAAGGGAGTAAAAAACTTTTATGTTTTACAAAAAAAAACTAACAAAATAATGCAATATTCTGAAATAAACACTGCTCGGTTGATTGATTGAATCTTTATTCTCGAACTGGGAAGACAGTAGAGGCTTTGAATCACTGATGCAGACCCGGTCGCGAAATTTTTTACCAACGAACTTTCTGTCTCATTTACCTATTTCGGTAGGTTGGCTAATAAGCTTTTCTGTTTTTAGTGAACCACCCAGCAAACTGTCCACTTGAAGCGGTTGACTGTCTCTTATCATTAGTTTCGTCCTGTTGCTCAAAACAACAAACAGTGTACCATATGTTTCTCGGCAGCCGATTTGTAGCAAGAATTGACAGCGATAGACACGTGTTTCGCCCATGAGGCTGGGCTCATCAGTATCGCACCGTATTCTGCCACAAATTTATTCGACCACCGCTTTACCAGTCAGTTTAACTCTTATTTTGTGGAAACAAAGAAAGAGCCTCTGTTTTGTAATCAAATATCGATTTCGCTTTTAAAGCATCTTCAGTTTGATATTGTCAAGAGCAAAAAACTTGAGCAACAGGACAGGAGTTTGTTGTGTTGAGCAACAGGACGAGATATTTCGGTAAGGGTAACCATTATTATCCAGTAGGCCTATCTGCAAACTTAATTTTATTTGCCAAATTGTCTACTTCAAAAAATGAAATAAAATCAAAACAACATTTTTCTGCTCATGCAAATTTTATGCAAAAGATATTTTTCTTCGAATTGGCTGATGCCGCCGATGGTGGAGTGATTCATGCCGGCGTATCTTCCAATAGTCGATGCTCTTATCCTCAAGGCTAGTATTCCAACGAGTGGCATTTGGCCCGGTCGCAACTTCTTGTGACAGTTTTGCGTCTTGGTTGGATGTTTGTGTCAGGTGTTGTGCGTGCAACGTGTCTTGTCGTGAGATGTCAGCGCTTACCGGTAGCGATGTTTCCTGGTTGCATGCAGGTTTTACGTGTGACAAATGTCTAGAATAGATATTGCGCACCGGCACGGTGCAGGTTTCAATGAATTTGCTGTGACTGTATTTCAGAGGAGAAAAACCAGTAAACTTTTTCATAGGCTGGGTGTTTCCCTTATGTGAACTATCCAGAAGTTTTCCACAATCAACATGTTTATGGTTCTGTTGAAAGTGTGGAAAAACATTTTTATTCTCCTTTTTAAAATCGTGTACACGAAGATGCATTATCTCATCTTTGTTCTGCATAACGTGAGGATGGTCTTGTGTTATCTGCGTATGGATGTCACACACATTTTCATTTTGTGCATCGTGAACGTTTGCATCAGATTGCTGATTTAAACAACACAGTTTATGCGAAATGCTGAAATTGTTATTATATAAATCTTTTCTACCTATATGCCGTATTGAAACATCTTTTGAAATATGCAGGCCTACACGTCTTTGTTCAACAGAGTTTTGATAGTCAAAAAGTAGTTTTTTTACATCAGCTTGTTTGGCGACGTCCAAAGCAGTTTTGTTCCTCGCATCTACCAGGTCAGGGTTGGCTCCGTGCTCTAACAACAAGTTTACCATTTTGAGGCACCCACTACTAGCAGCGCTGTGGAGCGGGGTAGAAAGGTCCAAATTTCGAACGTTAATTGGCGCCCTCTGCTGAATGAGGATGCTGGCCGTTCCCGTGTATCCACACAAAGCTACAGCATGTAAAGGAGTATTCAAGCATCGGTCGATGGCAATTATATCCGCCCCTCTCAGCAGCAATAGACTCACAACCTGCAGTGATAAGGAAAAGTAAAACTTGCGTCGATTTAAGCCGAACGTCAGAGCGATGAACGCAGCTTATAAAGTACTTTTCTGGTAAGCCGCAAAGTCAGTTTAAGTGGGGTGCAAATATCGCTAAAATTGTATATATTTTTTGACTAGCCTATTTGGCTAAGAAATAATTACTGTTAGGTTAAATATTAAAGCATATAGGCTATACTTTACAAATTTAGTTACAAACGACCTGTTTTAACTTGATGCTGCGGGTTCGCTGTGGCAGTAGCGGTTTGCACTAGCTTTCGAAACACAGTTCCCTAGTCATTGCTACGGCGAACTGCTAAATGCGAAACTTAATCTATTGCATTAAAGCGTATACTAAACAACGCTGGGTACTGGGTAGTAAAAGTAGCGTTATTAACTACACAAATATAAATCAACATGATTTCATGGCCCAATTTGTGTTCAGTTAAGTTTTGATCAAAACTGTTGAAACAGTAATTTGGGCCCAGTAGCCTACCCATTCGATTCCGGAGTTTCCAAATAAGACAGCTCTAACAAAATAAGAAGCCTCTTAAAAAATGATAAGAACTGCTTCAAGACATTAGTAAACATTGATTGAATCACTGAGGAAAAAGCCTGAAGAAGACTGAATGCAAACGCACTATATAGCAAAAGATTATGCTGTACTTACAGTAAGTTACTTCAAGTTGCCGAGCCCCTATAACGATTTTGGCCCTCTAAAATTAAAATGTAAATTAAAAAGTTTAAATGCATCTATTAGACACGCTGTTTACGCTGCTGGCTACAATACAGAAACTGTTTATTTTCTACGGTCTTTTATAAAATTTTCTCTGGTTCTCTGATAATACAACATTTTCAGATATACCGTAATTTTATTAGTTCTCGGTTGTCCTTGAATGTAGCCTATATTTTCAGAAACAACATGATTTCTTTCTGTCTCATCATTTGGCCAATTATACTGGCAACTGATGTTGACAAAACTGCCATATGAATAGTGTCTCACCTCGTTGTGTCCCATCCTCGCGGCTAGATGCAATGGAGTTCCAATCCTTGAGTCTTGGCCAATATTGACATTTGCGCCGTGGTCTAGCAATGTCTGAAGTAATAATATGATTTTGTTTAGTTGTCATCAATTATTACCTAACACCAATTCAGTTCAGTAGGCTATAGCCCTATGGAGGGCCGTAGACATTTTTTTACAGAGCAGCTTTTCTCTTCCGGTCGAGTCTACCTCTGTAATCGAGAACATTGTCTACCGTAATCCATCCATTCTGTTTTCTTTCAAGTTTACCATTTTTACAAACCTCTCCTTCGATAGTAGCTGAAACCAAACTATCTCCACTTCTTTTCCAATGACCATATTTGCTAAGCTCCCTCTCTTTGACGTTCGTCAGCATACCTTCACTTTCCAGGGACACTCAACTCCGCTAATGTGGACCATAGATTTTTATGAAAAAAAAAACTGAATCGAATGCCTTTGAATTGTCCACCCGTTTAGCTCAGTGGGTTACGCCCTCGACTCAAGATCACACGGCGCTGGTTCGGCTATCGGGGTGTGCACTTGAGCAACGCATTTCAGGACTGCTCTCCATTCAGCGGCAACTAGAGGATAGAATAATTCCACGACAACAACATTTCAACAATCGGAAATTTTATTCTGCCAATCTAGGTAACCGGCCCTGCGTCAAACGCCTCAACAAGTATGCGAAACTACCAGGAATCCCCTATCAAGACTTAGTCAGTTTGTTTGGGGTTAAAGAAGGTATATTTTCTAAATCATAACACACAAAGTTCTACCATAATTAAGAAACAATTGCATTTAAGGTTTATATATTTTTTACACCCTAAGGTACGGAGACACTTACTTTGACTAAAGAAACACACCCTTGAATAGAAGCAATTTGTAACGGATATTCGTGCAAGTGACATTTACATGAATCTCTCCACACATGCTGATCTGTGCACGCTCCAGCTTGAAGCAGCATTGTCACCTGATGGATGTCAATAAGATCATTTGTTTGATATGACAGCTTTTGATGTAGAAAAACTAGTACTATGTCATTGGATGACCACTACATTAAAGTTATATTTAGAATGAACCCAAAAAAGTAAATGTAGTTGCCTACAAAACTTTTCTTCCTAGCACACACAAAATCAAGCAACAACACAGCATTTGTGATATCATCAAAGAAAAAAAGTGCGAAAAACAATTTCGGATAACCATATGATATGGCTATGCTGATGATCTGGCACCACTCCATTCTAACAAGTACTGGCATGTGGTAGAGGAATCATTCACAGACGACATCGTCTAAATCGCAGACTATCAGGTTGTGGAAGTTGAAATTGAGCCTGGCAAAGATCACCGTCACACCTTTTCACCTGTGCCACAGGGAATCCACGTGTCAATTGTCGGTCTTTCTCAATAGAAACTCTTTACCACACAACCTATGCCCCACTTACCTAGAAGTGAAACTCGATCGGCAATTGACCTATTAAGAACACGCTAAAGCCCTCCATGCTATAAGCTGTTAGCTATCTGTTAAGCTAAGAACTTGCATCTGTCATTAAGCAAGTTAAAAGCGGAAAACACAGGGGCCTAATAACATCTCTCCAGAATTTCTTAAGCACTGTGACACCAAATGTTTGACATGGTTAAAAAGCTTCTATTCTGCTTGCCTGACTTTACAGGCCATACCAAAAACCTGGCGAAAGCCACTGTAGTGGCACTACCTAAACCAAACAAACCAAATTATGATCTCAAAAACTATCGCCCGATATCACTACTCTGTGTCTCATATACGATCCTAGAAAGCAGAGAGGGGCACGGTAGCCTACAATTTAAAAGTACCGCTGTACCGGTACTCGGTACTGGTCAAAAATAGTACCGCGATACCGGTACCGGTACTATTTTTAAAAAGTACCGCGGTACCAGTACGGTAGGCTACTCGGTAAGGTACTTTTTTAAATACAAGTTACAAGACTTAGAATGATAAATTTTGTTTTGTGATTGTAATCGAAATAATCTTACATTTAAAACCACAAACGCGATTCATCTCCATCCCAATTATATTAACAAGTAACAGCAACCCGACATGACGATGTTCATATTCTACACAAAGACTGCTCAACCAGCCCTTTGGTAGGCACGCAAAGCTGAATGGAACAGATCGGAAAATAAAGTCACAAGTCTCTTGATTTTGCTCAGTATAAATGTATAAATTTAAGGTAGGCATATTAATACTTGTTAGTTTATAGACTTATAGTTAAGGGCCAACCCAACATGCCGTATAGAAAGCTATTGGAAGTAAAGGCCATTCAACATCAGAGGTGTAAAGTAATGAAAGTAGTGTTATTTAAGTAGCAATAAAACAAAAAAAAACTGGTATCCATCTAAAATGGACTGGCTTGCAATTAGCATAAACATAAAAGCAAGTTGCAAAAAATAAAAGACAGTGACACTATAATTCCTTTTTACTTTTATGATAAGTAGTAATGTTCAGTAACTAGTAGCCTACTTTTTGAGTAGTTTTATTTTGCATTACTTTCTACTTTCACTTGTTTAGTTAGTTTTTATGCCAAAGTAACGTTACTCGAGTAATTTTATATTTTGTCTAGTTGAAAGTGGTAACTTTGATAAAAATAAGTTAAAAAGGTATCATTTGTAAATTGTTAAAAATGAAAAGTTTTGTTAAAAAGAATTGTTAAAACGAAAAGTTTATCTTCCTGAGACCTAAAATATTCATTAAAAATTAAACTATTAAGTGAGATATTTTATGACTAAAAATATTGAGATTTTGAAACATTTTTTTAAAACTTGATGAAATTTGTCAAAAATGTTTGTTTTTTGACTGCAAAATTTACTAATTCTACTTGAGTAATTTTAAAGATCAGTAGGGGAAGGTGAGGTAAGTTGAGCCAGTGGGTAAGTTGAGCCACCCCCCGTAACTCAAAAAATAAAAATCGCATCAACTTTCTACTGCCACCTACCTGACCGTTTATCTTATATAGAGCTGTTCTGTAAAGATTATAGGTCTTTGTCTTGTAGAAAGACAGAAAAACTGTTTTTAGTGATTTTAGGAAGTTTTTTGAACTTTTTGAAAAAAAATATTTTTGGAGTTTTACAAAATGTTCGTGGCATTCACCAATATTGAAATGTCTAACACTAATCACTAATGTTAGCTTATTCAGAAACTATTAAAGTGAGGTTGCTAGCTCATATATGACTGGAGAAATTCCCGTTTAACGTTTAATGGCGGCCTTGAGGTAAGTTGAGCCAGTGATGTACAGGTAAGTTGAGCCGGTGGCTCAACTTACCTCACTTCAGCTGCCAGTGTTAAGTAATGATATATGTAGTCATTAAATAGATAACAAAGAGTATTTTACTCTTTAATAGTCTAAATCTCTGGAAAAAATAATTTGTCCATTGGTCTATTAAAGTTTTAATTTATTTGTAGTGTAACTTGCAGCCTACTAGCAAGATGCAAGGGAAAACCCGACCTGTGCATTACATTGGTAAAATCGAATGCTTCAATGAAGATGGAGAAATTGAGGCCAACTTTTTAAGAAAAGTGCCTGGAAAGTCCGAGGAAAAGTTGTCCTTTGTCTTTAATGCAAACGATAAGTGTGCTTTTCTTAAAGAGGATGTCGTTAAAGCTTCCTCACACGACCACTTGGAGAAACTTTCTGCCGTCAGCAGAAATTCAGGTTTCCATGCTCTCTTGATCAGTGGCATATGGAAAAAGTTTAGATCTGACAGACAACGGAAATTGATTTAGAAAATTCACATTTGGAGGTTTATTTAATCAAGATTGTGTAATAATTCATCGTTTTATTTTCTGTTCTGCAGGTCAGTTGACACGATCTGCTAGTAGCCTACTACATTGATTCAACGTCTGTTGACATTTAATCAACGAAAAAGTGGCAGATTTGTTGGCTGAGAAGTGCGCAATTTCACAGTCGAACAGTCACAACCAGGCCCGGATTTAGGGGGGGAAAGAGGGGGCAGGTGCCCCGGGCCCCCCGACTTTTGAAGGGCCCCCCTACGTGGAAAAAATGTGATTTTGTGTTGTTTTTTCTTCCTTTCAGCCTTTGAAGTTTCTGCAAAATGCTGTGCAGTGCTGGATTGATGCTACTGTAAACGCAGAGGTGGTTTTTCGCGCCGTAGGCTTGAAAAAATTTATTGCAGGGAGGCCCCCCGATCTAAAAGTACCCCGGGCCCCCATCAGCTAAATCCGGCCCTGGTCACAACAAAAAAAATTTATCCTTTTACATGTTATTCTTTCTTTCTGGTAGCAGCTATGTATTAACTACTACCCAACCTGTCTTCTTTCTAACTTTCGACTCAAGTTCCACATGTGTTGAGTTAAGATTGTATATTGTCAAAAAGAGACGGGTTCAATAATTGTGATGTGGAATAGTCATTGCACACTCTAATACGTCCGTCCGATAGATTTATCACATCGTAAAAGGCCGAACCACGTTTTCGCCGAGCAGCAAAACACGAGTTAGTAAATAGAGAAAAAATAATGAGAGATTGTTGCTCAAGCATGACAGTGCATCGCAATGATGACGTCACCATTGCGTCACAGTCCATGTTACAATTCGGGACAAATATTTGGGCAATAATTTCGTGAATACATGTATTGCATAGCATTTTGTAATGTAGGCTACCATCGCTACAGCTTTTGTTATTGAACTAAAATGAGTGGCTCAACTTTCCTCACACCCCGGCTCAACTTACCACGTGGGGTAGGTAAGTTGAGCCAAAATGACGTAATACCTAAAGCATGTTTTTTTTCAATATTCTTATGAGTTATGAAAAAATTTTTTTAGTTAAATTAAGGCCAAAGCATCAACCATTATGCTGCCACTTTCACTTTTATTGTAAACCAAGCGGTTTTCTTAGTAGAAGCGTTTAAGTAAAAAGTGGCTCAACTTACCTCATCCTCCCCTACTGTTTTACTTCTACTTGAGTGATAATGTGCTCTGGCACTTTCTACTTGTAATTGTAACGAATTAGAATTGACCATCAGTTACTGTACTAAAAATAGAGAGAGACTGTTCACCAGGCATTTTATAATAAAAGTAATTTGCGTTCTTCTGGTGACTATTTACTAGGTTACCTCCTGATGTTAAAGATGATAACTAGCTTTTGTATTTCCGACGTTTCGTCAGTCAGCACGACTGACTTTATCAAGGTGGCTAAAACAGGTTAACACAACCTGTTCAGCAACGATGGCACAACACAAAAACGTACTGATAAAATGAATAAAGTAAGCAGCAAGAATCAGAATTAAAACACGCAACAAGATACCTAGAGGTTAAACTGAATAAATACAAAGAGGTTAAACAGTTTAACCTCTAGGTATCTTGTTGCGTGTTTTAATTCTGATTCTTGCTGCTTACTTTATTCATTTTATCAGTACGTTTTTGTGTTGTGCCATCGTTGCTGAACAGGTTGTGTTAACCTGTTTTAGCCACCTTGATAAAGTCAGTCGTGCTGACTGACGAAACGTCGGAAATACAAAAGCTAGTTATCATCTTTAACATCAGGAGGTAACCTAGTAAATAGTCACCAGAAGAACGCAAATTACTTTTAGTTACTGTACTTTTACTTGACTGTTCAAATGGACTACTTGTTACACCTCTGTTCAACATTAATCTCTAAAGATTAAACAGGGGCCCATAACATTTGAAAATCAGTAATAGATGCAGCAAGAGATGATTTCTCTTCGCGATTTCGCGCCATTTTCGTTCATGATGATTTCTCTTCACGCCATTTTCGTTCATGGATTAAATCGTTACACATTAAATTGTTACGGAGTTAACATTGTTAAAAAAAAGTACCGATAAAAGTACCGGGTATTTAGACAACCGATACAAATTTCAAAAATTACCGCAGTACCGGTACAGGTACACAAAAAGTACCGCGGTACAATTGTACTCGGTACTGCCCACCTCTGCAGTAGAAAGGCTTCTATAGCTAACTAGACTCGAACCAGTTGTTGATCCTCCGCTGCCTAAAGAACAAGCTGGATTTTGGCGCGGACGCTGCACTACTCATCAAGCAATAAAGCTGACTGAGGATATTGAGGAAATTTTCGAGAAGGGCAACACGCAGGACATCTTGGTGGACCTCACTTCTGCTTATGACACTGTGTGGCACCAAGGGTTAACACTTAGGCTCTTCCGCATGATCCCAGACAAAGATGTAGTGCGATTACTCACAAATATTTTGGAAAATTGGACCTTCTTGCTGAAAACCAGTAATGGACAGTACAGCCATCCCCACTGCTTAAGAAACGGTGTTCCGCAACTCATGCTCCATGTAGCGACAGAGAGCTTTGTCTCTGACGCCACGTTCCACGTCATTAGACTTGTTCCAGAAAGTTCTGGCCTTTGAGCACATACCGCGAACTGCTTTGCAAGTCTAGGGAATTCAATTCAGTAATCAACCTTTTGTAAGGCGCTATGCCGAATTCCAACCATGGTTCATCGTTATGTAGATTTGCAGTCGTGTTGCGTTGTATGATCGTATGTAAAATTCGCTATTCCAAACTAGAACCGTTCTTAAAGAAGCTTAAATCATGATTTTAAAATCAGTTGCAAAAATCAGTACTAAAAAAAAACAGTATCAGTATGTCAGTAGGCCTGTAGGCTACTTGATGTCAGATATCAATGTATCAGTTTTATTGTCGCTACTGCTTCTACTTCTGCTGCCGCTAATATAACGTTTGAATCAGTTTAGTATTATATTCAGAGTCTGTATGCTATGATTTTGGTGCAGCAGCTATGATTTCTGACTCAAGACTGTTAATAATGTAAAAGCGACAATACCTTATGTCCAGTTTTCGGTGGTGGAACATTACCATTCGGGTGTTTTCTTTTCTTACCTTTTGTGTTACTGGATCAAAGATTAGTCAAAGATTAAAATCATAAACAAATATACTTGTGAGCAAGCACTACTTGGTTGGATTTGAGTCAGTGGATATACAGCAGCAAAGTCGACCTCGTGTCCCATCATTCCTTGCCGAGTTCGCCCAGGAATGTCGTCATCCCACTGATGGCTACGTATGAGCCTGTATGCTGAAAAGCAGCGTCCGCTGCAACCCACTTACCAAGGATTGAAGCTCGATCGGCAATTGACGTACAAACAACACGCTGAAGCCCTCTATTTTAAGCTATCAGCACACAACAACTTGTTGAGATACTTAGCTGGAATATTCTGAACTCTAAAGTGCTAGTACCTCCACACTCAGCACCTCCAAATGTGCTTCTACCGCTTGGTACCGCAGCGTACACTTTAGCAAAATTGACACTGCCCTTAACACCACCATGAGAATTATCACCAGTTGCCTGCTTCCAACTCCCACTGACTTTCTGCCGGTACTATCAGGCTTTGCTCCAGCTAGACACCGTAGGGAAAATCACTTACATAGACAAGTTTTACAAGCTATGTCAAGGAATGACCTCCTCCTCAACCAGATGGTCCTAAATTCATACCTCCGAAACCCCAGCGCTTGAAATCTCGACGCCCTTTTTCTCACCAAGCTGCTGCTATCTGCAACTCCAACTTCTACATTTCCGAAATTTGTGATAGTGAATGGAAAGAAGACCCGAGACCAGTTCAATTCACGGTCCTTCACAATACCAATGCTCTACCAGAAGCAGAACTAACTCGGAAGGATTGGGTGAAGCTCAATCGTTTGCGAACTGGGATGGGTCGTTTCAATAGCAACATGTTCCAATGGGGCCTCGCCGACACCATCTTGTGCATTAGCTCAGATTTTCAGACTGCATTCCACATTCTCTACCCATGTTCTGTATACCGACCCAAAGACAAATATGTAGAGTTGTAGACTGAACAACGCTTGATGAACACACAATCCATTGGCTGCTGCGCCTGGATATAACAACTTAACCTGCGGCGGCCTCAAACGCAAGAGGAAGAAGGATATCCATCAAGCCTTTTACAAGCATTTGCAAGACTGATTTACATTGTACTGACAGAAATACAAAGTGGAAGAAAAAAAATGCGTTAAAAAAAGCAAATAAAACCACAATATGTCATGATCTAATTGAGAAAGTGTAACATGAAAGATGTTCCTCCGGCAAAAACCCACTGTCTGTTCAAATCTTGATTGCAAGGTTTGATGAGCAAGGCTTCGCAGATTTTTCTTATCAGTATCACATCTTGCATTTTTGCAGGCCAGGGCTCAACAACCAGTCGTTGACCAGTAGAGAAATAATCAAACTGTTAATAAAATTGTTATTCGGTCAATAATTGATTGATTGATTAAATCTTTATTCTCGGACTGATAAAGCTTCTTTAAAGCTTAATCTTTGCAGTTTCACATACTTGTAAAGTGAAAACTGGACCATCGCAAGGTTAGGTGATAAAGTTTGCCTTAAAACACTAAAAATAACTTTTCAAATTTTGTATGGTAATTCATCACTCACCAGTCTCTGGTTTCGTGCTGTGATGGCCATGCATAGATATGAACATCCAAAATCTTCTCCAAACCCGTTTGGATCTGCTCCTGATCATGAAGTGCTTTTGTTTAGATTGTTTACAAAGTGTGCATGTGTGAAGTACAACAGGGAGTCCATGTCATGCGTCACAAGAAAAGAAGAACTGGAGATTAGTAGGCTGGTGTAGTCAACCATTTAGATCGATATACACTCAATCTTATCAAATAGATAAAGAAACTGAAACAGGTTTAAAAAAAATGATACATGGACGGACTAGGCGGCATAAAAATCTTTTTTGTTGAACTATCGATTAATCCAACCGATAGCTAGGTTAGAAAAGCTCTCTACACTGCAACAACAAAATAACGCCAAGATTAGGCAATGCTATTTTATCTCTCGGAGCGTGCGTTTGAGCAACGAACTTCAAGAACAACTCTGTATTTAGCGGATAGTGGATGGAATAATTAACAGGTCACAAAACATCTACAACAAACGGCGGAAACGTCAATCGTCAATCGGTCAAACCAGCCTTATTGAACGGTAGCTTATCAAGGCCAGCAAGAATTGGTCTATTTAACGGGCAGTAGGCTATTAATAAAAAAAGGTAAATTTTACGAAAATATCAGGTCCGCAGCTAGCCATTTTTAAACTGATGTGTTCAAATAAAAAAGCGTAAATGTCAAGCATGCTCAAAAAACTTTTTTATCTGAAAAAGAAAACGGCAGAAAAGATTGTATATAACCTACAAGTTGCCTCACACCGCTCAAGCAGTTGACGGTTTTGCTCAAATATAGATATATTTCTTAAAACAGAGGTTTTTTGGACCCCGAAAGCCTCAGGCCACGGATCTGATAGGCTACCAATAAAAGATTCTCCCATAAGCGGTTGGCTATTCCAATTAAACATGAAGTAATTAAGTGGACTCAAGTGCATTTAAAACATAAAGTATGCGGAAAGCAATAGGGCGGTTTAAAACCATTTTTGGTGGAGATAAAATCGAAACTATTTAAAAGAAAATTGATTGGAAATGTGGAAAATCCCCAAAATATTTTTAATTTGAATATCAAGAAGCAGTTTGATTGGTGTTGTATTTCCAGACGTTTAATATAAAATAAGCAATAATAATAGTAGCCAACCAAGTGAGAAAACCATTTACCTCTTGTACTTACTGATTCAGTGTATCAAAGCAACGCAATATAGTAAGAAAGAAACGCAAAACAATCAACTAAGGAACGTGGTACAGAACGCTTAATTGATTACACGCGTTGTGCGGTGGTAATCAATTCCAGCGTTGGTACCAGAAAACGCTGAATGTTATTATGTAGTGAGGCAGGTCACAAGTTTACATAAAACCAACGTAAATAAAATGACGACTATAACAATTGGCAATGGCTCAAGGCTTTAAACCAGTGGTTCTTAACCAGGAGGGCGCCCCCCCCCCCCAGGGGGACGTAAAGCATCTCTCAGAGGGGGCGCGAGCTCTACAACAATTTCAATTTTTTTTTAATTACTTTAATTCAGTAATTCTTGCTTTATTAGTTAGACCAGAACTTTACAAAACTATTTTGCGCAGAACTCCTTCAGATTTATCAAATTTTCTCGACGCTGCTTCGTTTGTACTTTTTTGTTCAAATTACTTTTTTACAGTTTTATTTACTTAATTGGCGCAAGCACAAGCGGTGAGATGGCGCAGCGGATAAGGCGCTCGCTTTCCAATCATGCAATCCTGGTTCGACTCCCGGCTTAAGCTGGTTGTTGACAAACACCGCTCACCTCTACCCAGGGTGTAATAAATTGGGTGAGCGTAGTTGCTGAAGTAAAGGCGGCCGAGAGAAAGGAACTGGCCACCCTACTCTCGTTAGTGCCAAAGGCTTAGTGTAATGAGAACCCATTTTCTCATCCCTCGATGCTTGGATCAAGTATGGGACTCACCTTACTTAATATTACCGGTACTAATGGCCTGTTTTATTTACTTAATGCTTGATTGCTTTTTTACACTTTTATTTAATGCTTGATCACCTTATCAGGTCACATGAGTGCTTAGCTCAGTGGCCTAACCTTGAGACGTTCTGGGCCAATTACCTTCCTGTCTAGTGTCTACCCTCTTATTGCAACTCGGGCTCTTCGAATTCTAACAATGTTTGGATCCACGTATCTTTGTGAAGCTGCATTTTCTGCTCTCGTTGCTATCAAGACCAAGTACAGAAACAGGCTAAGAGTTGAAGGAGACTTACATTGTTCACTCTCTGGAGTTAAACCTCGCATTAAAAATGTAGTCGCTAAGAAGCAGTGTCAAGTATCTCACTGATGTGTACAATAAACAGACAAAAATGCAATTTTTTTGGTATGATACTTATTTAAAATCTAGGGGGGCGCTAGGCACATGACCATTATTGAAGGGTGGCTTGATTGAAAAAAGGTTAAGAACCACTGCTTTAAACTGCGAAGCGTTTTCTGCTTTCCAAGATTCTTGAGTTTTCATTTTATGACAGTGCGTTTTATTTGAGGGTGACAATGACAATGATACAAAATTATTTTTATTTTTAAACTGAATATTTCCAAAAATTTTGTTTTCAACAGCCCTAAAAACCACACATTAAATCAACTAACTTGTTTCAGGTTTTAGTAAATTTTAAAGCTAAATTAAGCCGACTCAGTGCGCACCTCTCCTCAGCATCTTCTTCATCTTGTTGCCATCTTGTTGATGTAGACAATTTTCCAAATCTTTATCTTTGTTGATCAAGCACCACGTGACTTTTAAACAATCCATGACTAGAGTTCACGTTTAAGAAAACACAACATCAGAAAATGTTAGAATAACGTTTAGTTAGTTTTTTTGCATGGCTACTGTTGTTCTTTCGAGCTTTACATACGTCGTTTCTACGTTCCCTGACGTTAATGATTGATTCCGGAATCTGTGTAACCCTGATGGCAATATAACTGTTTGGCAATATAACCCTGATTGCAATATAACTGTTTAACACTATATCAGTACTGTATACCAAGCAATGCAAGCATGTTTTGGTATGGGTGTCGGTTTGATTTCTATCAGAGTTCTGCAATGCTGTTCATAGGCGTAGCCAGGAGGGGGGCGAAAGGGGCCATGGTCCCCCCAAATTTTCAAAGTTTGGATTCCGAAGTTGAACCCTTTGTTGAAAATATACTATAATTTGTATAAATTTATATCGTTTTCCATGACATCTGGTTATTAACACCCCCCAGGACTTGTTTTAGACACACAGAAAGACACCAATAAATTTTGCAAATCGTAAATCGCGCAAAGTTTACGCAATTTACGCTTCTTTTAACTAATGTGTGGAAGCAATTTCAGAATCGCTTACTCTGTTAGATTTTTGTGTAGCTGAGTTTTTTGTGTTCTCTAATTTTAGCCGCAGTTTTTGCCCGTTCGTGTGTAACAGCTACCTTTAATAAGTTAATAGCTGTTTATCTGCAAATAAATTTCATACAAATAATTCCCTGAAAGTGTTTCCAGAAAGTGCTATAATCCATTATTTGAGTGTAATTTTGCAAAAATTTTCCGGGTGAGCATGCCCCTGGACCCCCCTAGAATACGCGTGCCTTCGGCACGCTCTAACCCCCCACCAGCTTTATTGCTTCCTATGCTTAAGCCACCAGGATACGCCACTGCACATCAGGTGGCGATGTCTTACATCAAACACTTTGTCGTTCTCTTCAATTCATCACATATTTGGCACCCCCAAATTTTCTTTTCTGGCTTCACCACTGATGCTGTTAGACATTCTAATAATGGTTTGATTTTAGCCATCAGACCGATTATTCCATTTTTGTTCTGGTGGTGTCAATTCATTTTCTTACTGCAATAAACTGCTACGCAAAAGTATAAAGCATTGTTCTTTAGCCATCCCCACCACTTTCGTGCTCGGAATGCTGCTGTATTAATTACAGCTCTTTATGGAAAATTTAATACTAACCGTGCCGCTACAGCTACCAAGAGATAGGCCTACGGCCTGATTTGTAACTTCTGGCAGAATTTTCCAGATTTATTTGACTCATAGAATTTCAGTCAGACTGTTAATCACTCGTTAACTGTCTCATTGGACTTTTTTAACTTAGCGTACCTTTCTCTTTTTCTACTGCTTCTCCAAGGCAACAAAACGCTTTTATTGGTTATTAATACGAGTCAGCAAAAAGTAAAAACATGTTAGAAAATTTCAGTCAGACAGTAACAGTAGTGGTAATCAAAATGTGACAACACGCCGCATCTCCATGTAGCCACGATTTTTGCTAAAAGAAATGATACTTTAATCTGATGAAAATAGAATGTTTTAAACTCAGATAGTGCATTACATAATCTGTATAGAGTAGGCTACTGCAAAAGATATTCATTCATGGTTGTCGTCAATGTTGTCATCATCTAACCAACTTGCAAATGCAAAGAAATTGTTTAAATAAAGTCATCATCGTCATCATTGTGTTGCATTGATTGCCCCGATAGCTCAATTGGTTAGCGCGTCACTTCTGGAACGAAGAAGCTTCAAGATCAAGCGGCGCTGGTTCGACTCTCGGGGTGTGCGCTTGAGCAACGCACGTTAAGGACTGCTCTCCATTCAGCGGCATCTAATGGATGGAATAGTTCCCCGGCAACAAGACTTCAACAATCGGAAACTTCACTCTGTCAATCTCGGTGACCGGGCCTGCGTCAGCGATTCAAAGCCTCTACAAGTATGCGAAACTGCCAGGATTAACCTCTGCAAGAAGCTTTTCCAGTCCGAGGATAAAGATTCAATCAATCAATCAATCAATTATCATCATTACAATATCACCATTGTTCATTATGCTGCTAACTAATTTGCATTTGCAATTAGATGAGATGACACTGACGACAACCATAGCTTACTTTGTAAAGCTTCCCATAAACTATTTTGCAGAACTTTCGTTTTTTTAAAAAACCTTTCATAAATTTTTCGGAAAGTGTTTTTACACAGTTGGAAAGCTAGTCTCACAGTGAATGAAACAAGTTTGATGTCACATACTAAGAATATTGTTAAATTACATAGCCTACATTTAATTTAATACATAGTTAAATTACATTGAAGATAAAGTTCAAGCAATAAAAGTATAAAATCAATTTTTATTTGAGCTCCAAACTCCTATTTACCAAGTTAAAACAAAGAGATCAATAACCTCTCATGAACATGTAGCCCCACACAAAGTAACATTATACGACTTCAGTAATTTTTTTATTTTATATTTATTGTTATCGTATTTAACTTTCAAAATTACACTCATCCTCTTTC
Source organism: Aplidium turbinatum (assembly GCF_918807975.1). Lineage (NCBI taxonomy): Eukaryota > Metazoa > Chordata > Ascidiacea > Aplousobranchia > Polyclinidae > Aplidium > Aplidium turbinatum. The sequence continues at coordinate 16,689,366 of NC_137477.1, read as the reverse complement.
AGTCAATGTATGTTTTATAGGTTTTATACAGTTCAAGCAAGAAGTAAAGTTATTACTAGTTTCGGGTTAGCAGAGGTTAACAGAGTGAAAAATTGTGCCAGGCTTAACTTTTGTAATGTTGCGTTATTGTAATGCTACACTCTAACGTTAAAACAAGGTCAAAGAGTGTTTTATCTTATTTTCTTTCTTCATTCACACTTCTTTGCGAACAACTTGTGTTATTCTTGCTAGATTCTTCAACAAAGGTTCACAACAAGTAACATTAGAAAAACGGTAAGTTATTTTTCAATTGCCAATCTTAGCCTATCCACAGGATTCACGCTTCTGCACTTTACCGATTGTTGTTAAAGTTTCGCGAACACCACAAGTCATCACAACCGAAAGCTAAACCTTCAGCTTGTTTTGTCGCTTCTAGGCTACGTTTTTGTAGACCTCTGCTTCCTTTGGCATATATTGTTTTCGTTGGGATGGTCAGAAATTAAAAACAAGCTGAACTGTTTCCCATTAAACTGCTTCTATAAAACTTATCAACATCTCAGTTTGTTCGTTAGCTGCTAAGTAGGCCTATTTGCGGTCATTGAAAAAGCTCCATTCATAGCTACTGCTGCCACGCAAAATTTTCACGATCAGAGAGAAGTTTTCACAAGAACATTCACACAACAACTGTGGCTTCGTGCCGACTTCACCACATAGGTGCAGGGGTTGATTCTTTAATTGTCACCAACCTTGATGACAAAATATACGATTATCGTATGGCATCATAATGTAAGAAGTTGACCGCTCTATTGAATAGTATTCAAGCCGATTAGTTTTAACATGGTCGTTGGTTGAGACACCCTAACGAAAAAAGCTTATCGATAGTAGGCCACCAATTTAACGTCAATAGATATAGAAACAACGTTCGATTGCGAACGGTCATCAAAAACAAGGCGTTACTAGGCCTAAACCAATTCATAAAAAAATGTTCCGTATCCACTTGGAGATGATAGTTGCAACTTTCATTCACATGATAAAACTGAATCATCTTTCTCAACAAATCCTTTGTAAATAGAACAACCAACTGTCTTGATAAAATGTATCTTTGAGTTAAATACTTTCGTTACGGGCTTTCACACAGTTGCGTCTGTTTGTTCTTCTCTATAAAAAAGCATACGGTACGGTAAATAGATATTTTCTAAACTGTGCGACTGTGCAATTGTTTCTTTTGCTAAATGATGTACTGTATTTTAGCCTAATTGGTCTCTAAGCCAACAATAGTACAGTAGTTACGGTATTTGTAAAAATTGACATAGGCTGTGCTCGGTTAGTTGGCATCATCAAATTATTAATATCTACTGTACAAGACTTAACCTCCATGCTATTGTGTTCTATAATAATGAAGATTTACAAAACTGAAATGACGTTTCTTTTGAAAGGCTTTAGATACGTCGCTCATACTTGCTTGCTGATTTCAATAAAACAACTGGTGTTAAAAAAGTAAAGTTTCAGAACCAACAAACCGCTTCAGAGCCAGCGATTTCAACATCTACCAACTTTAATCATTGAAAAAGCCTTGATAAACACACTTTTATAGAATTTCGAGTTTTAATTGATCAACCTTCATTCCTTTATGCGTTGTTGTGATAGGAAAGTGGTCAAAGTTTTAATAGCACAAAACTTATTTACCTGTCGTTTCACCGACGTACGCTTAACCTTATTGCGAGTCATTCGAACTTATTTCTTAAGTTTTATATTCCTGGTAAGGCTGGTTTTCATAGCATTCTTGTTTGTTTTCTACAAAACTGAAACAGACCATTTGTTATGTGAAGTTTTCTGACGTTGATTAAACTTTATCTAACGTTTTAACAACCTTTAAAACTTCGTCATAAAACGGATAAATTGATGTTTGATCTGTGGCTCTTGCTGAAGTTGGATTTGAAGAAAACGAGTCAACCTCACAATTGAAAGGTCACTTTTTGCCATAAAATGTGGGATTTTGTTTCATGTAAAAAGCGTGTTTGCAGATATGTCAGTTTTACAGCTGTGCATGTTTCACAGTGCGATCACAATTTTACAATATGATAATGACTTCACATTAAAATAAGCTTTGCAGAAAGTAAGATCTTCTGCGGACCGGCAAAAAAATTACACGGACCGGCGGTTGAGAACCACTGGTTTACACCACCATTTCATCGTCGTTATAGAAAACACATTCTAGGTGAAAGATATTGTTACGCATATTTCAAAAACACAAGCATTTTAAAATGCGAGTCGCTGAGTCCAGCCCGCTTTGACTTCAGCACGTCTTTTCCAAAGAAGAAAACTCGCGGGAGTGCGACTGAAATAAACGTGGCGCCTCTCCGCTACATTGCAAATAGAGATAGCGCTGCTACTCCAACAAAAACGTAGCCGCGCTTTCGCTACTTTTACCAAAATAGTAGCGGCGCGACAAAAGTAGCGCTCTACTACCCACGCCAAGCGTTGTTTCATACTTTTCTTCACACAATGTTACAATAATAGTTGCTTCAGGTTTACCGAAGGCATTAGCTCGGTTCCATCAAGGCTGTTGCCGACATGTTGCTTGGGACCGCTACATTCTCGCTATGGAATTCAAAGTAGGCTACTGAATTTTTAAGAATGCTTAATCGCACACTGGCAATTGCGTCATACATACGTAGTTTTGCGGTCTCCTTACAGTGTGGTTCGTGATTGAATTAGATATCAGTATGTTTTTTTTTTGTAATCGCTCTACAACAGCTAAGGTCATTTAGCGACAGGGCTCATTTTTAATTTATATCAGGTTTACGATGTTATCACATTATTACCCGACTCATTCTCACTGCGCTATGCAGGATAGAACACAATCGGTACCGTTTTTAAAGTCTTCGGTTTGACCCGACCTGGAATCGATCTCAGATCTACCAGCACCAGAGCCGAAAAGTGCCTGTCGTTCGCTACAAAAAGCATGACATCTAGCGGTGAAGTCGCAAGATTTTTTCAGATGTCTAAACGAAAAAAAAAAAAATCAAAAAAACGCAAACTTTTTGTAGTTTGTAAGAAATTTTAGTCACTTTCAAGAAATACACAAAATTTGTAAACATATTTTAAAAAACTGTTAAAAATTACACACCTTTTATGTTTTGATTTTTCTTCTCGCAGTTACCGTTCTCAAAATACAGTAGTTCAAAGTCAAAGCCTTGCTCTAGCTAAATTCTGAAAAATACATCAAAAAAATCGTGGCAGTTAAAGGTCAAACCCGGTGACCGAGCCTGCTTCAGTGGTTCAAAGCCTCTACAATCACCGGTACGCGAAACCTCAAGGATTAAGCTCTAAAAAGAAGTTTTCTCTGTCCGAAGTTGAGATTTGTGAGAAGTTGTTTCGACACGCCCTGTCGAGATAGTGCTTAGTGCATTTTTAGCCCACATATTAAAGCAGTTAGTTTTTACATTGATGCAACGTTTGCAGATGTCAAATTTATTTGAAAAAGGTTTGGAATAACATTGCCGCACTCCCTTCACAAGGGATCGGCCAAACTCTTAAAAGACAACGCTCAGTCCAACAAGTAAAATATTTTATTGAAAACAAAACAAGGGCAGTCGCTTTGCGTGGCGTTTAACACGATTTGAAGTGATATCAAGCAGAAAATGATATCGCAACCAAAACTGTGAAGTACAAATTCCTGTAAACTTGATGAACAAAAGACCAAGTAGGGTAATCTAAACATGATCTGAAGTAAACCCCTATTACCAAGCTAGCCTTGCTCAATTGGCCACAGTAATAAAATGTCTCTTTCGAGTTTCAAAAATTATGTAGTGATAGGCTATTGTAGGCTACTGTACAATTACCAAAATAGTGATCATTTTTTTTTTAATTCAAGGAAACATTAAACGTCTTCAAAAATGTTTCGTTGTCATTTTAGCCTTACGTATTTTGGACACTACCACTACGAGTGTATCGCAAACAAGCTTCTGCAGCAAGCAGCTATCACGACCAGATAACTGTTCATGCAAGCTTCTCAAGTCTTCGTAATTGGCACTGGCTTTCCCAGGGTTGAACTTGATGTTCTTAACTTATTTGTGACAAAACCAGAAAATTTACACCTGAAATATCCTACTTGTCGTTGGCAAATATATGCCGCGGACAATTACTTGTGTGAGCTGCACATTAGGATGGTCCTTGTGCTTTAAATTTTACCCGCCCGACTCGCCAAACAAAAACGTCAAATTTTATTGGGAAAAGAAGGGGAAAAAGTGGGTCAATGGAAGTCAAAGCGTAATTGCAGAAGTTTCGGTTGGATTCATGAAAGTTTTACCGTGATTTAATTGGTATAAAACTGAAATTTTGCACATTGGTTCTGTTCATTGTGTACAATGACCAAAAAAAAATCCACGTTAAAATCATTTGGGGAAAAAAGTTATCCGCTATTTTTGAAAATCAACTGTACAAATACTGAATTATTCTATTTTTATAAAATTATTGTTAGTGTTGGTACCAATTTAAAAGTAAATTTCATACTGCAATTACTTCACATTGGCAAAGTTTTGGTCCACCGTGATTGCCGGAGGAAGTTTACGGATACACGGAAAAAGGGTTCAGGAAAAATGCCTGCAAGAAATTACGTTCATCATCGGACATATGCGGTTTTGATTGGAATGTGTGCTGTTTTCTTTGTTGTCAAAATTATGACTACAATCACCCCAAAAGAGAGCCTATTGCAAAATTCAGACTTTACCAACGCGTGAAGGCTTGATTAAAAGAGCTGAAGAGAGGAACAATGAATGGGGGAACCAAGTATTGGGGAAATTATCTATTCGACTGCTGGCAACTGATCTTTCTTTCTCAAAGGTAAACTACAGTACAACATTCTTTGGCATGCCGCCTGGTTCTCGAGCTCTCTTGAAAATCCACGACCAAATTGGCCTGGGTTAATGCAATGTGTTACCAATGCAGTTCCAGTAAAGGATAAATCAATGGTGACATTCCTTCCAAACATCGATTTAAATCCAAGTGACGAATCATGCGTATATTCGACCCTATTGTTTGTCATTAAACAAACTAAGTCATTGAATGTCGTACCATGTGTTACATTCGACCAACCGCTCTGGTTGAAGGCAACAGGAATTATCCAAGATGCAAACCTTGATATCGTATGTCGGGGGATTCCACAGTTTATTGAGTTTTCTGGGTCGTTTGGGACATTTAATGAAAGGCTCTGGAAACGAAGAATTGTTTTCCCAAGTGTATGCAGAGCAGACTGTTGCACATATGATTTCTGGCAAGGCCATATCCAGAGCACTGCGTTCACATTATCTCGCAGAATCAGCATTGACAACAATAATCCTCGCAGAACTTCTTCCTAAAAGTAATCTTTCATCTTTGGATTGTAAAGATGCTGATGCAATTCAAGAAAAACTGGACTCTGGTGAAATTACAGCATTGTGTAAGATATTTAATGATAAAATGGAAGCGATGTTAGCAAAGTCTCGAACAGCAAAATTAAGGATACTGGGCCTGAAGTACATCGCCACAATAAAGAGATATATTATTGCAGAACGTACGTCGAGCTGATCATTTCATTTAGAAGCTACCAAAGAAATGCTAACTTTGTTTGCAGCTACAGGATGTAACTACAGCTGAAGTATGTCACCAATGGGATTCCATAAGAGAACATATCCTTTTTGTTCACGTATTTTCCGGTTGCGACAACACATCAGCACCATTTGGTAAAGGGAAAAACAATCTTCTGGCGTTGATCGCGACGAATGAGATGCTGCATTTCCAATACAATGAGTGACGTTTGGGCACAACAAAAGGAAGTTAGTGAGATGGTTATCAAAGCATTTCAAATAATGTATGGTGGAAAGGATAAAGAAAGTTTAAGCAAACTTACGTGAGAGTCTGCATGTAGGCTACTTGCCATATTTCAAAAGCAGTCACCAACCATAATGTAGATAGATATTAAATTAATAAGATTGGTTTTCGAGTTTTAAAATTATTCTAATAACTTTTAAAATATTACCGGTTAAGTTAAGAAAATCGATATCCTAGGCTTCTCAAGTTTAACAGCTGAGACTGAGAGGGAAATGAAAGCAAATGCAGTGTTCAGTAAAGCTAAGCATCTTCCTTCTAATTTTTAGACCTTGCGACAGCAAAATATAGTCTGTTTGCTGGCACTGTCTATGTCTAAGCCTTCCAAATTCCCGGTCTTTGCGAAAAGATGACTTCATTATTGTCCTTTCTGCACACTCATAAGCTCCTTGTGTGCCCAGAGTTTAAAAGTAAAACATCTAGAAACTGTAGGGACCTGGTTCATAGCAAGCAGTTGTGCTACCGTTACTTGGTGTCTGATCATGTGGCAAATGATTGGACTAAGTGAGAATATTTGTCAAGAATCTGGATGCTCTGATGTTCATCACCACACTCTGCTGTATGCACCTAGTGTAGCTGCAAACTGTGGCACTCTTTCTATTTCCGTTCTTTTTGCTAATAACCCAACTTTCAATTTCACGTTTGGTTCACAGCTTGAGAAAGTCCCTGTGAAGGTGCGTAATGGAAACGAAGAAGTGCAAACCTACGCACTGCTTGATCCAGGTTCGATGCTCTCTTTCTGTGAACCAAGCTCAAGTGCTGATTTGGAAATCATCATGGGTAGGCTATATCAAATTTTGGTGACTTTGAGATTTCTTAGGAACTTTGCCAAAAGTTGTGGTTGTACCACCGTATCAAAATGTAACAATTTTTTTTGTTCTGCTGTGTTCTTACGCCTCCTAAATCTCGTTTCCATGACGAGGTGGGTAAAATCGAAAAAACTATCATAACTTCTCAACCACTAGAGATAGATTAAAAATTTTTTCTAAAAGATGCAGAATATCCAAGTTCCTATATGTTGCCAATACACTTTGTCTAACTGTTCAAGTTTTTGTGTAAAAGCCAAAAAATGTTTATTTATACACTTCAGCTGATATTACAACAATAACACATGTATCAGCATGGAAAATGTATGTATGTATGTATGTATGACGTTATGTAGCTTATTGTTGTATATTTGAATTTCAGGTGAGCTTAGTCATTGAACATTGCATTAAATTAAAAGATAGTTAATAACAATATTTTAATTCAATTTGTTTAATAATAATTTGTTACCGTATATTTAGCATAAGGTGTAAGTAGCAATAAGTCTAATCTTAGTACCGGTATTAGAAACAAACTGTGGTTACTGGATGAATATGTATCCTTGAAGAATGATTCAGATAAAATAGTATTTTGGGATGCAAGCCCTCCTTCAGTTCAAGAAATCTTCACGAATTTTAAAGGAGAGCATGCTAAACGTCAAGATGAAGCCAGGAGGCCGTCTAAAGTTAGGGATGCTGCTGAGAAAACTGTTTTTGAAGTTCAAGATTGGTGGAAAAGAACAGGTATAGAACTAAAGTCTGAAAAAGAATTACTCAAAATGATTTTGACTTTACATAAAAGATACCAGAATTGGCAAAAGAACAAAAAAAATTCTTCCAAGCAGCAAGTAGAAGCTAGAAATAATTTTTTGCAAGATTGCAACCAAATCTTTTGGGCTGTATCTGCAGAATTTGAATGGAAAGCCAACACTTCAACCAATCCTGTTTTAATTGAAGATTTCCAATGGTTGCAAGCATTGAAAGACCCAACAAACCATGTTGTAATTGGATCCAAAGATATGAAGACAACTCAAAAATTGAGGAGAAAGGTAAATAATGAAAATACTTTGGCAAAAAAAAGGACATTCAATCAAAATCACTACTCGATTAAAAACTGTCAGTAAAGAAAGTGAAATTGAAACATGCCAAGATGACGAAAACTTTGAACCTCCTTGCACATACCAAAAATACTCAAAAAGAGTAAATCTAATCAATCCGGAAGTATGTAAAGTAGCTGACAAACACCAAATCATTCATAGAGCTTTAACTGAAGTTGCGTTTGCTGATAAGGTGATAACACATGAAACATCAAGTGGTCAGGTTACTCTTTCAGTCATGACCTGTAAACGTCATAGAGATGCTGCAAGATCTGTTGCTGGCTCAAAAATACAGAATAATATTGAGCAATCAATTGACCAGTTGAGCAGCATGACGAAAACGATACTGCGTCCATTCCATCGACAAGTAAAGAAGACCTAACTTCTCCAATATTTGCGTCCAATGAAGATGCAGCAAAGCGTTAAAACGAAGTTTCTGCCACTTTAGAACATTTTATTTTTATGTTTCTCGGCAGCCGATTTGTAGCAAGAATTGACAGCGATAGACACCGTGTCATTACCCAAAGGTTATGCTTATACCAATATCAGTTTCACCTTCTTTGATCGATATTTACTGTTACTGAATGTTTCAGGTAATAAAAGACATGATACGCATTCACCATTAAGTGATGTTGAGGATACAAACAGGAAATATCTAAAAGACATGCATCTCCCCCTTGCCCGATGGAAAGAATCTAGAAACAGGGGTCTTACAAAAGAAACATTTACTGCTTGTATACAAACCGTTAGTGCGTACCTGAATTAGCTGCTAATTTGATCGAAGTTCGTGATTTTTCTGACATACTTCCGGAAAAGTTTTTGTCAGATCCCATGGAAGGTCGTTTTGGATAGCATAACAGGTCAATTCAATGGGTGCAACTTTTTTAAGTCTGTCAAACAACTCATGGAAGCACAAAAGAAGATCAAGGTGCTGTTGTGGCGTGCCCCTTTACAATACTGCCAGCGTCTGAACAATTTGGTCCGCTAGATGTCGCCAAGGCTGGAACGTAGCTTGCGGAAGAATATTAAGCAAATCACTTTGACAACGACGACTCAGCGGCAGGGCGTAGACGAAAAGGAAACCAGCAAAAAAAAGACAGTAAAGGAAGAAATGATATTCGGAACATGACTACAAGGTTGAACCTGGACTACTGATTGGGGACATTGATTCAATTGTTAATTAATATTACTGTGTGTTACCCTGTCTACCTTGGTTTACTTTATATTATATTAACTTCTACAAGGCTTACTTCTGTGTGGTATTAGTAGGCAGTGCACTCTAGAAGAGATAAAGCTAGAACATCGCCCCTTCTGAGCTAGGAGTCGTGCATCGGTAGTATTTAGCGAACACTATCCGACCAACAACCCCATACGCCAAACTGGTGACCTCCGACAAAGCCTTCTTCTAGCAGTGCATTGCCTGTTAATATTTTGTGTAAACTAATGTACCGTAATCAATGTGTGTAGACTAACTTAATATTTTTTTCTAGTTAATTTTTGTTATCATTGTGGCTACACACACCTACAATACACGCCACAAATCACGCATCACCCAAAACAATTCTTATACCTCACCAAACACTAGCAACAGCGTGATGACAAATAGCAACCCAGTAACTTCCATTTTAAAACCGGGTAAACGAGTCACCCAAGAATTTTGCAAATCCGCCCCTAAGGCATGGTTTGCTAATTTTAATAGAGTGTGCCAGAAGTGGAGCATAGTTGACGATTCAGACAAGATTGAAGCTTTAATGTCTTGTCTGGATTCACCAACTATGATTGCAGTGCAACCATTATTAACAAGACAAAAACAATTTCCGGATATTCAAAGCTTTCTGATAAGCAAGTTCACAGAACCTTTATGTGACCAAATTCAGAAGTTAGCTTCTGTCAAGCAGTTAGGTGATGTGAAACCTTTAGAGTCTGTGGCTCACATGAGAGTAAATGTCTTGAAGTCAGACATGTCCGACTCCGTGGTTGAAGTCCATGTTGGTCGACAAACTTCCACAAGTTAAAATTGCATTGGCACCACTTCATGAGGCTTCACTGGAAGAGTATGCAATAGCAGCAGACCATGCTATGAATCTTTTGTGGGTGCTGTATCTTTTGTGGGTGCTGTAGGCAAAGAGCCTCACCAGTCTGAAATGGGTAGGGTAAATTTGCAACTGGAGTGATTGACTAAGTCAGTACAAGATTTAACGAGAACAGTTTCTCTTCCAAGCCAAGCTTCTTCCCAGAGAGCAGGTCCCTCACATGCTCGGTTTGCACCAAGACCACAAGCTCCACCCACAATTATGCTAGTGGGACTAGAACACACAATACGATGTGTTTCTATCACCAACGGTTTGGTGCACATGGTCGCAGATGTAACCCTCCTTGCTCTTTCCAGGGAAACTGGTAGGTTGCACTGCGAGATCGACTGTGCTCAGTGCAACAAAACTACCATTTCACAAAAGTCACAGTCCACTTCTTCACATTAGGAATCGCAAGTCAGGGTTATGCTTCATGATTGACAGTGGTGCTGAAATAAGCTTGGTTAGGCCGCATAAGTCTGAAAAACATTTAAAAACACATAGTCATTCTTTAGTGGGTGTGAATGGAACTTCCATTGCCACGTTTGGACATCGAACCATGAACTTGCAGTTTAGTGATAAAATTTCGAGGTTTTGGTGAGTCTTTGTAGTTGCAGAAGTATCTCAAAATATTCTTGGTGCTGATTTTCTCAAACGTTTTAATTTATGCGTCGACTTCAGTCAATCTTGTCTGAGAAGTGTCAACCATTCGATTGCATGGCCACTTTACCCAAAAATGGTAGCACACGTAGGTGCACCCAAAGCATTTGTAGCCACCAATTCCTTCCTACAAATTTTAGAAAAATATCCTGATTTAACGCGTCCACCAAACAAAAACAAACCAATCAAGCACAGCATCACCCACACTATTGAAACCACTGGCTATCCCTGTTCTGCACGCGTTCACCCTTTGTCACCTGAAAAATTAAAAGCGGCCAAAGAAGAAATTGACATGCTCCTGGAAGCAGGCATAATTAGTAGGTCCAACTCTAACTTTTCCTCAGCCCTGCATATGGTACCTAAAGGAAGCTCTAGTGTTTCTCGTCTATGTGGAAACTATCGGTCGTTGAACGTCCAAACAGTACCTGATATGTATCCTACACCTTCAATCAATCATTTGTTGCACAGACTGCAAGGTTCTTAAACCTTCAGTAAATTAGACTTAGTTCGAGCTTACCACCAAATCCCTTTGTCTTCCGAGTCAAGGCATAAGACTGCCATCACGTCTCCTTTAGGTCTGTTCGAATATAATTTTATGCCCTTCGAATTAAGAAACGCTTCCGACACCTCATTGATTATATCTGCCATGGTTTAACCAACGTAACTAATGGCATATGCAGATGACATAATTATTTTTTCTGAAAGTGAAGAAGACCACAAAATGCATTTACATAAGTTATTCCGCAGGCTGGATGAGTATGGGATAATCATCAATCCTACAAAAGCTGAATTTGGTATTGGTAAGAGTGAAGTAGTGTTCTTGGGGCATCTGGTGTCTAAGGATGGTGTGCGACCTACCCCTGACATGGTCAAGGCAATTTCTGATTTTCCCTTGCCTGAAACAACGAAGCAACTAAGACGATATCTGGGCATGATAAACTGCTATCACAGATTCATACCACATGCAGCTCAATGCTTAGCACCCCTCAATGACTTGATTGCTGATAAAACACGTGCTGATAAAAAGATTGTGTGGACTAAATGTGCAGAAAAAGCTGTTTTCGACAGCAAAGTAGTTTAGGCTGAAGCATCAATTTTGGTGTATCCACTGGAAAATGCTCCTTTCAGTATGATGGTTGATGCCAGTGACACAGCAATAGGTGGTGTGTTGCAAGTGAAAATTGATGGTTCCTGGTCCCTGCAGCTTTCTTTTCGAGACGACTGGGTAAGACACAGAAATCTAATTTTGCTTTTGATAGGGAGTTATTAGCTGCCTACAGTACTCTTAAACATTTCCGATAATATGTAGAAGGAAAGGACTTTACTCTTTTTACTGACCACAAGCCTTTAGTAAGTGCATTCCTTTCCAAATCTAATTAATCTACCCTGAGGCGAGCCAGGCAGATGAGCTACATCACAGAATTTGTAACTTCAAATATCAAACACATTCAAGGATGTGCAAATTTTACTGCTGATGCTCTTTCTCGAATTGAAATTAATGGTGTGCTGCATGTGCAAAGCGGCATTAATTTCTCCGAAGTGGCTGCAGCCCAAGAGTGTGATGAAGTTGTTCAGAGCATGCTCAACAATCCACAGGCATCAGGGCTGTCCTTAGAACAGTATGCTATCCCAGGTGTTCAAGATAAACTCATATGGTGTGACACTTCAACTGCTGTCGTTCGACCGGTAATGCCACTAAGATATAGAAAGATGGTCTTTGACTAGTTGCATTCATTAAGTCACCCTGGAGTAAGGGCAACTCATGATCTTATTTCGCGGTGTTGTGTGTGGCCAGGCAAGCGAAAAGAGATTACCAGCTGGGTAAAAGAGTGTCAGTCTTGTCAACAAAGCAAAGTCATTCGCCACAACATTGCTCCATTGAAGGATTTCAATATGCCTCAATCACGGTTTGAACACATTCACATTGACTTGGTAGGTCCCTTACCGGAATCAAGCGGCTATAAATACCTATTCACAGCAGTAGATCGTTTTACTCGTTGGCCAGTGGCAGTACCCTTGAAGAACATTTCTACAGAATTCATAATAGATGATTTTATGTATGGTTTTGTTTCACACTGATGGGAGTGCACAAAAAACTGTCACTTCTGATAGAGGAGCTCAGTATCATCCATAATTTTCTCAGCAATTACACCGACCGAAGTTGCATTGTCCGTAACTTGGCTGGTTGATTCTTTTGGAACTATGACTTTAGATTACCTGTTCACATCTGACATGAACGTGGCATACTATGTTGCTGGGTATAATTGGCAGAAGCATTTCTCGTCGTAGGAAATGTAGTGCCTGCAAGGAACTTCTTGTAGCCGGTCGAGATTAGGCTCTGGTCGACGAAAGCAAGGAGTATTGCAAGCTTCTTACTTTAGCTGACCTTAGTGGTTTGTATAAGCCAACAGAACTGCACTTTGTTGTAACGTCTCTCACTGTGCATTATTATTATGCTGTATTGTTAGATTTGGAAATCAAAAAGAGACTGTTCACTATTGGAAATCAAAGCAACATTTTTGTTTCTACTCTCACGGTATCAGTGTCAAATGTAATCACCTTCCTGGCATCGTAGTGTAATGCCGGTCATGGAAACTTCAAGATAGTTGTAGAAACAGCGTTTAGTTGCTTTGCAAAGAACAGACTTAAACGTTTTGAGGACAGCAAAAAAGATTTGGTTACCCTCATCATGGAAAATTCAAAAATACTGTAGTCTTCAAAACGCTAACTGTACCATTAATCTACCGAGAAGAGGTTAACCGGCTATAACAAAATTATACTGTATCCACGACCACATTGCGAAATTCTGTATACTAATTTAATGACAGTTTGTACTGGAAGTGGAAGGTTTTTGGTCTTGGTTTTTTTAGCTACTTCTTCGGTACTAGAGCCTTTTTAAAGCTTTGCATCAAAACTGAAAATGTATACTTTTACGTACATGCTTAAAACATAACTAGTTACTTTTTGAGTAACTGAAACTTTATTACTATTTTCCAAAAGTAACAAAACGCGGTAACTAGTTCCCATTTTAGCACTTTTTCAACAGTTGCAGTTACAAGTTACTTTTGTACTGAAATTTCAGTTTCTAATTGCCTCCATCTCTCTGAACGTGTTTGTGGCAATGTGGCATACTTCATGCGTGTCTGCTGAGCGTTTGCATTCTTCTTGCAGCTGCATCGGCGTAGCACTGTGCATGCCCGGCGCTACTTTTGTTTTGTGGTCTTGTGAAGTAGGGTTGCCATATTGGCGAATTTATTGCCAAATCCAGGATTTTTGAAGACGTTTGGCTTCATATATATGGTTTGGAGATTTGGCTCTTTTTTGGCGATTTTTGAGAACTGATTTGGCTAAATTAATTGTTTTGGCAATTAATCAATATGTGACTTGTAATGCAATGTTTAGCAAAAGTGTTTGGCAACACTTGCTATATGCATGCTCGTCATATAGCTGCCAGAGGTGTGCAAGAGCCGTGGTTTTCGAGCTGAAAAGTGGCACTGCTAAATGGAAGACCAAAATAAAACAGAACATGCTTCAAGCAATTGAAGAAGCAGACTGCTCAGCTGAAGAGGGGAGCAGCAGCCAGACTGAAGTGGATGATAGAGCCACAGAGGACTTTTTTGCACCACTTTATGCCAAAACCAAGAAGAGAAAGCAACGCGCGTTGAATCTGTTACAGGAGTATTTGGAAGCGGACCCTGAGCCCAAGTGAAGCGCATCCAGATTCACAATGAAAAAGACCGATGAAAAAACTGTTTTTAACACTCCCATTCCGTCAAGTGCTGCAGTGGAGAGGTTGTTTTCATTGGGCACGGACATTTTCAAGCACAAAAGGGCAGGCCTAACTGACGAACACTTTGAAATGCTCAAATTTCTCAAAGGAAATAAACATATTTAAATGAGTAACTTTTTTAAATAAAAAAAAAATGGATGGTTTGTACTTGTGCTGTTATGTCAGCATGGATGTCTCTAACACTGTATATCAAACATTGCGAATAAACTGGACTTGCATGTAGAGCTGGCCAGGTGCAGAATTTTATGTTCAGATTTGTGAGTAACTAAAAGCAACTAGTAACTAGTTACTTTTTAAAAACCGGCAACTATAACAATAATTCAGTTACTTTTGAGGTAATTTTGCCCACCTTTGATTGTAGCGCAAATTTAAAATTTTAGGATGACGTCATGACTTTTATGAAACACTTTGACGTTATCGTCAAAAATAAATCTAAGGTCTCTTTCTGTCAGACTAGACTCTGAGAGATTTCAAAAGATGCGCAAAGGTCGCCTGAAAAAAGCAAAATTCATTTTCACCACTAGTGGCGCTAAGTGCTGTTTTTTAATCCTCTTATTTCTCCACACTTCTCGAACAAATGCCAAATATTCAAAAGTTAATTTTCCCTTGTAAGCTATCAGTAAGGCATTGAATGAAAGTGTATCAGTTAAAATAAAGACTTCTACCGTCAGGATCACGGCAAAACGTCAAAAATGGGTGATTTTGGAAAAGATGGAAATGTTTAGGCCTCTTGAGGCAGGGCGCCCATTATTTGAGAGCAAAATTTGATGATTATTGATAGCTTTAATTTACGTTTCGATTACTTTGTTTAATTCTTGTTAAAGAATATAGAATCTTGAATAAATCCAACAGTGACAAATAATTTCAAACTTTTGTGAAATTCATAGAATTATCCATTCGTTAAATCGGTAATAACTCTTTTTCTGTACATTTTTAGGGTTCAGGTTGATAGAAAAGGTTGTTCCCCTTGAAAAATGCTAAAAAATGATGTATAATATGTCCTATTTTGAGAAACTTGAAATTTTTATATTTTGGACCACAGGGATTGTGACTCCCTTTTGGGCCCTTTTTCCATCATCCGATGGTTGGGGATTTTTTTCTGAGCCATCTGCATATTATGGGGAAGGTCTGAGCAGAGTATCAGCTTGATAAAAAAAAAATTCCCACAAACACCACCTTTTAAGGTCCATACATGTTACGAGCAGTTATTTTCATCCATAAAGAACATTAAAACTGCAAAAAAAAACAGATTGACAAACACTTAGCAAGCATCCTCAGAACCAAGACAACGCCCTTTAATACAAATGTATTGTAGATATAGCTAGAAAAACAGGTCAAAAATCTCATTGACTTCAAATTATAGCAGTAAATTTCGGTTTCTTTCTATGTGTATATTGTTTGTTCCTATTTTTAAAGATGAAATTAATGATTTTTAATTGTCTTTTAATGTACACTTTTTCTTGAATTTTAATAGGGTCTGCGGCACATTGAATTATTTTAACTGACAATGTGGCCCACTACTAGTGTATAATAATAGGTTGGACATCCCTGCACTAAGGGTTCGTACCAAACATTCAACATTCTTATCTAGGGTTTGTACAATGTATTGTACAGGGTTAGTACATTTATCCCCAATACCATCCCTCTTACAATACTCGTAGAGCTTAAACCTAAATGTGCTGCTATTGAGAATTACAATACTTATATGACAGGTGTTGATCAGATTTCTCATTACCATTTGCAAAGAAAACTTTGAAATGGACCAAGAAAGTTTTCTTTTACTTGATGGAATTGTCAATTCACAACTGCTTCATTTTGTACACACACAAGACAGAGCAGTGGGCAGGTCATTAACATTTTCTTTTCAAAAATTCTTGTTTATCTTTGGTACCAAAGCGTGGTAAGAGAATGAAAAGGCCAACCAAACGTGGTAGCCCATATGTTTTATAAAAAGAAAATATGTTTTGAACGACATAACTAGCCAAGTTCAATTAAGTACTGTAGCCTAGCAAAGGCGGCCAGCAGAAATTGCCGTCTTTACATCGTTTTAACGTCGGCGAATGTTAAAACCAGGGAAATTTGAGAAGAATTGATTACTGACGAAGCCACACTTGTGTGGCGAAAGCTCTAATTTAATAAACTTAAATTAGCCCATTTAGTGTGGCACTGTCTGCGTTTATGTGTTTCTAAAGTTTAACACATTTTCCGTTATAATGGAAACAAAAGCAAAAACAGATTTTCAAAAAAGCTCAAAATCCATCAACCTAAGTGTGTGACCACAACCATGCTTTCCTTCAAAAGTATGACATTACCAACACTCTAGTTTGTATTGTTAGATCGCTTGCAAATTTATATTTTCTGATTGTTATCTGTGTTGTTGGAGCAATCATTGGCATACATATGATTTATTCTTACCAGCATTAGTTATTTTGACCCCTTGGTTGACAGTGACTTAATACAAACACGGAAAGACGAAGTAGACAACTTAAGCGTTGACAAGCCAACGCCCAACAAACCTTGTGAAACAAGCCCAATCTTCAAAAGAAGAACAGCTTTTACGCAAAGAAAAGCAAAAAATGGGTGACTTGGAGTTTTTGAAGGAATTTTGTGATCCGTTTGCTATGGAAGATAAGCTATCCACATTATAACGTTCCAATATATGGATATGTTTCCTATTCCAAACCTATGTTTCGTCTGAGAAAAATCAAGCTAATTGAGCCACCTCAAAAACTAAATTATTTTAATAAAATCCAATCCAGGACATTTTTAAATAAGGTTTCTTTAGGAGATCTGACCGTAACTTTTTTTTTAATGTTTTAGTTTACAATTAAGGACCACCCTACTGTGCAAAATGTCCATGCATTCGAACAATGGGAAACACGAATTGAACACGACTCCCAGAGACACTCGTCCAGTCCGCTATCAGTTTCCATTCAGGAAAGCTTTATGATTTGATGACGAGGCCCTCATCGCAGGTAAGGCGAGCACTTGCAGGTAAAAGAGCCACGCGACAAAGGAGAGTCACGTATTGTACAAGTTCGATTCTGTCGTCAGAGAAGTCCTCGGTTGGTTGAAATTTGTTCGGGGAATCCCTTGAGACTGGCTCTGACAAGGCTGAGTGGTATTGTGTAAAATAATGTCAATATCTCGGGAGGGTTGGACCCCGGCGTCAGAATCTAACAACCCTTTTAGCAAGACGTCACTTTCATCGGCATTGCGGTAGATGGTGCCATGCTTCACTGGTTCTCCTTGTGTCGTCATATTGTCTTGCTCTAAAAATTCCTGCGAAAATAAAACTACCATGACTAAACCCAGACATAGTCATTAAACAAAATTAACTCAAAAACAATGTCCACTTGTAGTAAGTTTCTTTCTAAGTGGCTTTCACTTCGTGACAGCATTAACAAATGCACAACTTGATTTATCTTCAATGCAACCAAATCCACTCACCTTTCCTGAGCCAGGGTTGAATCGTCCACCGTTGCCACGGTTACGCGCCATCGCGTGTTTGTGTCGGGATTCATGAAGATACTTCTGCAACACAAAAACAAAAAGTGAAACATTTCACTTTCATGTGTGTACAATGAGAATTGAGAAACGAGTCTTGGGAAACTGGACCAAATGTTCAGATTACAGAAAAAACCCATTATTCAAAACTTTGGAACCCGTAATGCTTCGATTTTTATCATAACTACACAAAGAATAGGCTACACAAAATCGTTTACAAAAATGATGAACCTTTTTAGTTTTGACGAGCTGTATAAAAAACATCAAATAAGATATAACTTTAATGTCACGTCGGGTATGCAAACCTTTCTTTCTTTCGGTAATCTCCCCTCCGCTTCCAGCTTGGCTCGAGCCTGACGCCGCTTTAATATTCTATGATATTGCTTGGCGTTAACGTAGAGAGGCTCCTCCTCTAAAACTTCTGATGGAGTGGTAGCCCCTTGGACGAGGGGCATCCTTTGGAAACCACCACTCGAATTAGGGATCATCTATAAAGGTTGTCCAAAACAAAAGTTAAAATAACTTAATACCTGTCAATGATGGATACTATGTCAAAGGAGGCACAACCACAGCAGGCAACATAAATTATATATTTGAATCTCAGACTCAGCACTCACCATGATGATGCCGCCATTATTTTGAATTGAACTTGTGAGGTTTATTGTGTTTGGAGAATTCAAAACAGCCGCTCCTGTGTTTCCAGTCGAGTTGACTTGTTGGAGGACCACTTGACCGTTCTGTGTCCCCTGGCCAGCATTACCGATCTATTACATATAATATCATAGTGTTTACCAAAAGCAACCTGTATCCGGGTTTGAATAACTAAGCGCAACTGCCAAAACTTAGTTTCAGAAGATCAACTTACAAAATGCCAGTAACAAAAAACAAAATACCAGCAATCAGCATGTTGAACACTGAACAGTAAACCACGTAAGATTTACAGCCTGAGCGCCAAAGCAGTAGTTGCTTAATTGCTTAGGTAGTAAAGATACAAATGTACCAACAACAATTAATAAGTGCGTTTCACAATTTTATGCAAAGTCACATTTAACTGCCAACTTTACACCATGACCTTTGATCCTCTCACCTGGATAACCTGGCCAGCGTTTGAATTGGTTCCTTCGGTTTGAAGAACAAGCTGAGTTAATCCACTTTGCTAAATACACAATTACACAGCCTCTTGTTAACGATCTGTCGAAGCCAGTGTTGTATTTGGAAGCAAACTGTTGTACTTGAACAAAACTACAGTTGCATAGAAACGCTGGTCTAAGAAATATTTTCGGATACACTGTGAAAAATGCTTTTCAGATCTAAAATTTAAACAAAACTAATGCACCAAACTAGATCGAACATAATTCGGTATTTACTCCAAGATTACAGCAAAAATCCAGTAAATCTTCAATCTGATTTGAAAACAAAGCTGAATAGCTCAAATTCGAAAGTGCTGAATTATTCCATTTTATTGTTACTTTAGGCAATTGAAGTGTAAACCCAGAACTGTGCAAAAGGATCTAGAAAATATACATTGTGATAACATTGCGTTCAAAACTATATGAACTAACCATACTATAGCAGTTGTACCTGTTGTTGTTGGGGTTGTTGAAGAAGAAGTTGTCCATTAGCTGTTTGTACAAGCTGAATTCCATTGCTGATAGTTTGACTATTGTTGTTCACATTGGAGTTTGGTACAGTTTGCTAAATCAAAAACATTTATGGAACCACTATGAACACAACATGACTGTAATAAAACTGTTGCAACAAATTAAAATCGAGTTTTAAAACCTATCCAAACATGATTTCATTTAGATTTTAGATAGTGGTTTCTATATGGTAGCGTAAAGTTCAATTGTTGTACTTGTACAGAATACTGCAAAAATACAAATTCTACAAAATTTTATTAACTTGCACTTGATATTCAAAACTAAAGATGGTATAACAACGAAACGGATTTTTTTTATTAACAAAAGCTGTGGCTACTAGTCTGGCCTGCACTAGAATTTAGCCAAAACAAATATTTGTAGCCTTGAAAAAAAGCAGACTCTGTCATTCTACCCAGATTCTCAAATCATTTACAAAAAAGACCAACTTATGCTTCAGGGTATTGTTGCAAGTCATCTAAAAAATTCCAGGCATTAAAATGGACGTCAGCTGCATAACATTTCATGGTCACGATGTTCATGGCACCCTTGCCGAAGAGCAGCTAAGCCTAATGTGGAAAAGTACTGATAAGGTACTCTGAGGGACTCAAGCTTGTAATGCTTAAACTGGTACTAGTAAATAACTAGACCAGGGGTCAACAACCTTTTATGCATGCGGGCCACTTTGGCGCTAAGGAGAGCTGTGGCGGGCGCACGCGCACTAATAAAGTTTTTAGGTAGGTTAACTCTTATACTAGAAAAGAACGCATTTTGTACCCAGCATCCAGCGTTACATGTTGTTAATAGTTATCTTAAAATACTGCAGCAACAAAATTAGTCGAACAGTGCTACTGCCAGGCCAAGCTCCTTTAACAACACTTTTAACTTCTTTAACAATGTCTAATAAACAAGGCCACTTGTTTTGTGCACTTATAGCGAGGCGAGCAAATATTCATCGCCAAGCAAGATTGGTGTTGTCCCTTCGCTTCACAAAAGATATCTTGCAATTAACAGTTTCAGTAGACAAGGAAATGTTTGACACATCGCAATACAGGCAACAATAGTGACCTGCAAACATATCAGCGAAAATAGGCTCCAATAATAGGGAGAAAAAAACCAGGCACCATGAAACAAACGCTTGTGGAAATCACCGAAAAAACGTTTCTGTCGTAACTCATCAACATTGAACAGCCTTCCCTCTAAAAAAGCAATGAGTTGGTTTTTTATTCTTTTTGTGAGAGTCTACAAAACTGTCTTTCTTTGATTATTAGATGACTGTCACATGCGGTGCTTACCAGCATGGCAAGAATTGTTGATTAACAACATTTCTGCAATAGGCTACTAAGCTAAATATTTTTCAACTGCCCGGAAGCATAATATTCCACTTTTTTTAATCAACCACTGGGACAGTGTGGCTGGACATTGCATTGGAATAACTTTACGCAACCCCATCTAGAACTACAATCTGATTGGTCGGTGGAATCGTATGCAAAGCGAAAATATGCTTCCCCAGAAAGTATTTTTTGCCTTCATGCTCTTTAACTCCTCAAGTAAAGTATTTTTGGTTACCGGTATATTTGTACGCTAATACCTTCCGTGGGCTGCACAGTGCACATAACAGCGTGGCGAGCCACATGCGGCTCGCCAGTTGGTGACCCCTGAACTAGACACATATCTGTTCATAGTTTTCTTAATAATAAAATCTTAGTTTCGTTCAGGTACTTTTAATCAATCGAGCCACCTCAAACTCAAATATTATAACATTCTAATAAAATCTAATCAAGATGATGTTTTTTTAAGGTAAACTTCACTTAAAGCAAGTCTCTTACCACAAACTTAATCATTTCATAACTAAACAAAACCAATACCTGATTGGACTGGTTGGAGGAATTGGTTTGTTGTACTATGATTGATGGTTGTTGCTGCTGCGTGGTTTGTGATTGTTCAACATTCTGGTTGTTGTTCACAGGAACCAGCTATGATAAAACAAATTTTCACTGCAATTATGAAAGAAAATTTAAATTATTTTCATAGAACACAGATATTTTTTTTATGCCACTATCATTGCCATCACATACCTTCAAAAGTTTACTACAGTATGTATAGACGCTATGCAATATGAACTGCACATTGCCATGGCATAAGAAATGTCAGCCAAATATTTAGAGCAACTTGAATATCATACAACAGCATTTCGTTCAGTCATTGCTGCTCAATTAAAGTGAAGCATCATAGGTAGTTTGTTGACCCTCTACGACAGGCATGTGCATTGTGCAACCTTTTTTACTGGAGAAACTTTGAATAATAATGTGGTCCGCATAAATTTCTTTAGAAGAAAATTTACCATCATTTTATTATGAAAGTAGCCTAAATGTCAAGAAACAGATTTGATCCATTACAGGACATAATGTGTGTGACAACTGTTATGAAGAAATTTACAAAAAGAAAAGGAATTTACACAAATGAATTTTGCTCGTCTCCCTCAATCCGATTCTACCACCAAGGCTGAAAATAATGATATAGGCCTAATTTGTTATGACTAGGGCGCGCAAAAGTCAATAAAGACAAAACATTTTAAGGACCTCGTCTGTTCACGAATCAAAAAATAAAGTTGTTTTCAGAACCTACGGGACTGTTTCTAAGAAGCTTATAGGTCAAAATAAAGTCAAAATTGACAATAAAGGCAAATTTGTCAAATTATGGCTTTTGAGAAACTTTTTGTGCTTCTTGAGTACTGTAATTTTTGTCAAAATCCTCATAGAAGCATTGTAAATCAAGAACTGCAACACAACTAAACCATATTAACCCATAAAAACAGGAAATATGTCACAATGCCCACTTGGATCAGCAGTAACTTTTATCGCAAATTGTCCATTGTTTATTCATTGTTACGTATTTAAATAATTCTTATAAAACACTTCCTCTTTACAAACGTGGTCTTTTCGAAGATCAACAGTTTGAATTTTAGAAATAGCTTATTGACATTCTGACTCTGTAATACAAAAATGCCTAAGCAAGCCAAATCGTCTTCAGCAAAAGTTTGATAGATTTGGCAATAAAAAGTATTTTGTTGAAGGCCACCGGAAAAGTAAACGCTATTAAGCTGGATTGGAGTGACAACAAGCATCGCAATCAAGGCAAACTTTTATTGAACAAGCCCATTTTATCAAACATGTTTGGGTCTGAAATTGACAAAATACTATGTTTAGGCAACTGGTATCAATTCAAGGAAAAACTGTGGCAGCTCTTCAAATAAGCAATTTCGTTAGGTCAAAATAAAGTCAAAATTTGATAAAAATATAAGTCAAAAAAACATTTTTAGGCAATATAAAAATGGCCCTAGTTATGACTAATATGCACTATATAGCCTGTTTTTAAGTATTCTGCTGAGTACCACACGAACCTGTACAACAACATGGCAGCCTGCCAGTTGCACAAGC
This sequence comes from Aplidium turbinatum, assembly GCF_918807975.1. Classification (NCBI taxonomy): domain Eukaryota; kingdom Metazoa; phylum Chordata; class Ascidiacea; order Aplousobranchia; family Polyclinidae; genus Aplidium; species Aplidium turbinatum. The sequence goes on along the minus strand of NC_137477.1, from coordinate 16,666,513 downwards.
ACATGTTTGCTCTATGAGGAGAGCTTCTTAAAAGCATTTGCAATTAATGTTAATTCAATAACCAGACAAGAGGACAAAAAATACCTGAAATGTTTGTTGACCATTTGAACCTGTCGTTTGTACAATTTGTGCTTGAATAGATCCACTATTTGTGGCAAGGTTAATAGTTTGACCTTGAATTTCCATCTTTCTTTTCTCTGCAATATAAACAAAAACAACCATGAAAGTTTAAGTAGGAAACAAGTACAATATCGTACTTATATATAACCGTATTATATATTATACGCTGGCGCCGACTCTGGCCACGCCACACCGTAACTGCTGTGGCGAAGTGGCAGCCACCCCGTTTAGGCTACATTACTTACTGCAAATAAATGTAATTTGAACGGACGTTTAAATCTTTTTTTGATCATTGGTTTTTGCTTCAAGTCAACGTAAAGCATGAGGTGAACCAATACAGTATTGTGAAGAAAATGATTGTTTTTGTCACAAGCATGATACTCGCGTAACATCAAGCAAGCTACGTCAAGATTATGCAACACGTGGCTATGAGTTTTTTCCTTGTTGTTGCAATCGTTTTATTTGTTACTTGTCATAAGTCATTGTTACATTTGTTAGGTTTACAATGGGATTTATTAATCTATAAAATACGATCTTTCTATAGCCTCCCTCAAAAAATTTTTTTTTAATTTTTAAACCGCTCATAATATAATCGCTATAAATACATTATAACTATACGCTATAACTACATTTGATTTAATCGCTATAAATTATGCCAGCTATAAAATACTTGGAAATAAAATTATCTGGATGATTGATAGCTCTACCCCCTAAATGAATATCTATTTTCAAATTTCATTAAAAAAATGCAATTTTTGAAACTTTCGAAAAGCAGCTCCCAGAGTAAATGCTTTTCTTGACCAGTATGAGGTCATACTAGATTGGCTTGACACGGCATCGAAAGAAGATGGCATGGATGCTGTCACTCGAAACAATGCCACTAGCCATGTTTTATCCATGGAGAATTTGGACGTTTATCTTTCCTTGCGTGTCCTGCAAAAGCTTTTGCTTGTTTTAAGCCCTGAACATGTCACTGTTTAGAAACGTGGGATCAATGTCGGAAAGGTAAGTGAATTACTCGAAGCCGTATCATTAACAGTTTCTTGGAATGCAGCAACATAAAGTGAAGCATCTGCATTGTTCGAAGCATGTAAAAAATCAGCTGTTGATATGGGTTTGCAGTTGCTATCTTTGCCGTGGTGGACGTACTGCAAGATCTTGTGATGACCAGCAACAGCAACTGTTTTTTTTTCTACCGTAGATGCTTACTACCAAAGCATTTATTTAGACGTATTTAAACAGTGTTCTTCTTCACTTTTGTCACGTTATTCACAACAGGACATGAAAACGATAATAACGTCATGGAAACAGTTCTGCTTTCCAAGGATCAAGCATCGGAAGAGGGTCTGCTACTATTCAGCGAGTCCGATTCGACTAGTCCGATTCGGCGAGTTCCCTATTCGGCGAGAGCCCTTTTCAACGAGTGCCCTATTCGGCGAGTTTTTGAAATTTTTGAAAGGAAATTATCGTTTGGATCAACAAATGTTTGGATCAGTGAACTGTTAGGCTAAAAATGAACTGTTAGGCTAACTGGGTTCTTGGAACAAATCGAAAGGCTTCTGTAAATGTTTCTCGGTTTCAACGTATCCTAGTCAGCAAAGTTCTCTTTTCTACACGATTTCAACGTTTAGCGACGTTAAAACGATAGGCCACACATTTGGTTCGCCTTTTCATTCTGTTACTACAATGTAAAAATGAACTGTGTTCTTGAAACAAATTTTTGCTGGTCGGGATAACTAGGTTACTGTACCCGATAATTTCCTTTCAATCTAAGCTGTAGGTCACACATTTGTTGATCCAAACTAATCATTTTAACTATTCAAAAGTACTAACTTATAGACATAAACATGATTTTTTTTTTGTAACATTTTCTTTGTTTTATTTTCCCTTTATATCTTAAATTTTTCTGAAGATGTTGCAACCGTGCCAAATTTCTTTCAACTCAATAACTTACTTCGGACACAAGCACGTTTTAACGTTCGCGTTTTGTCGCTTCTACCTTTTTCTACACCTTTGCTATGCTGACGTGTATTGTTTTTGATATCATGATCAGAAATAAAAGCAACTGAACTGACATGACGAATTCAAGCACGTTTTAACGTTCGCGTTTTGTCGCTTCTACCTTTGCTATGTTGACGTGTATTGTTTTTGATATGATGGTCAAAAATAAAAATAACTGAACTGACATGACGAATTTTAATTAATAATACGGTAGTTCAAACATTTTATTTTTATTCCTTTTTGCACGATTTCAACGTTAAAACAAAACGTTAAAACAGCGACGTTAAAACAATGTAAAAACGGCAATTGTAATTAGGCTACAGTACCCGATAATTTCCTTTTAAAAATTTCAAAAACTCGCCGAATAGGGCACTCGCCGAAAAAGGCTCTCGCCGAATAGGGAACTCGTCGAATCGGACTCGTCAAATCGGACTCGCCGAATCGGACTCGCCGAATCGGACTCGCCGAATCGGACTCGCCGAATCGGACTCGCCGAATCGGACTCGCCGAAGCGGACTCGCCAAAACGGGCCATTCCGACATAGGCTTCTGCGTCTGGAATTGCAACAGCTGGAAAGTTTTCAACAACAAAAACAGATTTTTGTTTCAACTATGTGGCAACTGCTTGATCTATATGCAAGCAATGAAACAATTTCATTAATGCTTCCAAACGTGGTCTACATTGTGAAAATATACTTATCGATGCCTTCCACCACCTGCGAGGCGAAGCGATCGTTTAGTGCAGGGGTCACCAACTGGCGGCCGCCAAGCTTTTATATGCGGCCCGCAGAAGGTACCAGCGTACAAGTATAACCAAAAATACTTTTCTTGAGGAATTAAACAGCATGAAGGCAAAAAATACGTTCCGGGAAGCATATTGTCGCTTTGCATACGATTCCACCGACCAACCAATCAGATTGTAGTTTTAGGTAGGGGTCGTTTAAAGTTATTCCAATGCGATGTCCAGCCACACTGTCCCAGTAGTTGATTAAAACGTCTGTTTTCGAATTTCGAAAATGTCTGTGAGCATAGTGTTGCTTATTTTAAGTTTATAAATGTTCTGTAAACACTGGTGTGCGTTTCACCGTTATTGGATTTCACGAGCAGTGTTCCTTTATGTGAGTTTTTGTTGGCAAAATAGGTCGGCGTGCCAACTCAATTTATAATAAATTGGGAAAATATTATATATCGTCGCTAATAAGCTGAACTATCGTAACTCCAAAAACACAGTTTTGAGAAAATTGAAATTTAAAGTTCACGCTGTGTTTGCTGTACATTGTTTGATCTTTCTAAAAGTTTTCTAACGAAAAAACATAAAAACTAAACATTGCTTTTCATGGAGCTTTGTTGTAGAAAAAAAAGATAATTCTTTTTTGCAAAAATTGAACGTTAGAAAAATGAATATGGACATACGATAGTTTAACAAAAAAAAAAATTGACGAAAGGTAGTTACAATAATACAGCAAAATTGTTGTAGCCTATGCGAAATAGAAAGAAATATAACTAAGCCTTAAACATTACATGCAAAAACCGATTGAAAGAAAAATTAACTAAAAGGAAAGGGAGTGTTAACGTGACACGTGTAAAATAACTTTCAGAGCAGAGTATCGTAAGTCCCATTTTATTAATTTTTTTTTTGCAAAACTATCGTAACTCCCGTTTGCGGTAGTTCATCGTTCTGTATCATCAAAACTAAAGTAAATAGAGTTACGATGCTTTAACAAAATAAACTGTAGTCTATAAAAATACCAAATCAATCAAAAACGCAATTTTGAAAAATTTGGACTTACGATAGTTCAGCTTATTAACGACGATATAAATTTAAAGACTTTTTCTGATGAAAATATTTAGCTTAGTACTTGCAAAATGTTGTTAATCAACAATTTTTTCCATGCTAATAAGCACCGCAAGTGACATTTGTCTTATATTCAAGGAAAGAAGTTTTATAGACTCTCACAAAAAGGTTGAAAGACCAACTCATTGCTTTTTTAGATGGAACACTGTTTATGAGTTACAATAGAAATGTTTTTTCAGTGATTTCCACAAGCGTTTGTTTCATAAAGCCTGGTTTGTTTCTCCCTGTTATTGGAGCCTATTTTTCGCTGATATGATTGCAGGTCACTACTGCTGGCTGTTTTGCGATGTGTCAAACATTTCCATGTTTAGTGAAACTGTTAATTGATTGATTGATTGAATTTTTATCCTCGGACTGGGAAAGCTTCTTGCAGAGCTTAAGCCTGGCAGTTTCGCATACTTGTAGAGGCTTTGAATCACTGACGCAGTGAAAGCTGAAATCACTGAAAGCACCGAGATTGACAGAGTGAAGTTTCCGATTGTTGAAGTCTTGTTGCCTGGGAACTATTCCATCCATTAGATGCCGCTGAATGGAGAGCAGTCCTTAACGTGTGTTGCTCAAGCGCACAGCCGGAGGGTCGAGCCAGCGCCGCTTGATCTTGAAGCTTCTTCGTTCCAGAAGTGACGCGCTAACCAATTGAGCTATCGGGGCTGAAGATATCTCAGAAGATAGCGTCAACTACCGTGACGCAATAGCGATCGCAACGCTAATAAAATTAGACCACAGCCTAATTTTAAATGTTTATCAAGCTGAAGCTGCACGGTTACAACTTGGCCAGTAGATTAACAGTTGGATTGACAGAGCTGCTGTTCGCAAAAATACTTTGCCAAATGTTAAGTGTCAGAGCAGCAACGTAACAATAAAATTCACGACATACCTCCTGTGCTTTGTTTTAAAGTTGCTTTGTAAATTATCGAGCTACAAATCTGGTGTGAAAAGACAATAGCATCTACGAAACACGCTTAGTAAAAATCAAACAAAAACATGCAGTTTAGAAGTTTTTAAGTTGCCATATTGTGCTATCCGCCACCGCGTGCAAAAATAAAAGTCGGCGCCTATGCGTATAATTATAGTCGAGTATAGGTTATGATTTTTGCAAGTGATTTTTACCTTAAACAGTCAAGTTTGACTCCTACATGGAACAAGCTATTGGCTCCAGCTCGGCAGCCTTCAAAATTAACACATTTTTGTTGCGGCAAAATCATTGCCGACATACATTAAAGATTGTGAAAGGGTGACAGTCGAAGTAATAGTTTTGAATAGATTTAGTTGCAGTGATTCAAATTTAATCCTGAAATTTAATGGTTTCTTGTCAATTCTAAACTTTATACAGTGATATACAATTGTTGAGCAATATGCAAAGTTTGGGGAGCAAGTCTTTTAGGCGCTGACAGTTAGGCGCTGGTCTAATAGGCGCGCACACTGTGGCGTCTGGACATTTAGGTGCGGAGCACTGTGGCGCCCGGTCATTTAGGTGCTATTCCTAATAAAGTCTGTAGATTGTATCAGCTTGGTAGCTTGCCAGAAAATTATATCATGGCTTCAGTGAGTGAAGCTGCTAAAACCGGCAATGCTTTTCACACAAAATGTTATATTGAGCAGAAAAATATATTGTTGTTTTATTGATTTATTATTGTTTTATTTGTTGTTAGTCCAAGTTTGCGTTGGTTAAAGCTTTATCAATAAATTATTCAAGCTTCCGAACATTATTGAGTTCACTTTTTAGTTAACTCTTTTGCGACCACGGACGTATACACACGTCTTGGGATTTTTGCCATGATGACCAAGGAAGTATCCCTACGTCCAAGGTTAAAAGGTAGCCTATTTCAAGCAAAAAAAAAATGTAAATGATGGCAGATCCATAGTCTTTGCCTGTCCTTTTTTAAATAATTAAAAAAAAAATTTTGGCGGTGCAGTTATCGGATGAGGACTTCTTAAAGATGGGGACACAGTGGATTTTTTTTCTTTCACTTATTGGAATTGGCAGTCAAAACTGGCTAGGCAACCCCTTACTTTGGAATTTCTCGATCAAAAAGACTGTAGGCTAAATTACGTAAACTTTTTGCTTAAAATTTTCCAAATTTCTCCATAATCATTCTGCTGTACCTCCTAAAGCATTGCGCGCAGAAACGAAGTATTTTTTTTGTCATGTGCAGAATTGTTTTGGCATTCGATTATACTACATATATTTTCAAATTATTTTATCATGCTTGGGTAGTAAAGATTATAATGAAGTACACTTTTCTGCCAATTTTTAATTTTTTTAGAAATTAGAAAAATATTGTTTGGAAAGTTGCTAGTTGTACATACAATGTTTTAAATTTTATTGCAAAGCTTTGCATCTTCGGATAGCTGAAGGTGTATGCTTTCATTTGATGTCAAGATTGTGCGTCTACGTCGATCACATGACATGTTTTTACCGCGTAAATACAACAGATTTGTGTGAAAAATGTCTGGTAATTTAGATTAAATATAAATTACTTCTGTTCGGGATGGATTGGCCATGTGACGAGAACGCGTAAGACGCTCTACTACTGTTCACATGAATACATTTCTACAAGGCATATAGGCTACACCTTGGCTACAAGTTGCAAGCATAATGGTGAGACTTCGCTCGTTATTAAACCTAGTCCGGGTTTTGACGGAAAACTAAGTTACTCTTCACTCAAGCCTACCGCCCGCTTGAGTACAGCCTACAGTACATTTTTTACTGATGTTTATTTATTATTTGACCTAACTAAAAGTGAACTCATACATGTTCGGAAACTTGAACAATTTATTGATAAAGCTTTTGCCGGCACAAACCTGGACTAACAACAAATAAATGCTGAACACGCGCATTAAAAAAACAACATATTTTCTGTTCAATATAACATTTTATGTGAAAATCATTGCCGGTTTAAGCAGCTTCACTCACGGAAGCCGTAACATATTTTTCTGTTCAATATAACATTTTGTGTGAAAAGCATTTTCGGTTCAAGCAGCTTCACCCATATATTTTTCTGTTTAATATAACATTTTGTGTGAAAAAGCATTGCCGGTTTAAGCAACTTCACTCACTGAAGCCATGACCAACAACGCACACGCATTAACAAAACAATATATTTTCCTGTTCAATATAATATTTTGTGTGAAAAGCATTGCCCTACGCCCCTACCTACCTGCCAAGCTGATACAATTTACAGACTTTACTAGGAATAGCACCTAAATGAACGGGCGCCCTAGTGCTACGCACCTAAATATCCAGACGCCACAGTGTGCGCGCCTATTAGACCAGCGCCTAACTGTCAGCGCCTAAAAGACGTGGACCCAAAGTTTGTGAGACAAAACAGCAAAAAGAGCTGTTTTAAGTAAGCAATTTTTTATTTTTGCTTCTAAGGTATAATTGTTCTTATTACGTAACATTCCATGATCGTTGAAGTCGATGTCAAACCTTAGCGGCCACATAAAACAATGATGTCAGGTTGGCTAGGTGATAATAGTAGTAAGAGACGACGTTAATGCAGGCAATATCTGCGACAAAGACCATTAAATACAGGAAGGATAAGTGCTAATTTTAATGTGTTAATGAGCAGATTTCGATTCGCATGCATCTGATAACAAAACAATGCGTTCTGTTGAATAATTGATCTCACAGCGGGAAGACCTTGTTGAAGGTAACGTGTGTTTGCGTAATTTAGCTGGTTTGCTTATTATTGCTGTGAATAGTATTACATGAGTATTTCAGCAGCGTAAGTTACTCTACGCTCTACTTTGAAATTTCCTCACTGTATGTCAATACTTAGATGAACCATCAAATGGTAGTGTCGGAAATAAGCTATTCGACTTATACACGGGAGAAGGAAATATCACCGATTTTCAGCTCAAAAGTGGGGGTTCAACTTATACATGAGATCGACAGAAACTCGAGTATATCCGGCATGCAATGAACACACTTTGGATACCATATTAAATAATAAATCTTTTTAAATTGAGCAAGAGCAAGTTATTAGTTTTTAATAAAACTATTTTAATATAAATATGTTTAAAAAAACACCATTAGCAACAGCATTGGCTGTGCTTCAATTTATAGATAATTTTAGAAATAAACCTTTAACAATGATATTTAATGCAGTTTTGTGGATGCAACCTATTTTGTCTCCTGAAAAGATCAAGGGAAAAAATACAACAAAGCCGAAGTTGCTGATCGGAGTTCCTGCAAACATTTTAAAGTTTTTCCCTTGAATTAATCGTTGAATTTTTATGGGGCACTACAAAATATATGTGACTATTTCTTTGCAATTTTGTATAGAAACGTTAGTTGGAAGTCAATAGATCATTCCAGTGGGATGTAACCTAATTCATACCATGAACAATTTGTACCGTCAGTTCGTACCTTGAAAAGATCGAGAGAAAAAATTAAAAAAGCCTTAGTTGCTGATCGCAGTTTCCGCAAACATTTAAAAAATTTTCCGCAAACACACAAAACTCTCACGATCATTACCAGAAATTTTAAAATGATTGCAACTCCGATCAGCAACTAAGGCTTTTTTTAATTTTTTCTCTTGACCTTTTCATGGTATAAACTGACGGTACGAATTGTTCATGGTACAAATTAGGTTACACCTATTCCAATGTGGCAGCTCGTGATCATTTGTAATGGAAGGGCTACCGTACAGTCTTAATTTTATAACCCTAAGCCAAAAGTGAGGTTCGGTTAGCCGCTTCTGTAGTTTTTCTCTTGATTTTTTCAAAGGAAAAATTTTAAAATGTTTGCGGCTACTCTGATCAGCGACTTCAGCTCGAATGTATTTTATTTCTCAATCTTTTTAAGGGACGAAATCTGGGGACGGAGCGTTCAGGGGACAAAATAGGTTGCACACCATTTTTGTTGGTATGGAGTTGTTAAAATCAACTTGAAAGTTGTTGTACCCATAAAAAAAAACTAAAAGTTGGGTTCAAGCAATGCACTTATAATATACACTTCTGTTCTGTGCATGATTTTTTGTGTAGAATTAACAAATAAAACTTTCTGCTTGAAACAACTAGGGTTGTAAAATAGAATATTTGGCATTATGGCATTAAGTATGGAAAAATAGCCACTTCCATCAAAAAGCTATCAACCCAGTGTGCCTGCTTTGACCAGACTGTCAATTAAACAGCTGCACTAGCCCTCACTGCTGTACAATGTGACATGACAATTTCACTTTGGTTTCAGGCAAGCACAATTCACGTATGCAATAAATGTGTCCTTAAAATTAAAAAAAAACGACATGGAACGACTGTATGCATGGCGTCATAAATGTAGCCACTTCCTTAAAATATTGCTCATACATTCAACAGAGCTAAAGCCTTGCCACCATAAATAAGACCATTGACAATTGGACATGCCGTCATGAATTTCTGTTTTTGTAGAAAATAAAAATTATTTAGGATAACACCCAGTTTTTTTTGTTTTGTTTTCTATACAACCTAATGAGTGTAAATTTACACCAAACTTCTAGCTATAGCTGCCTGTTGCCCCTTTCTTCTATATCAAGATTAACTGGGATGCAACCTAGTTCATACCTTGAACAGTTCGTACCGTCAGTTCGTACCCTGAAAAAATCGAGAGAAAAAATTAAAAAAAGCCGAAGTTGCTGATCGCAGTTTCCACAAACATTTTAAAATTTTCCCTCTGAAAAAATCGAGAGAAAACATAACACAAAGCCTTAGTCGCTGATCGCAGTTTTCGCAAACAAACAAAAACTCTCAGGATCATTACAGGAAATTTTAAAATGTTTGCGGAAACTCCGATCTCAACCCTAACCCTTTTGAAATGTTTGCGGAAACTGCGATCAGCGACTTCGGCAAACTCTTAGGATTATTACCGGAAATTTTTAAATGTTTGCGGAAACTGCGATCAGCGACTTAGGCTTTGTTCTATTTTTTTCTCTAGATCTTTTCAGTTTACTTGTTTGTGGAAACTCCGATCAGCGACTTCGGCTTTTTTGAATGTTTTCTCTCGATTTTTTCCTAACCCTAGCCCTTTTAAAATGTTTGCGGAAACTGCAATCAGCGACTTTGGCAAACTCTTAGGATCATTAGGCCTACCGGAAATTTTAAAATGCTTGCAGAAACTGCAGAAAAACAGACACTGCAATCAGCAACTTAGGTTTTGTTCTATTTTTTTCTCTCGATCTTTTCAGTTTATTTGTTTGTGGAAACTGCGATCAGCGACTTCGGCTTTTTTAATTTTTCCATCGATCTTTTCCTAACATGTTTGCGGAAACTGCGATCAGCGACTTCGGCAAACGCTTAGGATCATTAGGCCTACCGGAAATTTTTAAATGCTTGCGGAAACTGCGGAAAAACGGAAACTGCGATCAGCAACTTAGGCTTTGTTCTATTTTTTCTCTTGTTCTTTTCAGTTTGTTTGTTTGTGGAAACTTCGAACAGCAACTTTGACTTTTTTAAATTTTTTCTCTCAATCTTTTCAGGGTACGAACTGAGGGTACGAACTGTTCAGGGTACGAACTAGGTTGCAACCGATTAACTGGAAGCAATATTTACTGAGTGGATAGTAAGGGATGCAACCTAGTTTGTACCATGAACAGTTCGGACCATCAGTTCGTACCTTGAAAAGATCGAGAAAAAAATTTAAAAAAAAAGGAGTTGCTGATTGCAGTTTCCGTAATCATTGTAAAATTTTCTCCCTGAAAAGATCGAAAGAAAAAATAGCTCAAAACCGAAGTCCGCTGATCGCAGTTTCCGCAAACATTTTTCCGCAGTTTCCGCTAACTCTAACCATAGAGTAATCTATGCTCTAACCCTTGCTGATCGCAGTTTCCGCAAATTTTTTTTCGCAGTTTCCGTTAACCCATACCCTAATTCTAACCTGGGTTTTTTTTTTCGGTCATTTATCAGTCATTGACCGATTTTTTAGCAAAATGTCCAAAAAAAATATAGTCAATTCGGTTAAAATGTCCGAAAAAATATGTACGCACGCAAATCGATTTCAGTGATTGCAAAGAAGCTTCTTGCGCCACTCTACGATTTTTTGTCAATCGGAAATACAAGACGTAGACTTAGTGTTTGAACGTTGATCCAATGTCTTATTGTATGTGATAATGTAAATACAGAAGTAACATTTCCCAAACGTGACTGACGTGGTGCTTTCAAGTGTGATGCAATGTTGCGTTGCCTTGGAAAGGTCAAACCGCTTGGTAGAGATTGATCGGTCCGTTCTGTCAATCGGGATATTTTTTCAGCATGTGGCATATATTATCAATTTTTGAGCTGGTGGTCAACCCTTTCGAAATGTTACTGACCAGACCTCGATAAACAACGAAGTATCCCTTTGTACGTTGATCCAATGTCTCATTGTTTGTGATAAACGCAAACATGAAAATAACACACTCAAAGACTTCAACTTTCTAGAAATGCCATAGTGTTTTCAAATCTTTCCTTCGAGTTGTGGAAAAAATTGATCTGTCAGTCGGGAAATTATCCCAGCATATTGCATAATGTTGTTAACTTTGGAGCTGGTGATAACCTCTGTGAAATGTTTGACTCCACATCCGATAGATAGTGATTTTGTGTGATGGTTTTTGCAACGTCGTACTCCATTGAGTAGACGCAAAACGCCCTACAAAAATATAACTGTTTATAACTTTTTAATGAGCAGGTGGGAAATCATTTCAATTTAGCTGGAATTTTTTCGTTTTTTGGTAAGTATTGAGTAGCCTCAGGGGTGTATCCTCAATGGAACCAAGGGACGCCTCAAACCCTGTCACAATTGAAAAAAGAGATGATATTTTTCAGTAAAACGACGTAATTTCTTAACCTGAATACGAATTAAAACAGCTTTCAACTCCGGCCTCGAAACTGAAGGCGGCCATCGCAAACATGGCCGCAATTAACCTACAAAAACCGACATTTGTCTGCTAGGTCTTGCACTTCCGTCGGCCGCATTTGTCTGCCATGAAGTTCCGAGAAAATTTTACGCAAGTACTTTGCCACTTATAATCACAAAGGATTAGAAAGCAGTCAAAGCGTCCTATAAATCACAATACACACTGTCTATGCTTGAATTGTTAACATTATTGATTGCGAACCAGGTGACAATTGGCGAAAGTTTTAACAAAAGCTGCGAAGCGTGGCATAGATTGTCCAAGTTTGGCAGCTATTGCTAATGCTTTGCTGACTTATAATGCAGATAACGCAACCGTACAACGTGGATTCAGTAATCAGTATGCTTTCTCGGTTGCGAACTCCAACAAGAAACCGCTTGCGTTGTTCAACTGCAGATACCAGTAAACTTATGCGTTTGAGGTTAAATGCTGCATCATACAAAACATTCAATTATGACGCGGTATATGCGCACTGGCACGGCAACGCGAGCACGCTACAACGTGAGCGGTGAAATTGTTGAGGAGTTAATTCACTTTGTAATTGCGAACCATTAGAGCGTAACGTGTTTTATATTTGGTCATTCTTACTAGTTTTTATTCCTTTCCGTTGTACTGTATTTTTGTTTTGCGTTATTTTTGAACGTGTGTTTGTGTGCAATAAAAGATGTCTGCGGCCGGGTGTTGCAAGGTTGAGTTTCGCTGGTGAACGTTTGTCTGTTATAACTTTTCTCGGATAAAACACGACAACATTTCTCAGTGAAACTTAATGTTGTAGCTAGTCAGAAAGTGCAATTTTTTTTGTTTGTATCAGCTACTTGAAAGGAAATATATTCATCAGAAAAAATGACTGAAATAAATAAAAAATGACCGAATTTTTTCAAGTCATTTTGGACAAATGACCGAAAAGTCTCAGCGAAAAAAAAAAACAGATTCTAACTAGTGTTGGGCGATACTGAAAAAACAAAACGATATTTGAAAAAATACTCGATATTTCGATACTTTTCGATATTTTTGTACTAATTAAGAAAAGAGTTTCTCGGTTTTCAAAATTAGTGTCAGCAATTGCCGAGGTGATTGCCGACACAGATGCATGAATGGCGCATTAGCGTCGACAATAAAAATGACGAGGCCACAAGAGCGCTTGTAAGGTTAGGGTTAGACATTCCTCCCAGTTGTTATGCCATGCCACAGCCATAGATTTGCTCCTACCCTGATGGAGCTCTGCAAAAGAGGCGTGTGGATGGGTATCAAAGCACGAAAGCGGCAAAACGTGGACGCTTCATTGCGAACGGCGAAGACAGTGTAGATTTACAGCCAAGCGATGAGCCTCTTGATGTGTCCGATTCCAGTGCTGACACGACAATCTCATCCTCCGATACAGCATCTGATGATTCCGATTCTGACATCCGATTCTGACATCTAGTTCTTCATCAAGCAGACTTTGTGTTGCTCGCAGTATCCCAAGTGTGCCGAAATTATGTTAGTGCATACCTAAATCGAGGCAATCTACTCGCAGGGAGCGATTAATTTGTTACCGGTACTTGGTTGAGCAATTAACGTTATTTTATGATAATTCAACGTCGCTAGATGTTGAATTAATGTAAAACAAACGTAAATTTCTTATTGGGCATTGTTGTTACGCAATATAATTATCGCGTTGCTCGCTTTATCGCTACTTTTGATATTATTAAATCACAACAAATCAAACAGTTCTAGCATATTTTTTGCTTCTCGTTTTCCATGTTTGGTACAAGTTTTTTCGTTATAAACGATCACAGCAATTGCCGAGGCAATTTCAACTTTTGCCGTTTGGCTTTGGCAACGTTTTTGTAGGGGTTTGCAGTTATGAGTTATCAAACGATATTGAAATAAATATCGATATTGAAAAGATATCGTATCGTATCGAAAATTCGATATATCGCCCAACACTAATTCTAACCATAGAGTAATCTATGCTCTAACCCTAACCTTCGCTGATCGCAGTATCTGCAAATATTTTTCTGCAGTTTCCGCAAACATTTTTCCGCAGTTTCCGCTAACTTTTACCCTAACCATAGAGTAATCTATGCTTTAACCCTTGCTGATCGCAGTTTCCGCAAACATTTTTCCGCAGTTTCTGCTTACCCTAACTCTAACCATAGGCCTAGAGTAATCTATGCTCTAACTCTAACCCACGATGATCGCAGTTTCCGCAAACATTTTTCCACAGTTTCCGCTAACCTTAACCCTCAAGCTTGTTTCAAATTGTTTGGGAAAACTCCGATCAGCGACTTCGGCTTTGCGCTATTAAAACAATTGCTGCGCGAAAACAATCGGCCACCCCCACTAGTGGGGAACAAACCGACAATGGATTATGATGATGATCATGATGAAACTGCGATCAGCAACTTCGGCTTTTTTTGATTTTTTTTCTCGATCTTTTCAGGGTACGAACTGACTGTATGAATGGTTCAAGGTACGAACTAGGTTGCACCTGTTAGTAAGCAAGATTGATCTATGAAAGAAATTTTTCTTCATCATTCAAACCTTTCAGATAAGGAATTAAAGCTTACCGGTATGTCACAACTTCTTGTTGATGGCATGATCACTGTACATTCGTTTAAACAAATAATCCTTGTATGCTTTATCGTAGTAATATAAGTAGGTTATTTTGTTCCGTTAGCAAATTAAACATTAATTTGATAGTATTTTTGCATTCGTAAAAGAATTTTAGTTCAGTTTGTTCTTATTTCTGACCATCGCAACGAAATAGCCTATATGTCAAGCATACTGTAGCAAAGGTTTAAAAAAAAAAGTAAAAATGACAAAAGGCAAATGTTAGTCTTATTCCAATAGGCCTAGAGTCCTATTAGTATTCAATAATGTTATGGCTTTTATTTATTTTCACTCTACAACAATATTGGGGATCATAGTAGAAGCGTTCACGTCGCAATCCCTGTCAGCACACTACACAGTAGTAGCCGCGAATTCTACTAAAACTTCTAAAGAGAGATTATAGAAGACTCGATAGAAGAAGAACTCTTCAACAGCTAAGGTCTTTTAGCAACAACACATTATTACCCAATTTATTGTAACTGCAGAAGGTGAAAAAGAACACAATCGATATTGTTTTTAAAATCTTCGGTTTAACCCGACCTTGAATTGATCTCAGATGTACCAGCACTAAAGCCGAAACCACTTGGCCACTGTGCTGGTTTAAAATCTAGCTTAACCTAAAATTACAGCTGTTATTATGTATTGCTGATTTGTAGCCTACCACTAAATCAACAGGCCTATCCAGCTTTGAAAAAACATTGTTAAACTGGTACAAAAATGCACAAATAAATGATAAGCTTTTTTGGACGTTTTTGAATTGGATGCAACAATCACAATAATTTCTATACAATTTTTTAACAACAACACACAAAAAAAGAACCAAACTGCATGGCATTCCGAGTTTGCGCCACTCAAGCATATCTGGGGACAGGATAACAAAGTTGAAATTTACTTACAATTTTTCGACCCCCTCTGATTGGATCGACGATTTCTTTCACGGCGAATAGAAAATGGACTCTCCTAATACCTGACCACTCAGCAAGTGTCACTCAATCGTCCAATCATCACTGCTGAACTAGTCACGTGATTATTAATGAAATTCCAAAAAGGGAAAAAAATTGAGTGGTGGTCCAAGGCTAATTGCTTGTGACGAATTGAAATAAAAGACTGGTAGCCTATCGCTTGGTATCCAGTTTTCTTAGTTGTGTCAGTTTTTCACACCATCGAACTAAATCTCACTCGTACATGAAGATTTGAAAATCTTGTGCTGACGGCTAGTACTTGAGCTGGAGGCTTGGACGATAATAGGTTGCTACAAAATCATAAAATTGCTTACACAAAATATGATTGAAATATAAATATTGCACTGCACAGTGCACAACCGTCAACATGATTTGAAACTGATTCAACTTAACGCAGTCTCCTTTCTTGCTCCATTGCGCCTGCATCATAAGAGAATAAAGTAAACAAGAAATGTAATAGGCCCACCAACAGCAGCATTGACAGGGGGGGTTTACCCTATAGCCTACTGTGACATTTGTGTGAAAAATAGTTAGTTATTGTTGCAAAAAAATAGTCAAAACAGTGTGGTAGGCTATAAAATTTGCTGCAACTTTGTGTTTTGTAGGCCTATGGTAATTTTCGAAAGTCATAGGCTAGGCTATAGTAGGCTATGGACTTTGAGCAAAAAAAAATATTAGCCGAAACTGTTGTGAAGAAAATTTGGGCAGTTAGTCAAAATAGTGTGGAACACATATTTGTTGCAACCTATTTTTCTGTAGCCTTCGAAACTCTTATACAGTAGTAGGCTAGCCTACGGTATTACATTAGCGTAAAAAATTAGCCAGTAGGCTAATTGTTGCGAAGACAATTCGGACAGAGTTAGTTACAACAATGTGGGAGACACTTTGCTGCAACATAGTTTTGTGTATGGTAACCCTCGAAACTCACGTAGGCTAGTATGAATTTTGGGCAAAAAAAGAGTCGAAATTGTTGTGAAGAGAATTTGAGCACACTTACTCAAAACAGTGTGGAATATATATTTCTTGCAACCTAATTTGTGTAGCCTAACCCTCAAAACTCATATAGCCTAGGCAGGGGCGCCGGAACGATTTTTGACTGGGGGGGCAAGATTACGCAAAAAGGGCACTTTTGTTTACTAAAAGGTTATTTTTTTAAGTTATAAGATATAGCGATAATGCTAATCTATCAGCTCATTATGTATTGAGTAATGATAGCCTACAAGTGTCCGGTATACAAAGAAGGAAATCATGCTATGTTATAATGATGTAACCTACTGTCAAGCCTTAAAGCAGCCTGCGGCCATGGCCGCTAAGTAGTGCTTGAATGACCACCGGTGCTACCTCCGAAATCGGCCAAGTTTGGCCGCCGGTCTCTTCTAGCCAATTATTCAATTTTGCAATAAAATGATCTTGGATTAAATGTCGAAAATATCCCAGTCAGCAAAGGTTCGTGGGGCCCACTTGGGCTGCATATGGGTTACTCACATTGTATTGCGTGGGCCCCAGTACCTATGTGTCCACGGTTTGCAGAAATGTCCCAAGTGGGCAGCCCACCTAGGCGTCTAATGGGTAGGCAGCTTACCATGAAACCATTATTAAAATGTAAACCGCCGTCGCATTGTATCGTTGTATATATTCAATTTTTATGATTATTGCACTTTAATATATCATAATGGACCTGTGCGAACGTATATTTTATAATTTTTCATCATGGTGGGTAGCCCACTTCATGCTCACAGAAAGCCCAGAAAGTTTATTTCAAGAAATGAAAATAAATTCCCAGATATATTTTCATGATATGATAACATTATTAAGATAAATTCAATAAAAGATGTCGGGAATCGGTTGTAAAGAAAAAAATATGAAGTAGGCCGCGCACTTGGGGCCTAATCGGAAACATCAGATAAACTCACCTTAAGCCCACGAATGCCCATGGAAATCCCACGTGGGCCCCACGAACCCTTGCTGACTGGGATGTAGTATCAAAGAGTCAGGCGCGGATTTATGGGGGGGCCCAGGGGGCCCCGGGCCCCCCCCGAAATTTTGTGAAAAATTGTAGAAATTGTATGTTTCCGCATCAAATGGTTTGATAAGCTTCTAAACAGCTGATATTAGTCCCTCGGCATCACAATTGATGAAAATGGTTCTTTTAATGTCTATTTTATAGCATATCGCATATGTCGTAGTATCATTGTTCATATCTGTTTAGCCTTTTCTTTCTTTTTAATTGATTTTCAAATTTTCTGGCCCCCCCCGAAAAAAACTCTTAGATTCGCGCCTGCAAAGAGTGACGCAAAATTAGGTCAGCGCTTCATAATCGCCACTGTTGCATTGTGCAGGAATATTTGTTATTGATGGAATATATCCATCTGCGATCACCAGCGCCGTAAGTCTTGTTTGTAATTTATTCCCGAGTCTCGACGTTTATTTTAACAAAGTCTTACTCCGAAGTGCTAATTTACATCGGCTGACAATATTGTCGTTTTTATGTTGATTCAATGTTGACGGACATTGAATCGTTGTTAAAAAGGAGAACTAGGTTAGTTGACATCCGAGGGGAAAACATTTTTTGATCATATTTTACAAAAATTGGGCTTCTTTTAGTAATGTCCTTCACATCATTGAAATACTTATTTTATTACCTTGCCGTCATCGTCAACACATGTCGAACATTGTTTTTCGTTGCTAAAATGAATTCTAAGGGAGTGGCGAACTTCTTTAAAATCAGCCACATTGGAGACACTCGTGCGAGTGTCGTTAGATGGTCCCGCAGTACTGGATTACAATCCCAATAAAGCAGTTATTGCGTGGTGCAACAATTCTATTGTAGGACGTCGACCAGGCCCAGACTTCAACAACGCTAAGTGATCATTTTAGCAATGTTGCAAGTTTAATTCTATTTACTTCTGCTATCGTTATTTTTATTTTGTATTTTGGCCTCCAAGCACGCAGATTTGGCCGCAGAGAAGGAGCTCCCGGTAGGCCACGATGGCTGTCGCAAAAAAAAGAGTTTTAAGGCCTGTACTGTGTTGCAAAATTTTGTGCCGTAGGCTATGTATTATTTGGAGGCAAAACTGAAAGATTATAATTAGGCTAAAAGCAAATAGCAGAAATTTTTATATTGCAAAATGTGCAGTAGCTTTAAAAGGGCACCATTGCCCCCCCTGCCCCTCCATCTGCGGAAAAATGGAGGGCAGGGGGGGCATTTGCCCACCCTGCCCCCCCCCCCCCCCGCTTCCGGCGCCCCTGAGCCTAGGCTAGGCTATATCACGTAAATAACCTCATTGTGGGTTCAATCAGAATAAAGCTGTTTCAATAAAAAAAAAAATCACTTAACAACCCTAATCCCATTTAGCAGATTTACTGCCTGCTAATTTGCGTTACAAATATTAATTTCTGGTGTAAAGTAGATTACCATAAGCTTTTTCCTTTATATAGACCTACCATTAGCCGCAGGGCCATCAATAATTAACGTTACAAGAGATTCAATTCAAAAACTGGCAAAGGAGGCGAACGTGGCCTATGGAAACATGTTCACAGTTCTCAAGAAGAATTTGAAGACGAGCTCATTCAAACACACGAAGAAACAGTTGTTAAAAGCCAATACCATTGAGAAACGTCTCTCAAGAACCAAAATTCTGCTCTCACCCATTCAAGGAAGCATTGCTACCAAACCCTGTGTTCAGCGATGAGAAAACATTTGATGTTCAGTATCATTTTAACAGTCAGAATGATCGTGTTTGGTCAAGAGATGGTGACGTGGAACCCCGGGTTGTGACTCGGAGACAAGGGGCGGCATCAGTGATGGTGTGGACCGCAGTCAACGAATCAGGAAGGAGTCCATTGATTTTTGTGGACCAAGGAGTGAATTTAAACCAAGTACACTGCCGATATAACATTCTAGAGCAGTGGTTCCCAACCTTTTTGTTATCACGGACCTCTTTAGACAAATTATTAATTTTGCGGACCCCTACCTAAACTTTGCCTGAAAGTTAATTAACATACAATTGACTATTGTAATAGTTATGCTACTCAACTACTGAACTGTGTCATATTGCATTGCCGCTATGGCTCCTGCGACAAATATCAGATTAAACAGTTGCTCAAATAAGAAAGTTAGCGTAGCTACTGGCCTACCAGTAGGCTACAGCGTATAGCAGGGCTACTCACCTGGCGGACCGCGGTCCGAATCCAGAACCTCTGGGTGTTGAAGGTGGACCTCGGTCTTCTGGAAGAATAACTTCATTGCAACATTTTAGGGCCTCTTTAAACAGATTTCCATTAGGAAAAAGCAATTTTTGTGATTATCCAAGGAGATGGGGGGCTTCGCCCTCAGACCCCCCAACGCTTTGCCGTCTTCTCTGATGTGCGATCCACACAGCTACAGTAGGCTACAAAGAAACACAACACATGTTTTCCTTTTTTATTTCTTTGTTTGTGTCAGACAAAAATCCAAGTCGTGTTAGCCTACATACTATCTGAAAAGTGTTTCGGTGCTCGTAGGCTACTGCTACTGGTTGTTTAATTTTCGTGGTTGCATGTGAAATATTCACCGGACCGCAGAAATAATCAACTTGTCAAAGTGGACCTTTTCTAACATTAGTTGAGTAGCCCTGAGGTATAGTCTCCAACTGCAAGCAGTGGTGTCGTTCCCGCCACTATGAGGTAAACTTTGGTTGCACCGCATGCTTTCTATCACGTAATATATAGACGAGCCAATCCTAATTTGACTGTAATCGACATGCGTTGTGGTAGATGTAGTTCAAGGTCAATGTACACACTGTAAGCAGCAGCATAGATTCATTTTAATGTAGTCTATAGCCTATCGGCAGAGTTTATTCTCGCAGGCTTGAGGTTGACACATTTGCATTTAAAGAAAGAAATGAAAGTAAAAAGATCGCTTTTCGTTTTTTTTTCTCTCCAAAATTCATCAAGGTAATCACGAACCCCCAAATGCTTTCTCACGGACCCCTAAGGGGTCCGCGGACCCCATGTTGGGAACCACTGTAATCTAGAGGGTTCATTGTTGCTCTGGGCAAAGAAATACTTCAAAAACGTAATTGGTCCTTCCAACAAGATCTGCCCCTTCACATGGCCCTAAGAGAACGCAAAACTGGCTTTCAGACAATGTGCTGTTCCTCATTTCTAAGGAAAAATGGCCTCCTTCAGTCCTTCGTCCCCAGATCTGAACCCCATAGACTTTGGCATCTGGTCTTACCTGGAGAGCAAGGTTTCGACTAAACACCACCAAAGTTTGGAAACGCTGAAGGCTAATCTGAAAAAAAAGAGCCAAAATACCACAAAGATTTATTCGGGACTCTTGCAGGTCCTTTTCGAAGCGTCTCCGACTTGTTATCGACGCAAATGGTGGACACATTGAGTAAAACTTGTTTTTCCTAAATATTTATTTGACAATAATATTACATTTTTATTACTTAAGAATGGCCTACTACTTGATAAATACAGTTGTTTGAAGTTATAACGTTAATTATATGATGACCCTGTAACTTACACGTGCAGTGTAGTAACATATTGGCCATATATTAACCAAGAAAAATATTTATTAAATATGAAAGGTTACAAGGGCGCCGGAAGCGGGGGGATGCCCCCTGCCCACAATTTTTTGTGAATGGGGGGCAATGGTGCCCTTTTAAGGTCATGTAAGCTACTGCACATTTTGCATTACGATATAACAATTTCAGCTATTCGCTTTTAACCTAATTATAATCTTTCATTTCTGCCTCAAAATAATAGTCACGACATAAAATTCTGTATCACAGTAGATTAGCCTACACTACATCATTACAACATAGCATGATGCCCTTCCTTGCCATTGTTCTTTGTATACCGGACACCAGGCGCGGATTTATGGGGGGGGGCCAGGGGGCCCGGGCCCCCCCGAAATTTTGTGAAAAATTGTATGTTTCCGCATCAAATGGATTGATATGCTTCTAAACAGCTGATATTAGTCCCTCGGCATCACAATTGATGAAAATGTTTTTGTTTGTTTGTTTATCTTTATCCTGCATTGCGGGAAAGCGGACTTGAGCGCTACCCAGTAAACATCACATTATCGGGCCAATACTGTTTTTGTATCGGCGCGTATGGGGTGTATGGGTAACGTTTGCACCGTATCGGGCCGATACCGGTTACGTACCGTATTGTATCGAGAAACGGTACAGTTTGTCCGATACAAACCCAATATCGGCACAGTACAGTTTTGTAAAGGAAAAACTATACAGTTTGTGTAAGGGCAATCCGATATCGCCACAGTACAGTTTTGTAAAGGAAAAACTATACAGTTTGTGTAAGGGCAATCCGATATCGGCACAGTACAGTTTTGTAAAGGAAAAACTATACAGTTTGCGTAAGGGCAATCCGATATCGGCACAATACAGTTTTGTAAAGGAGAAACTATACAGTTTGTATAAGGGCAATCCTATATCGGCACAATACAGTTTTGTAAAGGAGAAACTATACAGTTTGTGTAAGGGCAATCCGATATTGGCACAGTACAGTTTTGTAAAGGAAAACTATACAGTTTGTATAAGGGCAATCCGATATCGGCACAATACAGTTTTGTAAAAGAAAAACTATACAGTTTGTGTAAGGGCAATCTGATATTGGCACAATACAGTTTTGTAAAAGAAAAACTATACAGTTTGTGTAAGGGCAATCCGATATCGGCACAATATAGTTTTGTAAAGTATTTGTATTGGCACCAGTACAGTGCCAATACAAGTTAAATGTATTGGACCAATGCTGGCTGTGTACAGGCAGCATACGGCTACCCGTACAAAGACTGTATAGGCCCAAGACGTTGCCAGGGTGCAAGAATATACGGGGCCGGTATTGGCACCAGTACAGTGCCAATACAAGTTAAATGTATTGGACCAATGCTGGCTGTGTACAGGCAGCATACGGCTACCCGTACAAAGACTGTATCGGCCCAAGACGTTGCCAGGGTGCAAGAATATACGGGGCCGGTATTGACGCCAGTACAGTGCCAATACAAGTTAAATGTATTGGACCAATGCTGGCTGTGTACAGGCAGCATACGGCTACCCGTACAAAGACTGTATCGGCCCAAGACGTTGCCAGGGTGCAAGAATATACGGGGCCGGTATTGACGCCAGTACAGTGCCAATACAAGTTAAATATATTGGGCCAATGCTGGCTGTGTACAGGCAGCATACGGCTTCCCCGTACAAAGACTGTATCGGCCCAAGTTGTTGCCAGGGTGCAAGAATATACGGGGCCGGTATTGACGCCAGTACAGTGCCAATACAAGTTAAATATATTGGGCCAATGCTGGCTGTGTACAGGCAGCATACGGCTTCCCCGTACAAAGACTGTATCGGCCCAAGTTGTTGCCCGGGTGCAAGAATATACGGGGCCGGTATTGACGCCAGTACAGTGCCAATACAAGTTGCCTATACAAGCTGATATTGGGCCAGTATTGGCCTAATGCTATGATGTTTGCTGGGTATGCATCGGTGTACGCCTTTCGACATACACCTGACCCACGCTGCAGCCGACGGCAATGTCTGTTTCCGGTTGTCTACTCTACTTATGACTTAAATTTTGGTACTACCCATTACTCGAAATCGATCACTGGGTAGAGGCAATTATCGTAAAGTTTCTTGCCCAGAGAAACAACAGCAAGTGCGGGTGGCTGGAGTCGAACAAGCAGGCTCTCGACTGCGAGCCCAACGCGCTAACCACTCGGCCATTGTCTATTTTCTAGCATATCGTATATGTCGTAGTATCATTGTTCATATCTGTTTAGCTTTTTCTTTCGTAAATTAATTGATTTTCAAATTTTCTGGCCCCCCCCGAAAAAAACTCTTAGATTCGCGCCTGCCGGACACTTGTATCATTAGTCGATGATGAGCTGATGGATGAGCATTACCGCTATGTCTTATCTTAAAACTTAAAAAAAATTGGCCTTTCAGCAAGAAAAGTGCCCTTTTTTCATAATCCTGTTTCCCCAGTCAAAAACCGTTCCGGCGCCCCTGAACTGAATAGTTAAATGCGGAAAACTATTATAGGCCTACTCAAATTATGTAAAAGAACATTTGAAAAGGAAGCATGTTGGCAGGGGCTCTATCCACTTTTAGAATTCGGGGGGGTGATTTTTGGACAGTGGGCTAAAATCGTCATAGTCATTTCAACTTCTGGGGGGCTGCGCCCCCCAGACCCCCCATTGCAGCATCAGCTTCTTTCTGATCGAAGCATAGGGTTTCCAAGTCGTTTCACAAAGTATGTTTCGGAAAGGGCATTTTTGGGTAAGCAAACTGGTAGTCACTTAACAAGAAATATTTCTGGCACTGCAAATGAAAACTCGAACCAATCATAAACTACGTTTTTCGTGACGTGAAAAAGGGCGAAAAGAAGATGATACAAAGCAAATCAAGTGCTGGATTTTCTACCAGCTGTTTGTTTGTTTGTTTATTTGTTTTTCATATTTTTACCCTGCATGGCGAGAAAGCGGACTTGAGCGCTATGCATCGGTGTACGCCTTCTGACGTACACCTGACCCACGCTGCAGCCGACGGCAATGTCTGTTTCCGGTTGTCTACTCTACTTATGACTTAAATTTGGTACTACCCATTACTCGAAATCGATCACTAGGTAGAGGCAATTATACTCATAGTGAAGTTTCTTCCCCAGAGAAACAACAGCAAGTGCGGGGGGGGGTGGAGTCGAACATGCAGGCTCTCGACTGCGAGCCCAACACGCTAACCACTCGGCCACTGCTGCCGACTAAGTTGGCAGCTGGTTGGCTTTTTAGGGGTTAGGGTTAGAAAGTAGTCATTTCATTGACGTGGGTTCGATTCTCACAACTGCTATTGCTCTTTTTTCTTCTGTAATTACCAAATAAAGTTCAAAGCAAAGATTAACTCTCTGGCTAAGTGCGAGAAAGTCACAATTGGACGGTAGCCTCTTATAACATGTTCTGATTGGTTGGCGGTGTCATTCTAGTCATTTGCAGTGGCAGAATTTTTTCTTGTTAAAGTGGCTACCAAGCAAGCTAAGTTAAAACACAGTGTAAACGCCTGGCTCGTAGTTCAGGGTTGCCAAACCAAAAAATCATATTGAAATGAAATATATATTCATATTGATAAAAAATTCAAAATGTGCCAACAGCGAAAATATATTTTTCAAAATTTGATCAATAAAATATCACAAAACCTTTTCAAAGCCAAATGAGTGGGGGGGGGGTGATTTTGCATTGATCACCCCCCCACTCCAATTAGTGGGGGGGTGATCACCCCCCTCACCCCCCCTTGGATAGAGCCCTTGCATGTTGGTGATCTGAGTACAGTTTTCAGGTTAAAATGATCTAGAACAAATGTTATAAAAAGTTTGTGCACAAAAAATGACTTCAGATAATAATACACCAGCATCGTAGCCTATGCTGCGAAGCCAGCACACACTTGTTAGCCTACACTCTATTTAATAACTGTTTCAGAATGTGTTCCATGCTCAACACCACCTAACACTAAACTTTTGAAACTTTGAGGTATTGATTTAGGTTCTGCATCATGCATAAACTATGGTTTGCAGCTTTAGTCTTCCACATTATTGCATATAGGCTACTGTAGTATATTGAGAAAAGTCTGTTCATGCCGGTAGCCTACTGGCTTTTCAATGAGCTTTTTGCATTAGTTCAAGGCCTGAATCCATTAAAAAGAGGCAAGTGTACAGCCTGAAATACATGATGCCCTGGGCGAAGTCGTTTCAATGCCGACGAGACAAAAGCGTGCATACTTTTGTTTGCTCACACGAGGTTCTCAATGAGTTCTTTTACATTGCTTCAAGGCTTGAATACGTTGAATCTGTGAGAGGCTAATTTACTGGCTGAAGTACAAGATGTTCGAGCTGAAGTGGTTTCACATCGAGTTTACGGCGCTTCACAAAGCCCTACAGCAGCCGGCAAAATTCTTCGCCAAAAGTCGTGCATACGTCACGATAACGTATGAAAATCTAGCAAGGAAGTGGTCAATGGATCCAGGATTGAAGCTGTAAAAGTGACAGGTTTGATGTTTTTGTGAGTTGTGTTCATGGGTTTCAACGATGAACTAAGATATGAAGTGCGTTTTCTCTTTTTATCTTAGATTGATGCTTAGTGCTTATACCTGCACCGACACTGTGACTTTCTTAGGTACGGTAACATACTGGTGTTGTTTAATCACATTTTAATAGTTAAGTTATTACAACCAGCAGTCGAGCCTAATATTATTGTAAGTGCAAAAGAATGGTGACATGTTTTGTGGAGCGTAGTTTTTCAGGCAGCACTTGCTCACACTCCCTAACCTTCTCCAATACCGATGCGCGGACGTGACCGTGCGGCATGGGCCACCACATGGAGCACTTTTGATCAGGGATATCTAAAGAAGGGGATACGAAGGCTTTTATTATGTCTGACAATAGAAGGGCTTTTGTTTATCTTAAATAATCTCTGTTTATCGTAAAAATGACAATTGGCACCGATAGTAATTTAATAAATCTTGTTATGATAACTTGCATTGCGCTATTAGAATCAGGCCTGGATATTCACAGCATGCTCATGGTTGCTTGTTAATTCAACTACCCATATACTTGCTTTACATCTAGCCTACTGCAAAGGCTTTGTTAAAAAAAAAAACAGCTTACTGGTAACTTTTCAACCGTCTTTGTAAACAAGTATTCTTTAAATATGCTCTACGTGACATTTGCTAGCTGTCTTCTGTAGCTCATTGTACCAGCTGCACTACAAAACTTTCTGCAATTCCAAAAAGAACCGCATTTTTAACGTGCTACAAGCTACCGCCCTGGTAGTGTCATGAGAATAAGGCAATCGCTGCGAGCCTTCATATCCCCTTCTCTAGATATCCCTGCTTTTGATTAAAATATTTTATCGAAATAATTCTGTGCTTCAATTAAAATTAACTCTGTAGCTTACGTTAATTTTAATGGACCCACTTGTGTTGCACTGACACGCAAATTCTGCAATGCCGTTATTCCACAATGTTATAATCATTGCTTTATTGATAACAAAATGCATTCACAAAACATAATAACATTGCCGCAGCTTTTAATATCATCTTGACGTTTCCAAGTTAAAAGAAAAATGGCGCCATTTGATATTTGAGGAATCACTCCAGTGGCTGCAATACTCCGCAATAAACTGACTATTCAGTGTACCAGTGCATCGAGGTTCGAAGCTGCTCTACTCTATGTCCAATGCAGGAGTGGTGGCCAAGATCGCTTGACCAGTGCAAGCTGTGTCAAAACTTTCGTCGTTGTCCCTTGAAGAGCCAACGGTATCTTCGGCTTCACAGACGCGGTCATTGAACTGTGCTACCGCATTCTCATGGTGTAAGAATTAGTGGCGGGGGCAAGAAAGCGCTTTTCTCGTGGCAGAGCGTCGAAAAATGGATGGTTGATGAGTTCGGCCAATGTGGCGCGCTTGGCCGGGTCGTATTCGAGCATCCGGGCTATCAGGTCAATCAACTTCACATGCTCAGGGTGATCCTTGCGTTGGATATAGCGCTGCAAATTTTCAATGCAATAAAGGATTTTGAAGAAACGACATTGGCTGAGTCATTGAATTTTGTGAGACGTTTAGGTAGTTATAGTTTTGTAAAGCCTAAATTCAATGCAAAAAGCGCTTGGTAACATCGTGCCAGCACTTTTGAACTCACCATAATAGGTTTGCAGTTCTCTCTCACGTATTTGCCGGCAGAGGATTGCTCATCCCAATCCAGTTTGTTGTGGTAAAAATATTTGTGTTTTCGCGATTTTTTGATCATTCGCGTGGGCAGCGGGCCAAGGATCCGTTCCATCATAGCGAGATGCTCTCGATTGTCATGCGTTTGAAACATTGTGATTCCCATGTAGAACTCAAATATGATGCAACCAATCGACCAGACGTCGCATGACTGCGTCCAGCCCAGTTCTTGCAACAAAAACAATGCAGTCACCATTAGGTTGAACTTTCTTGTAGCAAATATAAATTATGACCTTTTTAACTTTAAAACTTCACTATGGTCGTATGACAACTGGAGAAGTGAGTAGCGTCTAACCGGCTTACCTAAAACAACTTCCGGTGCGCGATAGTGACGTGTCGACACAACTGTGCTGTGGTGTTCGCTGTCGAACGTCGCCGAACCGAAGTCGATTAACCGGATATCTGGGTTGACCAGCGTCCTCTCGTCTCGACGTTTTGTGGGATTGTAGCACACCTCGCTAGATGAGTCAACGAGAAGGATATTCTCAGGCTTGAGGTCGGTGTGAGTGATGTGGTTGTCGTGGAGGACTGAACAAGATACAACACACAATGTGGAACTATCTACCCATAACTATTGTATATTTTGTAGACAATTGTATAATTTAAATTATTCTGCGGCGCACTCCAATTTAAAGCGTAGTGGCCTTTACTGCGGGTAAAAAGCTTCGAACCATGGCATCGAGCGTATATCGTAGCGAGATGAATACAAGAAATGCTCCCATTTGATACAAGGTCAAAACTATTCCACTTACATTTTACTGCCCAGACGAGCTGGAATGCCATGTGGCGAACTTGGTCAAGAGGATAAGGTTGGTAATGATTGTCTTTCTGCAAATGGAACGCGTTGAACCAGTAACATAAAACAATACTACTACAGAACGTAACAAAACAGCACAACTGCACCAAGAGTAGATTTCAAAGCTACTATAGATCTACTACATCACAAAATAGTATTTCATGCCTGCATTTTCGAAATATAAATTGTAAGGGGCGCTTTACCTGGAAATCAAAAGTACTAAGACCAAGCAGTTCGAAGGCGATGCAAATATGTCCGTGATAATTGAACCAATCCAGCATCGTAACACATAAACTGAAAAATATGATTCCACTTCAGAAACAACCACTAAGCACCAAGTGGTAAAGATACATAGAATTAATGAGATGCTACTACTAGGATGGCAGTGAAAGACTACAGGGCAGTTATTAGTAAATAAGAGAATGTGACAGACTAACAGGACTTCCGTTAAAATCGATCTACAACAACTAATCTAAAGGGAAACAGAAACCATGTTTTAGGATTAAATATAATTTTGCTATAGTATTTGTCAACAGTAAATCACAGGCGAATTCTTATACTTACTATCGGCCTTCTGGATCCTTCTCTTGTAGTTTCTTTAATACATTAATTTCTAAGAAAGCAGCATCTCTATACTTTTCGATGTTTTTTATAACTTTTATGGCAACTCGGTGTTTGTCTCTGCGAAGAGTGGTGACATAATTAGTACAGAAAGTGATGGCATTTTCAAGGAAATGCTTGTATTTGTCAAACACGCACAACTTAAAACAAAATTCAGCAAATATGCTTTTTTCACTTGAACATTTGCACTACAGCTATCCACTAAGATAGTGCAGCAATCATTTGCATTGTATGAATTACACACAAAACATCAGGTTGAGTTAGGGTTAAACTTTTTTGTGTTCAACCGATATATGCCATGCCGTGTGAAATTATCCCATTTTATTTTACAATTTTGGATTTAGAAACCTAATGCAATAAATGGTTTATGGGTGGAACCAAGTATGCAATTAACACATGTTATTCCTATGAACACTTTCTTACCACACAACGCAAATTAGCAGACAAATAAGCTAAGCAATCGGCAAAAGTTTTTATTTCTGGGCCTCATCAGTGCAACATGTTTGATCAATGACAATAAGGCTCCGATTCAAAATTACTTACACCAACTTAAAAATCTACAAATAATTTTCAATTTAATCTACAAATCGACTTTTGAGGTAGTCTAGCAGATAAAACGATTTCACTTAAGTAAAATATAATTAATAGTAAGTAACAATACTAACCTTTGATGGTCAACACACAGCAACACTTTTCCAAACGTACCTTCACCCAATGTTGACACTATTTCATCTATAGAAAATAAAATGTAACACTTTAAAAAAATTAATAATATAAGCCTGTATGTCAAAGAAGTAACCAACTATGTCAGAAGACTTTCTGCTCCCAGTCCCAGCCATTCACAAGCACAGAAAAACAAAGAAACTAAATCTATGAAAAAAGTTTACAAAGATCTTCATTTTGTTAAGTTTTCACATAATAGTATCACATTTTTAGCATACTTGTCAACTAAAGCAGAAATGCACAAGTTTGGTACACAATTGGTGTTACACAAAGTAACTTAAGCCATATCCATCATTTTTAAGCTTTAAGTGCACTTTGAGCAAGGTTTTATATCTTGTTGAAAAGTCATCAGGAAAATTGATTGTTAGGGATGTCCATACAAAAATCATTTACAGAAGGATTTTTTGGTCATTTAGTTGCATTAAACAGTTGAATACGTAAACAACTTTTGCAAGGTATATTTAGAGTTAAAAACTATTTCAGGTTACTTGGAAACAAGATAAAAATTGGCCACAACACTATGACTTTTTATGCATGCAAGCTAATTCAATGTACTTTACAATGCAAATTTATCACATGTTAGGTTTAATATGGACATCCCTGGGTGCTAGGGTTATTACTGAAAACCTCAAAATAC
Organism: Aplidium turbinatum; assembly: GCF_918807975.1. NCBI lineage: Eukaryota > Metazoa > Chordata > Ascidiacea > Aplousobranchia > Polyclinidae > Aplidium > Aplidium turbinatum. Next base: position 16,636,557 of record NC_137477.1, on the reverse strand, counting down.
CAAAATATAAAATTAAGAATGATTCACTTCAATCCAAGAGTCATAAAAGTATTTCAATTGCAGCAAACTATACTTTAAAATAGAATTACAATGCAATGACAAGGTGAAGTGAATCATCCTTGATAAATATAGAGGCAACAGGTTACTGCTACTAAGAGTGAAAAAATCTTCTTTGTACATCTCGCTTGCAGCCAGTCGCCATGGCGATAAATGAGATGACCCTCTTCGTCATCCTCCACACTCTTTGCCCTGTCGTTCTTGTTTCTATGACGAAGATCTTTCTGTTTGCGGCAACAAGCATGTGCGTGCGACGCGAGACACAGAATAGGTAGTTGACGGGATAAGAATTGAGTGCAAGCCCAGCATTTGGCAATCGTAGTATATGTGGAATAAGAACCACACAAATGTTGTAGCGAATTATTAACGCAACAAGTATATAAAAGCAACACTTACTTTACAGAAACAAATTAATTCAAAATACAGTATTTTTTACAACTACAGTTCATGAACTTGAAATGCCAGTTTAACCTAACCTTACCTGCCAATGATACAAACTATTTGATTGTGAAACCGCCCAAAATTGCAAATGTATATAGCGTGATACTTTTGGTAGTTTGCGCATAATTGCAGTTATGTTAAGACAGGCTATTTTATCACCAGTTATTACAATGCATACTGTGAGCCACAAACATCAAATTTTCTGACAAGTATCAGCTAGGCAATATTTACATTGTGAGACATTTTCTATAAAAGTTCTTGCAGGCATAAATTTGATAAACTACAATACAAATAAGAAAAAGTCATTAGCTTTCAATGTTTGACACAAACCTTCTTTGTGCACTGAAATAACAATACTGATAATATAGACTGTCTTGATTTAAGCACAACTTCTAGGATACAGTCAAAAATGTACTGTAACAATCAGTCTTTACTTGTCACTTAATATAGCTGTCTACTCACCGATTCAGAATCTGATCGATGATGATGGCGATGCCTGTTGCTTCTTCGTCTTCTACTGCGATCAGATGCATCTCGTTGACCATATGAACTCTCTCTCCGATGGCTTCTGTTCGAATCACGATTGTTGTAGCTCTCATTATAACTCTTGTGATATTTTCGACTGGTGTGACCACTACAATGCACAATTACAGCATATTGAGTAAGAAAATTTTCCACTGGGATGTTTTGTTTAGACAGCTGGGCTATAAATACAGTATAATACGATATATGGTTCTAAGGCTATGTTTACCTTTTGTCACCTGAGTATATCATGCACTTGAGCAATCTATTAGCGAAACATGAGGTTCGTCCATACCAGTCATGATAATGAACCATAATTGTAAACACCTACGTCTTACGGGGGGTGCAACCTAATTCGTACCCTGAAAAGATCGAGAGAAAGAATGGCACAAAGCCGCTGATCGCAACAAAGCAGAAGTCGCTAATCGGAGCTTCCGCAACAATTTTAAAGTTAGGGTTTAGCGGAAACTCCAATTCATGTGCTATTTTGGCTTTTTTCAATTTTTTACTTGATTTTTTTCAGGATACAAAATGAGGGTACAAATTAGGTTGCATCCGTCCTACGGTACATTATGAAATCCACTACGGTAATTCACATACGATACCTTTCACTATGTTTGTCATATGAGTACGAATCATTGCATCTCCTTGAAGAATAGCCATCTTGATAATTGTCAAGATATTTAGCAAGTTTTCTTCGCTTGTATGCTAATTTATACCCATCATCAGCTTCTCTGCTTCTATGTCTTCGAGTTGTCATTTTTCCTGTTCTTGTTACAGTCATGCCCAAAGACAATGGTATTTGAACCTATGAAGCAACATATTATATAGGCTACATATTTACATAACAAAATCTACACATATATGTCTAAGCAATCGAAAGTGGTCATATTTGCATTGTTTATGTCACCCATGACTTTGGCATTATTACAATGACAACAGTCCCAGGCCTCGAAATTCACGGCGGACACCGCGGACATGTCCGCCGTCACAGCATGTGATGTCCGCGGGAAGTACCATCTAGATCGGTCATATTTGTCCGTCGAAAAATAACACAGAAACTAATACAAATCGTCATTGCATAGCACGAACAATTGTTGCGAGAATACAATTTCCCGCGCATTCTAGCACGCATCTAGAAAATGTGAATACTGTATCCCTTATAATCCCTTAGCTTTCATTCAAGTCAGAAAACTTTTGATTTTTACGTTGTTTCAACGATTGATGACATTGAATCATCGTAACATTACGTGAATTCTTCGCAAAGAATCGATGGGAGTAGGCCTACGGGTACTTCTACACTAATCACGCGCAACTTAGTTCATGTCTTATGTCACAATGTCTGGCTTTGATCTCCGAGTAATATTGATAAAGAAAGGTTGGTTACAAAATTAGAAATGCGAGTGGGCTATTACAGCAAGATACAGCAACAGTTGTTAAGTTTTGGTTTTACAGTAAGAAAAAGCCCAGGGAAAATTCACTTTCGCTCACATGACACGCAAAAATAAACCTTAAAAATGCCTAGTGATTAGTGATGCTTTGCACAGCAGAAAATAGTAGCGTTAGTGTAGAAGTTTTCCGACTTGTGCCCAGAGCATTGTGACCTGGGTTTTTTTTTGCTGAGACTTTTCGGTTATTTGTCCGAAATGACTTGAAAAAATTCGATCATTTTTTATTTATTTCGGTCATTTTTTCTGATGAAAATATTTCCTTTCAAGTAGCTGAGTGATACAACCCAAAATTTGCACTTTCTGACTAGCCACAACATTAAGTTTCGCTGAGAAACGTTGTCGTGTTTTATCTGAGAAAAGTTAGAACAGACAAACGTTTCTTCAATGTTCATCAGCGAAACTCAACCTTGCAACACCCGGCCGCAGACATTGACTATGACTATATATTTTTTCGAACTTTTTGACCGAATTGACTAAGTTATATTTTTTTCGGACATTTTGACCGAATTGACTACATATTTTTTCGGACATTTTAACCAAATTGACTATATTTTTTTCAGACGTTTTGCTAAAAAATTGGTCAATCACCGATAAACAACAGAAACCCAGATTGTGACGCAAGAAGCCACACGACCTCGTTCGGTGGAAGTTAACCAGTTATGCTGCGTAATAAGCAGCTACACGGCGCTTTTACTCTTCAAGTGCACGTCGTTGGTCTGATGAAAGCCTTTCAGAGTGACTTCACTGAAATTTAAAGTCTTCTAAACCATATAGTTATAGTTCTCAAATGGCGAAGAAATATCATGTTAAAGTGATTAAGCATGACGATCGACGTCAAAACTGGTGTGTCCGCCGTGAGACTTAATTTGTCCGCCGAGATAGCTGCTCAGACCGGACACGTATGTCCGCCGTCAACAAAAACGAATTTCGAGGCCTGCAGTCCTTTGCTTTAAACTGAGGTCCGAAAACGATGTGGGGTTGTCTTACAGCATTTTTTTTAAATTTTTGTATGGTACAGTACAGCGGTACCGTAAATAATGTTTTGCCGGTATTTTTTTACGATAACTGGGCAATGACTTAATTTTTACCAAAGCAGCAACAATTAATCACTATTTTATTTTTTCACAAAATATCACAATACACTGATAGGCATTGTACGGTAGCCTACTTCACATTATGAAACTTGAGAAGCAAAAGATTTTATGAGGTCACCAGACCTGAGACGTACTGTACCGTATGTTTTTTATACGATGAAAAGTTAAAAACCTATATACAAGTCACCAGAAGTATACGATTTGTGCAAAGTTAAATTCGTGGTGGTTTAACTAACCTTTTACTAAAACCTCTATGGCTATACCAGTAGCGTACCACTGTTACGGTGCCGTTATCATGGTAGCCTACTGGTTTGTGAAAACTCATAACATGAAAGCAAGCAATTTAAATTACAACCTTACCTGTAAAATTAATAGAATAGTCCAACACAAGATCTGAATTCTAGCTTCAAAGCCTTAAGCAACACGAAAAAAGGTATATAAATCACTAATCAGAGCTCCAAGTTATAATAATCGAGAACTACAATAAACCCCAAAGTGCAGATTGAACTTTAAAGCAACAAGCCAACAAGAAACAAGTCAGCTTTCACAAAAATTGTAACTTTTGGTATTCTCTTTTGATTGGTTAGGAAATTACATTCCCGGATGAATGGACAAACCTTGTGGAGGGATACCATAAAGTTCAAAAGTTAACATTTTAAAAAGGACTTTTTTATAGAGAAGTAAAACAAAGTAACTTCAGCGGGTTTAACATGATGTATTACATACACACATTACACAAATATAACATAATTAAAAATAAACTTAAACGTTTTCAACACGTACGTGTGTCCTCATCAGGAATTACATATCTGCAATATACATAAAATGAAAATTGTAAGGTAAATTTGACAATCTGCAACTGTAACTGTATACTAACGACACTCCAGACTGAAAAGCACTAATAATAATGTTATGGTTTTGTTTATTGTCGCTCTACAACAGCTAAGGTCTTTTAGCGACAGGGCTCATTTTTAATTTATATCAGGTTTACGATGTTATCACATTATCACCCGACTCATTCTCACTGCTCTATGCAGGATAGAACACAATCGGTACCGTTTTTAAAGTCTTCGGTTTGACCGACCTGGAATCGATCTAAGATCTACCAGCACCAGAGCCGAAGGCGAAACCACTCGGCCTCTGAGCTAGTCTGAAAAGCACAAATGAACGAGTGACACAGGAATAATTACAAGTAAATTATATGGTGAAAAACAGATCACATGAGGTGTAAACTACAAGCATTTGACAAACAATTAGAACACACACAAGAGGAACGATAAGCCACAGGCGAATAACTGCAGTTTGAGAGACGGATTATTACGTTTGATTTTTAAGGCTTCCATGATCTTAGTCTGAAATTCAGATCTGCCTCGAGAGATAATTTTAAATTGTTTGATCGAGACATTGTCACAGGGATATCTACAATTGTCAGTGCACGTTTCACAAGAGGCGATGTGCTCTTTAATTGCACTTTTAGTTGTTAAGTTTGGGTTTAAGTGGTTTAAGTTTGAGACTTTTTTATACATTATTATTATTTATTTGAATCAAACAAAGCTGTCCATATCCATCATAATTTGTGTGTTTATTCAATTCAATTTCATTTTTCATTGCTGGCGCAAACATGTAGAAAACGATAAAGTAAACATGTAACATGTAACACGAATTTGACACCAACAAAAGGGAAAGATGACAAAATCGAAAAATTTAAAATATGCATCCAAAAGACAGTAGGCCTAATTGGAAAACACTATCTTAAAAATGCGTAGCCACCAAACCTAGAAAATAAACAAGAAAACTTTTATAAAAAAAAAGCTTGTTAAAGATGTATTAATTTTGTTGACTTTAAAAGTAACAATGTTTCAGCATTTTGTTGCATATCGATCAATATCAGCACTTTTGATCCACGTCAGAGAAAGCGTCAGTAGGTTTATTTGCATTCAAGTTGCCTTGTTTTTCCAGTGTGGGTGCACGCAATGTTCGGAATCTTTGATTGTTCAGCCGTTCATTTGTTTGGCAAAAAAATACTATAGCTTTTTTAACATTAGCATATTTTCTCATTTTTTCTTCCACTGATAACCATTTTTTGCTGATTTTTGATATTTTAATATTTTAAGCACAAAACTTGTGCAGAAAAATTGTGGTAACACGCCTCGGAATAGGGCGTTCCATGAACTCTGAACATCCACTTGCATTAAACACGCATTTATGCAAAAAACACAACTACCGGGAAAAACATTAGCTATAGAGGCATCATGTAATATCAAATTATAAAAACACACAGCACAACCTTTGGATGACAAAAAATTTGGCCTTTATCGACAAAATATCACACTATTTGATAAACTGAACTAGCCTAGCTGTTTTCAGATTCATAGAACAGCTGCATCTATTCCTAATTCTAAAGATATAATTGGCAACAGATTTTTTAAAATATCTTTTCAATTTCCATGCGGCGCACCTGTCGACCTTCTTTGCCGAACTGCGGCGCACTGGTTTAAGAAGCGCTGGTACAGTATAAGATACGTGCCACATGAAAAATATTCATAACAAAAATGAGGACATTTATTAGGCTATGTTCAATTCGCCAAAGATTCTTGATTTACTGAATTGGCAAACAGGTTTGAAAGCTAATTAGCCTACAGTTCCTGTAACAACACAGCATGCTGTATTGTCACGATCACGAAGATGAAATAGGCTACTGAGCGTCCAACTCGCCAGAAAGCTAACCTTATTTAGGCTGCGCCATAAACCGTAGAAGAAAAAGTTTAACTAGAGGCGGAAAACTTTTTGTGGGGGAAACTTTTTTTGCTTCATACACTCCAACTATAGGCTTATGAACAAAAAATTTACTAGCGCTGAGGAGCGACGCATTCTGCGATGGATACAGCGCTATATAAGAAACAAACATTATTATTATTATCGAAACAAGATTTCTGTCTTTTCTAACCTCAGTTTAGACAAAATAATTAGGCTAGGTTTAATAACACTAGCCTATGGAACAATTTTTTGAAAAGTTTTTTGTTTATCTTTATATTTTTATTGTTTCTGGATGATTTCAAAGAGTTCACTCCAAAAATGTGATTAGTTATTTCTATCATCGATCGTTTACTGTCATTAAGCCAATTTGTATACCGGTAAATAGGTTATGCGCTTAGTCAGCCAGTTTCAAAAGGTAGCCTACTTCACAATCATAGGCGTAGCCAGGGGGAGGGGGCGAAAGAAGCCATGCCCCTCCAACATTTTCAAAATTTGGATTCCGAAGTTGAACCCTTTGTTGAAAATATACTATAATTTGTATAAATTTATATCGTTTTCCATGACATCTGGCTATTAACACCCCCCAGGACTTGTTTTAGACACACAGAAGGACACCAATAAATTTTAAAAATTGTAAATCGCGCAAAGTTTACGCAATTTACGCCATAGCATCTTTTCACATATAAACTAGGTGGACACTTGCCCACTTAGTCCCTTTGCTTGCCCCCCTAGTTTGAAACTAGGGGGGCAATTTTTAAGATTTAATTTTTATTTAAATTAGACCCAAGTTAAAGAATGAGCAGCTAAATTCAGTGGTTCTCAACCTTTTTTGGCTGTTACCCTAATCTCAGCCCTGAAGTGAGCCAATTACCTCCAAGATCAATTTTCAAAACAAAAGTGTTTATTGCTATGTATTTCAAAGGGCTAACTATGACAATCAAAATGCAATACAATGCTGAATAGCCTACCGGTATACAATCAATGCGCAGGTTGGGCCTGAACTTCAGCCGCCAGCTTTGTGATCCTGGGCTTTGTGGTAGGCTACTGAGGGCGATTCTTGCGTCACCTTTGACATCCTGGCGATTGCGCTTCTTTGTCTTCATTCCCAAGACAGTTGAAAACCTTTGTTTACAGCTATACGTTGTTGAAAAAGATATCAGGATATTTAATGCAGTGTCGCTAATGTTGTTGAGTCCTGAAGTCTGCCAAACCAGAAGGGTTCCAATCTAAACCCTTCCCCTTGAAATTAAGTTTCAACGCTTCGTGCATTCGAGAGTGATAAATTCTTCTTTGGCCGGAAAGTCGTCATCATCCACCTGGCTGTCAACACATGTGAAGGGCTCAGCACAACATTGAAGACTATATAGCCGTGTCCAAATTTGGAAAGTAGTTGGCCAATGTCCATCTTTTTGGCTTGCTGGCCTAAGTGGTCAGCTATATGTCCTCCTTTAACGCCGCTGTCAACTCAAGTCCATTGCCTTCGAAGTACATGTCAAGCGTCTGAAACTGCACTACCGGTACTGTGCCTCTTCCAACTCGGTTGTTCCACTTCGCGACAAATGCAGCTACGGCTACTTTGGTGCCTATCACAGTTAACTTACATTTTTGTCTTGAATTAAAAGATTGTCTTTGTTCAATTCACCAAAGATATTAGCCAGGTAGCACAGCTGGGAAATCCACTGTTGGATAAGGAAATATTCAGCCAAGTTGGACTTCTTTTCTATCAGAAAAATATGGACAGCCTCACAAACTTCGATCAAGCGGGTTATCACCTTGCCACGAGACAGCCATCGTACTTCTGTGTGGTAGGCTACAGTAATGCTTCGTATCTTTCTCCTATCTTCTTGCACAGTTCCTTGAAAAGACGGCTGTTCAATTCCTTCGCTTTTATAAAGCTTACAACCTTCACTTGCTTCATTGTTTCTAAATCGGGTCTCGTTACCCCCCAAAAATATGGAAATTAACCCCCCCCCCCCCCCCCGGGGTAATTCACCCCCAGGTTGGGAACCACTGATTTAGAACTTATGAGCCTACCTTTGACCTTGCTTATAATATCCTTAATGTTCCATTCAAGCAGATTAATTATCAATTTGTGTTGTGAGTGTAGCCTACCTCAAATTTTGTGTGAGATTCTAGAAGTTTGAATTACCGCAGTTTGTTTCCTGATTTTCATCAAAATAAAATACCAGCTCTTTGGAATTATCTAATTTTGCAAAGATTCAACTCATTATAATATCTTAGCAGTTGTGTTTCATATAGGCTATTATCATAATTGCTTCTTTTTACTTTAGTACAAGAGACCTCTGCAATTAAATGTTGCTAGATTAAATTTTAATTACAAAATATTGTGGGCGGAGATGAATGTAGGAATCAATTATGGGTCTCAAAAGTTTAGCCTAGTTGATATGCCTTTTCACACACAATTTGCCTGACAAATCTACATTTTTAAGCTTACATGTTTTACGCTCCGGAAAAAATGTCCATTTTCCCACCATTTATGCTTGAAAAGTGCCCTTTTTAACATAACTCTCATGCTAAAAGTGCTCTTTTTTGAAAATTTGCCCACCTAGTCTCAATTTGTGAAAAGATGCTATGATTTACGCTTCTTTTAACTAATCTGTGGAAGAAATTTCAGAATCGCTTACTCTGTTGGGTTTTTGTGTAGTTTTTGTGTAGCAGCTGAGTTTTTTCTGTTCTCTAATTAATAAGTTAATAGGCTAGCTGTTTATCTGCTAATAAATGTCATACAAATATTACCCTGAAAGTGTTTCCAGAAAGCGCTATAATCCATTATTTGAGTGTAATTTTGCAAAAATGTTCCGGCGGATTTAAAAAATTTTCCGGGGGAGCATGCCCCCAGACCCCCTAGAATACGCGTGCCTTCGGCACGCTCTAACCCCCCACCAGCTGTGTTGATTCCCTTGCTTAACCCACCAGGATACGCCACTGTACATCAGGTGGCGATGTCTTAAATCAAACACTTTGTCGTTCTCTTCAATTCATCAAATATTTGGCCCCTCCCTTCCCCCAATTTTTTTTTCTGGCTACGCCACTGTTCACAATAAAAGCAAAATTACACCGAAAACTCTCTTAACGTTATTGCTGTGTAAATCGATGTTTCTTTAACATAGTTCAAATAAAAAATCTCAAACAAATTTGATAAATGGAAAGGGATCGGAAACAAAACGTTTAAAACCCCTGGTATAGGCTACCATAGTTTAAGCAGCGCTATAGTGCCTTTTTGATAACTTGGCATTTTTTCCTCGGGTATAAAAGTCGCATTGGTTAGTAAACACTAAACAAGGACCAGGACAGGACAAGGCCTGGGTTCCCCATGTAAACTAGCCTATTTGGCAGCTGTAGATCTAATCTTAGAAGTTGGTGAAGAGCTTTGTCATTTGCAACTCCAAGAGTTTAGAGAGAGCCACAAAACCATTATGGCGACTGCAATGATGTACGCGCATACAAAAAATATTGACGCTGTCAGCGTAAACGCAAACGTTTGAAAAACCATACGCCGTATGCGTCAACGTAACTTGTAAAAAAAGTTGGCGGCGTCAGCGCATACACTAGCGTAAACTCATTTTGTTTGCTAGGTGCCAAACATTCACACGGTATAAACCACTCGAAACAAACAAGTTTTATTTTGAATTTCCCCGAAGAAACACAAGCATCTGAAAGTGTTCATCTGACATTTTGCTGCGTTTTGGTTTCAATACGTCTTTGCCCATTGAAAACATTCTTTCAACAACAGCGCTGGAAGGTATTGGCGTGTTGTAGCGAAAAAAAGACATTAAAAAGTATGCGTTGACGCTATGCGCTAAAAAACCGCGAAAACTTTACGGCTAGCCTCAAGCTACAAGTATCCAAAAAAAGTGGCCGTAAGCGTTAGCGCAAACAAAAAGTCTATGACGCAAGTAGCCTATGTGACGTAGAATTTGCGGCGTATACGTACATCTTTGGGCGACTGTTGCTTCTGAATGATAAATATTGTAAAGTATCACAAGGCCAGGGGAAAAAGAGAGCACTGACTTATTGAAGTATACGACTGGTCACAACGGTAAACCATAATCTCTTCGTGGGAAATTTGTAACATAAATTTTCCGGATCCGTTCGTCTGTATGCAATGACCGAAAGAAACACTCTTCTGAAAACGTCTATTCAAGAATTGTATTTCTGTAAAAATAGCCTCAAGGCTGTCGAAGAATGGAGGAAACACCGTAGGGCCTACTCACTAAAACTTGTCACTACAATACAAATTACTGAGATAAAGACGAAAATTTCGTCCAGCTAGTAAGCACTACGCAAAACAGTTAAATGTGCGACCAACTTTTCAAGCAACAATTTCAAAAAGGACGAGAATAGATTGCCATATTCGCACGTAATCATCTTCTGTGACGTAATAATGCTAATAATAAAGCATTATGCTAGTAATAATGCTAGTAATAAAGTGACGTAATAAAGCATTATAAAGCTATTCAAGCACCTGTTGAATATGGCTTACACCATATCTCGTGATTCAAGATTTAACGATGATGTAATGTTTCAACAGGTGTGACAAAGGTGATGCAATCTTTGGTTATTTCTAGCAATAGTCTATATGACGTAAGACGTCAGGTTCAGTAGAGAACGGTTGCATGTGACGTTTGATTTGAAAATTGTCCGTAACAACATCCATTAATTGCATCTATGTTTTCACAGTAAAACTTTAGCAATTCCAAGACCAACTCAAAATTCAAGTAGTGTTGCGTTTTCAAAATAACGATAGCTTATGTTGATGCAAGATTTAGACAATTATAGTCTATAATTTAGTCTACAACTTACGTTATTGTTTTTGCCATTTTAGGGGGAAATCGATACTGAATGTACAGACTCGAGATAAAACAAACTTCAGATAAGTTATTTAAATCGAATATACACAAGAAACATGTTCAATTGCTCAGAGCTTCATGTTGGGGACTCATGTTGCCAACCTCCTCGTGGTGAGTCCTGGTAATTCATATTAATGAAGCGAATGGCAACAATCAAAGACCGCAACTCACATGGCACCTGGGGTGGTAAAAGGATAAACCTTCGGCCCCGGTGTCTAATGAGAGAAATTCATCCTGTCGGAGTCACAATCTTGCAGCTAAACGTTGAAGGCCTTACCAAAGCCAAATGCGACATGTTGGAACATCTCACACAAAAGCATAACGTGACTGCATTACTCCTGCAAGAAACCCACACCACCAAAGTATCGAAGTCAAAGATTAGTGGATATACCCTGGCAGCATGCACCAATAGCAATATTTATGGAATAGCCACATATGTAAAGAAGAAGAGTTCAGAGCCTCATTTTACATTTAAAAGAGAATTGAATCATTTAAAACGCGACATTAAATTAACAAAATTTGCAGCACAATTATTAGTATCGAGATTGAAAGACTGAATCGTTCTAGAGGTGATGATTGCAAAATAACAATACAATAGACTTCTCTGTTAGCTTCGATGTAGCTAGTTCAAGACCTTTACTATTGCAAACATGTAAATGATTTGATTAATGTTGTTGATATAGAACATGACCCAACTCAGTGGCAACTTTTTGTTGACAGTTTCACTAAAATCCTTAAAGCACTTTTTCTTCATAAATAGAATAAACATCCGTGAATTTTTCTCGTTTACTCAATTCAAATGAAAAACGACTACAAAATGTCAAGCAATCAGGGGCGGCTGGCTAGTGTGTGCTGCGGTGCTGCAGCACTCCCATGAAAGTTTTCACAAAACTTTTCTCAAATATCTTAGCGTTTCTTTTGCCCAAAACGTATTTTATATTCTCTGTTCACAGAATTGCTGACTGCCAATTAGTATTATAGTTTACATTTTCGCTGATTAGTATGTATTACGGTAGTCTTAGTTACAGAAGAACGCAAATAGAGAGGCACTATAAAAAAAATTGATACTTTTTAGGATAGGTCTACTTCCTATCCTTAGAGAAAACTGCTTGAATTTAATATGCCATGCGATAAGCAACGTATCTACATCCCAAATATAAAGTGACATAAGCCACGGGAGAATTTTTTGTCCAGTAGGTTATAAAAAAAACAAGTGTTTTCCCTTTTATCATTTTGAACGTGTTATTCACATTTGTTTGTTGATCGTCTCCTTCAAAATATTACACATTTGCAAAACTTTTAAATAAGCCAGCTTAATCTTAAACTTTTATCACAATTTAGAGCTGAAAATACGCTCAGAATGCACTAAATCAAATGTAATTTTTCAAAATTTTCTGGGGGAGGGACCCCAGGGCCAGACCCCCGCTTATTTGCAGCACAATTATTAATTCAACTTCTGATTTTTTTTTCATTCATGTTCAAACAAAATATACCGTAAGCTTCTTATTCATTATATTGCGTATTTTTTAGTGAGAAAGAAAGCAATACGCAACTATGAGTCGTATACTAAATCCAGAGAAGCCGAAACAACATTACTATTGCTTTCTTTAGTAGACCGAAGGGATCGAATCTATTCCATGTTCAGAACATGTCTGAGCTTAATCAGGAATTTCCAAACTTTCCAAACTTTCCACGTCCGACACCACGTCGTTCTCTCCAACGCCAGCCTATTCCATCTCTTCAATGTCCTGAATGAACTCTATCCGTTCCTGGGACATCGCCAGAAGTTGACAAATGTTTTCATATCTCAAGTTGAAATCCAGGTGCATGCACTCTTGAACTGTTTTGTGATTCAATCGGTTTCTCTTCTTTGATTGGAGTTTTCCTTGTTGTGAAAAGAGAATCCGAGGACTGAGTTGCCAACTCACATCTACAAACTGATCTTCCCTTTTCACTGTCTCACTTTTCTTACCATGCTCTTTCGTCTGCGTCATTCTTCATCTCCTCATACCATGGCGTACTTAACAGAGGCCAAACCAACGTGCGTGCTGTAGTCTAAACTGGAGGCGAACATTTTCATTGACATATTGCATTGCAAACACAGTATATTTAAACCTAAAACGTTTATAATGAAAATTTTGCTTTCAAAATGTAAAATACATTTTCATCCATGGCATTTCATATGCTTGACATAGTCTATTCGAATAAATAGTTGCTCCCGTGTGTGTTACAATAATAAAAACAATTGCAGTAGATGTGTAAGGTTTTAACTTTGAAGTTATTATTTTGTATAGAGCTGACTCACAAAAATACAATGTAGCCTACTTACATGGTCAAAACTACTACATGAAAGGACTGTGGCCAGTGGCACAAACAGGATTTTGGTAAAGTGGGGGGGGGGCTAAACCAAGCCCCCCTAGTTGCGCAACTACTGTGGTGCTACTTTAGTTCAGATAATGAACGAAAAAATTATCTGTTACGACAACTTCAAACAATATCAGTGCAAAGACTTCTCAGGAATGAAAATGGACGTTTAAAGAAGTTCTATAGGAGTCCTTACAGAAGTCTCAACAACAAAGAAAAACAATTAAACAAAAAACAAGTTTTTAATGCACAAGTTTTAAAATCTTTTGTTTTACTTCCTTTTCTGATACAGGTGAAAGTAGACAACAATAATTTTTAAACATACTATTGGCCAATGTAGCTGCATACTTTCTGTTGACAGATAACTGGTATTGATCTGATATAGAGTGAAAAACACGACATAACGAGGTTCTGCAACAGTGGTTAACAACTTCATGAAACATGATATAACCATAAAGTACCCATTGGCAAACTGTGTCACCTGGTATATGCAGTCCACCTCGATTCATGTCTTTCAAAAAAGTTCCAAATTTATCGTAGTACAATCTACTGTCGTCGCAGACTTCACTTTCCTTTCTGATAACATAACCAGCAATGTAAATCAAAGACATCATTGTATCAACAGATAAAGACTTTTCCAAATCAGGAAGGCTGTCCAAAATACTGCACATGTTTTCAGTCATAGTAAAGTCACATTTGGCGCAGAAATGACCTGGTTCAAAATCAGACAAGTCAACTTCCGGATTTAACTAGAGTAGTAGGCTAGCTTTGTTTTTGAAATTTCAACTTTTTCTAGAATCTGTTGTACTGTAATGAAATGGGTACCTCCACACCCTTGCCGTAAGTTACTAAACCCCTTCTCAATGGGATCTGAAGTAAAATTTCCAAACAAAACGTATTCAAAATTTTTATGCTCCAATAAATACCTTCCAAGCTCCACAAGGCCTTGACAAGTGTGGAACAAGCACGATGCAGTGTCTCTGGTTAATGACTTCACTCTCTTTGTACCAGACATGCGCATTTGATCAGCCATTTTTCCAAATTCAAGCAGCCGTTGAAGATTCAAATCTGATGAGGAGGAAATTGCAGATCTCAAAGGATCTCTCATTCGCACATCAGTATGCTGGCTGTGAACATTGACAATTTTCCAAAACTCTAAAACTTTTAAAAGTTGTTTCTTTGTTTGCCTCATCATAATTTCCATGGCAATTAGTCACACAACATTTTCTACCCATCTTATTTAAATATATATCAAATAACCTCTTAACATACTTAGAAATCTAAATGAAAATGAAGATGTAATGAAAACTATGCCTGCACTAACTATAGGCTACACTTTGCAATGGCACAAGTTTGACAAAATTAAGGTCACAAATGATGCTTTGAGACCGCATGAACTGACCAAATTCAACTTATCAAACTTTAAGCAGCACAATTTAAATGCATAGTTTTTATAAGAACAATCTAAACATGTTGACGTTTTGCTTTTTTAAAAAAAACTTTGCTGGTCTCAAAATTGGAGACTAAATTTTTATTAATGCACACAAACTTAAAAGCGTTCGTTAGACTATTCCTTCTTATACAACATTAGACTATTCCTATTTATACTACATGCACAGTATAGAACAATCGGGTATTTTAGACTGCAACAAATTTTTAAAACCAGGTTCGAAAATGAGAGTGTCTCTTAATTCCTGGGTGCCTTCATGCCACACTTTTGCTGTAGCCTACTGTTCTACAGTGCAGCAAAGTATTAGCCTGCACAAGTCCAGCCAGACTAAGTAGTTATTTTTCTAAAGTAGAATTTCAAAATGCTACATAGGATTTCTAGATTTGTCTGAGCCATAGCGACCTTGAAATACTGACCATGCAATTTTAGGCTCAAGAGCTGAAGGCTGACCCTGCAATCGTGCGTTTAATATACTACACCTCTACTAAAAATAAAAACAGCTAAACCAATTTGGAAAAAAAACAAAGCTAGCCTCAACGATTCCCATCATTCTCAAAGGTACCATACAGTAAGTTACTTTTCACACAATTTCATAACACTTCTTGGTGTGCCTCAAGTAGCCTAACATTATTTTACCAAAACCGACGCGGCTACCGGCATTCGCTAGCTAGCCTTCAGCCTTGGTACTCAATATGTGTTTGCATGGCTAGTATTTCAATAAATCAACATTTCATTTATCCAAGTATCCAACCCTAAGTAATATTTCAACAGCAAGCACCTTAAAAACTACTGCAAAACCAAATTCAATTTTTGAACAGCACAATATCAGTGTTGCCAAAAGTTTAAAACAATTAACTTTTTAAAGGAAGTGTCATGAAAAGGAGAGCAATTTTCAAAACAAAGCTGAGTCAAATTAAAAAATTGTTCAATATATATAAATTATAAAAACCGCAGACAAAGCTGCTAAATGAAACGTTTAGTAAAGTTCCATCACATAGGAATTATATTAAAATTGAAAGAAAAAAAAGAGTATTTTAAAAACTAAGACTTTTCTGCGTTTTTGAAAAGTAAAGATAGTTTTTGTAGGTTTTTCCTGTTAAAAGAAGGGTATGTTAAAACAATTGTGCGAATTCAAAAACAGAACAACGGGACAGTACCGATTAAAGCACACAGATATATGTTGAGGTTTTCACACCTGGCAACTCTGCATCGTTTTAGTATGCTTGCGCAATGGCGAATGAATATACAATTAAAAATTGATTTTCTAGCAAACTTTTTCTTATAAGGTAAATATTTTAAGGTGAAAACCGTTCACTTTAACTTTTTATACATATCTTTTCAATATGGTATGTCAAAGTCATGAAAACATGTTCGCCTCCAGTTTAGACTCCAGCACGCACGATGACTTGGCCTCTGTTGAGTACGTCATGCCTCATACCCATTTGCATCTTCCACGCATTCAATCCAAAGCATTCAAGAAAAATCAATATTACATTACGATGTCACATCACAGAGTTAATGCTCTAGCCTTACGTTACGTGTGTTAGTAACGATTTTCAATAGACTGTTTTTCTCTTGTGCCCGTATTTTCAAATCGGTTACAGTCTGTACGCCCCATTAGCTCAATGGTTACGCGCCCGGCTCAAGATTACGCAGCGCTGGTTCGCCTCTCGGAGTGTGCGCTTGAGCAGCTCATTTCAGAACTGACCAACCCAACTCCAAATTCAAGTAGTGTTGCGTGTTTTCAAAATAACGATAGCTTATGTTGATGCAAGATTTAGACAATTATAGTCTACATCTTATGTTATTGTTTTTGCCATGTTAGGGGGAAATCGATGCTGAATGTACAGACTCGAGATCAAACAAAACTTCAAATATTTAAATGGAATATACACAAGCAACATGTTCTGAGCCTTGTAGGGATTTTAACTATCTTAAGTCCCCAGCGTAGGGTTTGGCTTTCTAATTTGTCGTAAATTTTGTTAATAAAAAGAAAATAAAAAGGAGAATTTAAAAGAATATTGAGAGACTTAAAAGAATATTGAAAATTTAAAAGAATATTGAGAGAATTTAGGCTCAATATAGAGAATTTAAAAGAGTATTGAGAGAACTTAGGCTCTCTGTCTGTCTAGCCTAGGGGTATGACTTCCTACAAAAAAGCAAACGAATTAAATAGGATTAAACATTTTTATTATTAATCAGTGTTACAAATTTTACTATTCGGGGAATTGAGAAAATGGCTAACCAATCTAGTTTATTGAGACGGGTGTCGGATGAGTGACATTCTCCCGTCGTGAATTTAACCTTCTCGTTCTAACGTTCAGTCCGTTCGCTTTGCAAGTCTATTTTCCAATGCCTGGCCTTTTCAATTCCCCGCTTACTTCATAATATACCGGTAGAGCCTTTTCATCAATAATAGCTATCGTAAGAATCAAGGGAAAAGCTATACCGGTTTCATAGTTATGTCGCATTAGAAATACAGATGTGTTGAGCTAGATTCTGTGTGAGTGGCGTTTGTTAACAGAAACTGTGACTTATATTCTGTGGTGAGAACGTTAGGTTTTGAATTTGCAGCATTGAAATGCATTTTGCAATAATGATAAATTTCGGTCAAATGTTAAAATATAAATTTGTTAGTTAAAAACATGGTACATGTTACAGCCTCATTTTACATCTGAAAGAGAATTGAATGATTCAAAACGAGACCTCAAATTAACAAAATTTGCAGCATAATTATTAATATCGAGATTAAATGACTACAATTTTCTAGGTGATGATTGCAAAATAACACAAGAATATAGGCACATGGACTCGTCTGTTAGCTTCGATGTAGTCCAAGACCTTTACTATTGCAAAGATGTGAATGGTTCAGCGGCACCTAATGAATGGAATAATTCTCGGGCAACGACACTTCAACAATCGGAAAACTTCACTCTGTCAATCTCAGTGACCAGGAATAACCTATTAAGGCTTTGTCAGTTCGAGGATAAAGATTCAGAAACCAACAAACCGGTTATTGAATACGGAAGTAGGCTAGGCCTATCAAACATTTCAAGAACTTTGTTAAAATAAAACATGCATTTTTGAAACACAAATTGTTTCTGCTAAATTTTCCATTTGCAATAGTTTTTTTTTTTACTCAATTTTCCTTCATTAAATAACAGTAGAAAGCCATCTAAAACAACAAATGGTTGTTAATTAGGCCTAACTTTTATATACTCAGCTGCACTTTTTGGTCCAATGACACAGTCATTTTAGGCTTTGTAAGGAAGCCTATTTAAACATTTAACATTATCATAGCTATGTGCTGTAAGATACAACTAAAGTAACAAACTGACCTAAGGGCTTTC
Organism: Aplidium turbinatum; assembly: GCF_918807975.1. Classification (NCBI taxonomy): domain Eukaryota; kingdom Metazoa; phylum Chordata; class Ascidiacea; order Aplousobranchia; family Polyclinidae; genus Aplidium; species Aplidium turbinatum. The sequence goes on along the minus strand of NC_137477.1, from coordinate 16,618,200 downwards.
AAAAGTTCTATTTTCAACAATTTTTCTGATTTTGCGTTATATTTGCTACATTTAGTAGGCTCAGCAACTACCAAGGCACCAACTCACAGCCATGCAGCACGATTTCTCACATAAACGCATATTCCATGAAATATAATAATTAATCAATCTACCTACCTTGAACAGATAAAAAAAGCAATTTGGGTAGAGAAGTTACCATAAACAGACATAACTCAGCAGCAACACTACATTTAACATTATAAAAACAATAAGCGAACGTTTTTGGCTAGTCATACAGCCCTTTTCAAGCCTATAAGAAAAATATTTAAAAAAAAAAAGCTAAACCTTTGATGTTACTTTTAAAATATTTCTCTTATAGGCTTGAAAAAGGGCTGTATGACTAGCCGAAAACGTTCGCTTATTGTTTTTATAATGTTAAATGTAGTGTTGTTGCTGAGTTATGTCTGATAAAGAAAACCCAACAAAAAAATTTTTTGGCCAATTTTACGTGAAAAAGAACATTTCTACTTCATAAATCTGGTTTTTAAACTAAGAAACGTTTTTGCTTAAAAAAAAAACACTGCAGGTTGGGTTTTAAGGAAAAACCCTTTTTTAAAACTCTAATGTTAACACAAATAGTGACAGCTTATCATGCAGATGAAGACCAAATGTACGTTTGGATTGACATTGGGGGAATTTCAATGGCAACGTTTCCTTTTTTTGGATCAGATATTTTTGCATTTGTGGACACTTCAGATGTGTTAAGTATGACTAGAGAAACGCCAGATTTGTCTGGGTGTAAGAATCCGGCATATTTAAGATCTCCATCTTGTTCTGGTCCTAATATCTCCACAAAGTAAGAATCTTCAGGGATGAATTTACTAGTAAAAAAAATAATTTTCAAATAATATAAAGGTTTATCTTTTAAAATGAAGTGGGAGCTAGTTCGTAGTTAATGCATGGGATGCAAAAAACAAATGTTCGTTTCTACACCTCGTCAAATTCTCATTGTCCGGGTGTTTGAGCAGCACATTTAAAAGAAAATAATTAGATTAATTAGTTTACATTAGCCGTTATTACGCATTTATTAGGCATCATCACAACGTGCCATTCGAAAGGAAATTATTTACCAAAAAATGATTATTTCGGATTAAAACAATACAATAAATGCTTATCCATAATTTTTTTTTCTAACATCAGAACATTTTTAAGCCTTCAGATAAGTTGTTTGAGCTCACGAAACAAAATCAACCAGTTTAAATTTTGTGGTAATAAAATGAAATTTTTGGCAAAGGATTTATCATTTGTTTCGACCAATTCTTCAGTATGACTTTTATTTTGAGATGAAACCAAGGAAAAAGGTTGAGTCAAAGCAAATTTTGTTTTAACGAAGAAATTATAAATTTAAACAATAACAAAACCAATTAGTTTAGTGTTGCCGCAAAAGATGCAGATTTTATTGTGACTTGCCTGAAGTGACCCAAGTGGTAAAACATTGGCTGCTTGTAAAACTCATCATTTTCAGCATTAACAATGACAGGAGAGTCAACAAAATTTTTCACCCAATTTGGTCCTCCTTCCATGTTCAAGGCTAAGTTCCAGTCCACCCATCCTACGGCCCAGTTGTTCAGATCCTTGGTAAAGCAAAAGTATTTTTCGTTTTATGAAAGTTGAGTTTTTGGAAATAGGCTTAAGCAATAGCGTAGCTTGGGGAGGCAGGGGGAGGCGGACCGCCCCGGGCGGCACTTCTGGGGGCGGCACTTTCAGACTACGATTTTTGATTTTGATTATAATTTGACAAAAAAACGCATTTCATTTTCACATGCTTTTTCTTGAAGGGGCCGCAAAATCTAAATCCGCCCCGGGCGGCACATTCTGGCACATTCCCTAGCTACGCCACTGGGCTTAGGCCTACTAGATGAAATACAAAAACGGCGAAAAAGGTCAGTAACAAAAAAATTAGTGAAACTAAAGCTAGTCGTGAAAACATTGATTCTCTTGCGTTGTTCAGAATTGGAACTGACCGCATTTGTAAATATTTTCTTCAATACACCTTCCAAAATACAGTATTTTGAAATTTTAAATACAAACTTTCAACAACCTATCGTGCTAGGAGTAGTTTTGTAAATACTTTTGTTGTTGCTTTAGCCGTTTTTACTATAAGATTAAACACGTTTTGTAGATTTGATCATAAACGTAATCATTTGTATTAGAAAAAAGCTACCTACAAGCAAATTATTTATTTAACTCACGGATAAAATGTCTTGGCTGTATCTTTGTCCTCTAATCCAGCTTCCTAATACAACATGATTCTCATCTTTAACCCAGGGCATGGCTCCTGTACAAGCTTCAGTCCCCAGGATAAAATGGTTTGGGTGAGAATCGTGAGTTTCAGAGAGCTTACTTGGACGAGTTACAAAGTCCATGTACCTGCAGCATTTGTCATTTTGACAAAAGGTTGAGACCATATGCCAAGACACATGCACGCACGCACGCGCGCGCACGCAAACAAATATTGGCATAAAAAATCAACAATCTCAGAACAAGTCGTTGCTCTCACCAATGCACCGCGATCCCAGACACGTATTGTGCTGCATCTTGATCACTCAGCACCACATCGGCCCAATCTGGGAGAACTTGTCTTTGATCATCTCCCACCATCAGGTCAACGTCAGCATGACCACGTGCGTGCAGCGTCGGCCCCTGAAATTAGAACAACTTCCATTGTGGCCAACAGAGGAACATTGAAAAAGTCAAGTGAATAAATAAACTTCAAAGCTTGCTGTAGCACTTGTGTTTAGCAGATCAGAATTATCACGTGTTAAGCCCTCATCGAATAAAATATCGTCAGCAATTTTTGCGCTTATGGCTCTCGCACTAACAGGGATCAGACTGTTGGTAGGCTACAGCGTCCCAAATGACGAAAGTGTAAAATAGTTTGGTCAATGTTTGAAAAGTTATAGATTCGTAATTCGATCTCTGTCGAATTCAAGTGAAATCATGGTAAGACGCTTTCACACAACACCCAGTGGTGGGCATTATCGGCGATAATTTTTTATCGCTTATCGTTATCGCTCAATTATTTTTTCAGTTATCGTTTATCGTTATCGCCAAAGGCATTATTTGATTATTGCCGATAATCGCCGATAAATTTTGTTTCAGATCAACACACAAGTAGAAAGATCATGAAAAGTAATATTTTTACTAGCCACCTAGTTAATGAAACTAAAATTGAAACCAGTTCTTCTTCAGTGCCTGAAGTGTGCGTGCACAGGTCGTTGTCAGGGGAGCGGGCACGCCCACCCCTGTAGCGACGGCCCTGACAACACAATAATTTTTAGAGTTGCAAATTGCAATGCAATGAAATGCATGCAACAATTCTTTTGTTGTTTTGCTGCAATCGGCAATCGCGAGTGAATTTTACAATTAAAATGTAAGCGCACAGGAGCACAGCTTCATTTGAAGCAAAGCGAAAGAAATTGGCAAGTGGTGTGTGAAAAAGTCGCAATACGAGGCCGCTTTCAAGTAAGCATTGCAGCAGAAAAAGAACTATGCTTGCAGCATCGTGCATTTTACCGCACTTTTCAAGATCAAGACTGTGGAGAGTGGGATTTTATTGCATAGGCTTAGATTAAGGGCGTAGCAAGTTAAAAGTTGTTCCTGTTTAAAGTTGAAGAAAATTAGCCATGCAGTAGGCCTAAGTATGAAGTAGATAGGCTCGTCTAGAAAAGATGCAATTAAGAACAATACAGTAGGCCTATAATTCAGTGCTCTCGCCGGAGCGAAAAAAGTAGGGAGGGAGAGGGGCACCTGCCCAAAGTGAGAGAACACCAAAATGTTAACTTAATGAACAAGTCATAAAAAAGCCGGTCACATAATAAACGCCATAAGTTTTCGTCGGGCAACAATATTATGAATGCTGAATGGTAATTTTGCAAATCAGAGTTAACAAATAACTAATCAACATAATAAGAAATCGGTTTATAAGGAGAGGCCACAGAGACAAAAACGTAACAAATAATAGCCTCGTGAATTTGAATGAAAAATCATTTAAAATGCAGCCAGACAACTGGGGAAGCCCTGCAAACTCACTCAGTGGAATCCGAGGATCGGAAGCTCAAGGAGTTTATCAGAGAGTTTTTGGCATTAAATGGCTAATTGTAACATTGAAAAATCCGATATTGTTGTTCCGATATTAATTTTGTTTGATTTTGCGTTGTTTGGAATTTTTTTAATTATTGCTGAATTTGCTGTAAACAGCCCTTTAAGCAGAAAGCAAAATACAAAGTTTGGAATTTTTTATGGTACCGGTATTTTCATTTGATTTAATTATTTTGCCTACTGCACGTAAGCGGCAGTGTAACTCAATTGATAAAAGAATCCAACTGGTATCTGAAGGTAAAATTATAAGCACGGCGGTTACCTCAGTGGTTTGATTCTGGATCAAGAGGTTGAAGATTCGATACCCACTGCCTCTGTTGCGATTCTATTCATGCATAACTTACAAAAAGTTTTGTCCCTTTACAGTAGCCTATATTATGTTCGATTTTTCGTCATGTTGATGAAAACAGTTCGTGCTGCTGCATGGGATGGGGCAGTGCTAATAAAGAATTTTTTTTTATCGTTATCGGACATTATCGGCGATAATTTTATCGTTTATCGTTATCGCTTAACTTTTTTTTGATTTATCGTTTATCGTTATCGCTTTAGGCATTTTTTGTTTATCGATTATCGTTATCGCTTAACTGAAAAATGAGTTATCGCGCCCAACACTGACAACACCTACCCAGCAAACTTATGCTGCAAAGCTAAATGCACCACCCCACGATATCTACTCAAGGAAATCGTTGACTGCAACTTGCGAAACGTTTTTCCAAATATTTTTGTTGCTTTGAGAATTTTTGTATGTATGTGGTAGCGGTATCTAACTATGCAACCAACTTTCAGCCTTTGCTAGCAGAGAACGTAGTTTTGGCACACTGAAATTTCTAAAAAACTGTTCGCGCTCCACCATGACTCAAAACCGATTGAACAACCTTGGCATGCTGTCCATCAATTCAGAAGTTGCAAAAATTTTTACCATCTTATAGCCTATACTGTAACTTTGCATTACAAAAGGTCCAGAAAGGATTGAATTGAATGCTTTGTTGAGCTAGTTTCGTTGCCTGTATTGTGTGTTTATAATTTCTTTTAGAACCTAGATCAGGAGTTCTTAAACTGGGGTCCGTGGACCCCGAAGGGGTACGTGGACTAGTTTTAGGGGGTCCATGAAGGCCCAATTGAAAACTTAGAGTATAATTTCAAAACTAGAATAAATTTTTCAAAAGAAAAAAGATTAAGTTTAAACAACTATCCTATCAGCCCTATCAAACACGAAGACACAATTTCATGTTCTTGTTGAAGACAAACAGCAGCATTCTTCACATTAATGAAATTAAATCAAAAATATTGAAAAACAATCTGCATTCGCTATTTCTTAAATTTGATAAAATATAAATTTTTTGACCAATTCATTTTAATTTAATTGCGTTATGTCCAATTCATGCTGATCAAAAAAGTTTCTCGGAATAGGCCACAAAGGGGGTCCACGCGAACCAAATATATTTTAAGGGGTCCGCGTTAAAAAAAGTTTAAGAACCCCTGACCTAGATAAAATAGTTAATAATACTGGCATTGTTTTATTGAAAGTAGGTCGAGTAATTTGTGAAGATTTTCGTATCGAAAAAAGGCTCTTTGATATCGTTACGGTACGATATTAAAAACGGAAGTTAAAAGGAATTATTTCGGCCTTGCGTCAAAAGTTTCTGCAAGTATACGCAGGGGCGCCGGAAGCGGGGGCAGGCCTCAATTTTCTGTGGATGGAGGGGCAGGGGGCAATGATTCCTTTTAAGGTCATGTAAGCTACTGCACATTTTGCAATATAACAATTTCTGCTCTTCGCTTTTAGCCTAATTATAATGTTTCATTTTTGCCTCAAAGTAATATTTACGGCACAAAATTCTGCAATACAGTATAGGTTACATCATTATAACATAGCATGATGCCTTTCTTTGTATACCGGAAACTTGTATCATGACTCCACAGTGAGCTGATAGATGAGCATTATCGCTAACCCTAACCCATTCAATTTCACGCAGAAAAAAGTAAGCTAAGTTCAGTTTAAGGCGAACTTGCAACGCATGGTATAAATTTTTTGCTTTTATTTTCGCTAAAAAAAATTTGTGAGCCCGTTTTTCATACTATTTCTCGACCAGTCCTGACTTCTCTCGGAGGCCCTGCTCATGACATAGCCCACTATACGCCAATTTAAAGATAGCCCAAAGACGAAGATTATACCCTCTTTGGAATTATATCCCTATATTAACCGTTAGTGCCATGAATGAACCTGAAATTTTAAGTTTTAAGTTTTTTATTAAGCTTATTAACAGTATTTTGGTTCCTGAAAATTTAACCGTTATGTTTCTTTTACCAAATCAAGTTTCACGAAATCTCTTTGTTCTTCAGCGGTGAACCCCATGCATTGAAAGGCAAAGTCAGGGGCCAGACCATCTCGAGGCTCGTTTTGGGCAGTTAAGCCCCATATCTTCACCCCATTCTTTTCATACTCTTCCACAAACCTGAATGCAATTAAAATCATGAGTTGTTTTCTCCATTTCTATAAATCAAGGCTTACTCACTTAATAGTGCATCAAACAAATCGATCTTAATTCAAAATACAGTAAGTTAAAAGTTACAACAATTTTGATAATCTTCTTCTTCATCGTGTGTCACACGACCGTAGCCCAGAGCATCACGCAAGCCCTTGCTTTATCGTTGAACTCGGCTAAATCCTGTGCAAAGCATCTTGCTTTTAGGGCAGGGCATTGGAGGAGATGTTGCATCGTTTGCTCCTGTCCAAAGTTACAACCTGTGATTCACAAACAAGATCACGAGTGTCGCATCAACGTCTTACATCTTCCAATACCAGTTCTTAAGCAGTTGAAGCATCGCCAATACTTTCAGGGTTCACGTTTTCCCGGAGGAAGGCCTTCTGTGGGAGAAAGCTCCATATTGGCCGGTGTCAGTCCGGCTGATAGCTCCTCCTTCCACAGTTGAATTCGAACATTCGATGCAACCTCATCTTGACCCAGTGGGACAAGTGAAACAAGAAAACTTTTTCGTGACTTCAATCACCTGCGTGCTGAAGTTTGACCATGTAGTGGGTGTGTCAAATCCATGTCCAGACTAGATGTTTCTTTTCTGCTGGTCACGCTTCTTCTAATGTTGGGATGAGCAATTCTAGACAGAAAGTGTAGCGACATGATGTTGGTAGGTTTGAGACAGCCTGTAACCAAACGGCAGCTTTGGTTCAATATACTGTAGAATCGATTCTCTTGGCATGTGCCGAGCGTTCCCAAACCGGGCAGGCATATTCTGCAGCCGAACAGCCTAAGGATAAAGCAGTTGACCACATTGTATCCGAGAGGGCTTCCCAATCAGAGCTTCCTAGTTTCTGTAAGATATTATTTCGAGAAGCCACCTTATCTCTTACTTTTTCAACATGGGACTTGCATGTGAGGGACCTATCCAGTTTGACACCGAGGTATGTGTGATTGGTACAGTGTTCCAGTTTGGTTCCATTCCAGAAAATGTTTAGTTGGCGTGATGCATCCAGGGATCTAAGGTGGAATGCGTACACTTGGGCTTTATTGAGGTTGACACGCATGTGGTTCTCCATGTAGTATGTTGTCAGCCCGTCCAGAGCATCGCTGAGTGCACTCTCCGTGGAAGAGAAGTGTTTGTGTTGCGTTGTTATACACAAATCGCCAGCGTAAAGGAAGCTTCTTGTACGAGGATGGATTGGTTGGTCATTTGAATAAACGTTGTACAAGTTGGGGGCTAAAACACTCCCCTGTGGCAGATCATTTTTGTGCTGTCTCCATTTACTAAGAAGCGGAAATTGCTAAGCAACGATTGTATCAACTTAGTGATTTGACAATTCTCAGTGATGTTGAGGATCTTTGAAATTAGGAGACGATGGTTGACAGTTTCATATACACTACAGAAAGATCTACAAAGACAGCTCCAGTGACGAAACCCTATTCAAACCCATTTTCTATAATATTCTGAGTGATATTCAGGAGTTGTCCTGCGCATGGTTTACCAGGTCGGAAACCTGCTTGTTCATTAATGAGTTGGCCTTCTATGAGAGATTGCAATCAGTTTAATATCAGCCTTTCAAACAACTTGATAATGTAACTTTGCCATCAGCCATTTTGACAATGTAGGCTAAATAGTAATTTTACTCCTAGCCTCCTACGTGATTGCGTAATGTTCGCGATTAAAGAAAGTCATTCAAGAAGTCCATAAATTTAAGGTGGTTAAGCTATATAGATCTTCCGCTTCAAAACCTCAAACGAAGAAAAGCCACAATAAATAAATTATAAACATGTTGCTATTTTTTTGTCATTTTTGATGCTATACTTTGCACTTTAATATGGTCTATTTCGCAACTAAGCTTATTCAGAACCGGGGCGCTCGCTGACTACAACGTGTTTTATGCTCTACATGTATTATACTGTTCCACTTTGTTGTATAGATTAATTATTGTGCCTTTATGTCTGTCCTCCTTCTACTTACATCTACTCTACCACTTGTCACTCGAATTCAATGCAACCAAAAAGCAAAATTAGCTTTAAAATGCGTGGTGGCTGAATTTTTCCATGCATTTCTGAATCAAAAATTGTCCAATTCAGTAGGAGAATTGCGAAACTGGCAACATTGTAGGCAATAAACAGCAAACCAGTCTTTGAGCCTATATATGAGATCATGGGTAGCTACGGTTATGTCAGATAAAGCCAACAAATACAGTTACAATACTCCAACTAATCACATGAAAAGACTAAGCTGGTATAAGGGCACCAAAGACTCACGCCTCTCGGTTACAAAATCTTCTTAGGCTTGTTTAAATTATTGCATATAACTAAACAATATAAATTATGCACTGTTCTCATCCGCTTCCTTCGCACCACCTTGGTCATTCTCATTGGGATGACAATTATTTTTCATCCGCAATAGACGTAGCCTACCATCTCACCGGTTGAAAAGCACTGGTATAGGCGATGAACGGTAAATTTTAGCGTTTTTTAGCTAATTTTATAAAAAGGCAACCAAAAAATGCTATAGCCAGATTCAGCATCTCAATTATTGTATATTTCAAAATCAATGAAGCATCTCTGCCAGAAAACAGTGTGTTGACGAATGTAATTTACTGTATTGCGTAATTTCAACGTTACGTAGGCTAAGTGTAAAAAATCTACTGCAATCTCATCAACTTCGTTTATATTGATTTTAACATATCAATAACGCAAGGAGAATTTTTGCTGAGCCGGATGTTAATTAATTCAATATTTTATTTATCGCTCTTCAACTGCTGAAAATATGATGTCGCACCATAGAAGGGTCAGATTTGACCAGACCCAAGAATATAGCTACTCTGCCCGCTGCTTTTGTTTGTAAACGCACCTTGCGAAATAAAGTGCCCAAGCTTGGTGGTAGTCGTCACCAGCCTTCCCCAAGAGGGAACCCTTGCCAAACAGTGCGTTGTTGGTTTTCATCCATGCAGGAGCGCTCCAAGGACTTCCAAATAAGGACATTGTTTTTGAGCTTACTTCTTCGGCTCGTTTGATGAAGGGAATCTGAAAATGTGACAGGTTGTTCAGTTCAGTTTATTTTTTGTTTTGTTGGCGAAAAAGAAAGACACAAAAAGCAAAAAGACAATAAACACAAATAATTCGCACAACAAGGATGGCAGCGAAAGACCAAAAGGTCACCAAAGTCAGCTGCCACCCAAACATTTAAACAAAAATAGATGTTATTTGTTATTTCGTGGTTGGTTAGATGTTATTTCGTGGCAACGTATATTATTGCTAATACTGCGATACCCAAACAGCAACAATGTTTTACGAACGGTAAAATCATGATAAGCCTACTTCAAATATTTTATTTCAATAAACAATATCCAAAAAATTCAATGAAATCTTTTATGCAAGCCAAAAACATGTAGAAATGCATTAACTTGAAATTAAGGAGAAAAAATTATTTTATTCTTCCCGCTTTTAAGTGGCATTCATACTTTTTTCCTAAAGATCTCACTTTCAATTGGAAATCCTCACTGGCTAAAGCAAAGCTTTCCATCTTGAAATCGTCAGGTTGGTCGGCATAAGTGTAGAGCCGAGTCGAGAAATCACAGCTCGCCATTGGAATCCGTCCGATGTTGTATTCAATGCCTTTACCATAAATAGATAAATTGAAAATATTAAATAAAATGTACATATAGCAATTTTCGAAAAAGCCTACACTTGTTTTGATAAAAGCATCTAATACCTGTTATAATTTTTAACACAAACAAAAATATAAAAATCAAAAACTTTTCAATCACACGCATTCGTCAGTTAGCACTTTTACCACGTATTTCAAATTTCTTCAATTGCAACGAAGCTCAAAGTTAGAGGTAGGCTACTTGTCGAATTTCTATTTTTTCATTTAAAAATTTCATTAAGATTGAAACGCAAAAAAACGTTGTCTACTTACCTTCAGGAGCAAAATAAGATCTGAGAAGATGTTCTCGCGTTTTCGAAGAAAGACTCAGGAAGTTAATTCCAGTTGCATCAGTAAAGGCCCCTCCAAACCCTTTCATCTTTTGACGCTTGTGAAAAGTCAGGTTGAAGAACACGTCTAAAGCTAGACTGGTTCAGTGGTTACAAACACAACGTAGATCAGGTTTGGCGACAGTGAGTTTTCAAATGATCTAAGATTGAGAAACGTTTTGTCAATTCTGTGCAAACCAACGTGCTATTCTACCTAGCCTACTTACGCTACTGATATTCTTTAGGTGCTTTGCATAGAAACGAAATAAATCTTCTTTGAAAACTTAGCGATTTACAAAAATATATCCATAAACATCTTTTCAGATCAGTCAAAACAAAGCACTTCGCAGTGAAATTCAGTAAACATGTTAATCTCTCTTTTTGAGTTGCTTGAGTTTGTTTACATTTTTATCTTAGGTCTACGTTATACTTGGGCTATTGCCTTTATTCAAACAAACTCACCTGCCTCGATTGGCGATGACTGAAAGACCAATTCTTTTTTTGCGAACCTCAGGCCTCCTCTGCTGGTAGTAAATGACAACACCTGGCTTGGCTGGGGAGTGGATAGTGCTTCCATTGTGTCACAGTAAGTTGAATTGCAGACACAAACAATGGAATCCGAGGCGAAGGCTCGTGGAACGCACATTCGGACTGCAAGTTACATCAATATTTATCTTATTCCACAAGTGTTGATAGAACTGTTTCAGCCTAATGCTGCGGGTTCGCTGTGGTACTGGTTACAGCAGTTTTTCACAATCTTGCTTCCCCCGGTAGCTCAGTGGTTGAGCACCCGACTCGAAATCACGCGGCGCAGGTTCGGCTCTCAGTGTGTGCGCTCAACTTCCTTCGATAGTCGAGATCACATGCAGGATATGTGTGCGAGAAGTGTTATCTTTATCAAGAATGCTGAAACAGGTACTGTAAATAGCAGCAAAATGGCACAACACGGGAACATATTGACAAAACACTCATCTCTTGAATAAAAGTAAAGTACTTCAGTTACCTACTGTGGTAAAAGAACAATTTATTAGGGGATTAGTTGCCCTTCATTGCAAAATATCCTAACCTCTGGGAAGTCATGCAGCAGACTTAGCCTACTGGTTCCAAAGCCGAAAAAACAATATCGACCTTGAAGAAGATAGCAGGAATAAAAATACGCGAGCCATGGCGGGCCTATGTGAAATTAAGGTCATTTTAGTTTATTATGTCTACTACAAGTAACTACACTACATATTAGATGATATAAGAAGCAGTTACATTCATTATCAAGTAGTAAATATTAACTTTTATACAGTGAAGCAAACGCGCAGAACTCACCTTGGTTTGTGTTCGATGTCATTGTGACGTCACGTGGCATAAGCGTGACCACGAGAGCGCACACGACGCTTGCGAGCACCAGACTGGTAACTACTAATACGGGAGAAACCCATTTGGCCATCGTCACAGTCTTACAGAATAGTTGATTTTAATACTGTAACTTCACAATTTCACCACTGATGCTGCAGCGTACAACTGCTCACCAAAAGAATATCAATTAACATTAAGAACTTTAACACTTTGATTCTCAAAGTGAGGCCAAATCTGCCCCCTTACATTTCTTTTATTTACTTAAAGCACAGTAATGTCATGCACTTGGTTTTTCTTGACTTTCACAAAATTGCAAAGCGGATCTTATATATTCTAACTTGTAACGCTACCGTACCATTGTCTATAAACTTGTAACAGTAGATAGGCCTACCCTATTTATTGAGATTTTGTGCATTTGCAGTTTGTGTATTATTTTGTTATTTTTTGATGTTATTTCGTTGTTGTTGTTCGTTATTTGTGCATTTGCAGTTTGTGTATTATTTTGTTGTTTTGTTTTGGATATGGACAGCTTTGTCTGATGCAAATAAATTATTATATGTAAAGTTTGATAGCAAAATTTGTGTAGTTTGTAAATTCAAGGTTTTTGTAAATTTTTGCTGTGTTTGGCCTACGTTTGGCAAAGCATGAAATCGATTTCTTTTCGCTTACAAGCGATAAGCTCATAATTGACCCGTAAATCAACATGAGCAATGAAAGAGACTATCGCGGAGTTTTCCATTGTTTTGTTTAACCTATATTTGTCCTGAACTGATGGCAAGAGCAGTTCAGTCAGAAAATCACTTCTTTTTTATGTTGATTCAACGTCTCAAGACGTGAAACCAATACAAAACAGAAAAGATTTTCTTATTGGGTGGACAATAGAACATGTTATTCCTTTTTCACAGCATTGCATTGAAAAATCGCACAACATCCAAACATTTCTTGTGCTATGACATACCAGCAGCCAGTGAGCACGCAGTTGTTCATGAAAAAGAATATGTTCTGTCTTTTCTTTTTAGCGACTCGAGAAATAGTTAGGCCATGGTTGGGCTATCCACCACCAAATGATCACATACAAATTATTGAAAAGAGTATAAGTTCGATCCAACAAGTATCCATTGCTGTACACAATACGTTACTGTACGAAAGACATGTAAAACAGTGGCGTATATTCAGGGTGTTCAAGGTGTGCACTGCACACCCCAAGAAATCCAGAAAAAAAGAAAATTTCCATCGGTTGTCGATGTTCTTTACTTTCATGATATTCTAACATCTTGCTGCATGCTGATTGCTTTCTTTTCAATTGCAAAACTCGTCCCCTTCTAATTTTAATACTCCAACGTTTGAGGTCATTGCCTTTAATTTTTTTCGGTCATTACCTTTAAGCTGGGTGTGCACTGACAGCTTGGCGAGTGCTATTTAAAATAAACAATTAAGAAAAATGACGTCACAAGGCAGCGAAAACAGCAATGGTTTTAGGTCAGCCAGGCTGTGCAGTGTGCACTCGCTGATCTGCACACCTTGGCGCGTCATTGGGGGAATCCCAGGCAATAGCAAGTTTTAGCTTGTTGGATTAGAGTTTGAGGTGATCAGCGCTGGAAACAACTTTTGCTAAAACTGAAGCAAAAGCAAGCTTTCTACGACGATGTAATTCAAAAATTTATTGCACAAACAAGAAGAATCGAATTATGCTATAGATGAATTTTCCTTCTGTAGTCGAGGGGTTAAACATTTTCGTTTTTACTAAGTAGTAGGCTACGGCGGATAAAAGTACAGCCGACCAACATAGCAATCGACTTTCTTTTCTTGTTTATTATCGAGTTGCTTTGCTATTGTTTTTTGTTTTAACTTTCACCTGTTTGTTTTTAATTCGCTTGTACATTTCTCAAGGTGTTGCGACCGTGCCTAATCCTTGCATGAAGTAAATCATTTCCATCTCGAGCACGCTTTAACTTTCGCGTTTTTTCAGACTCCTGCTGTGTTATGGCAAGTAATATTGTTCGTTTTGATGGTCGGAAAGAAAAAGTGAACTGAAGTATGTGACTTTAGAAATGCAACTTAATGTTTGATATTATTAAGTCTTTCATTCAATGCGCTGTCAAATAAATATCTATTTTGTATTCTTTTCCATTCCGACAACATTATTTTTGTCAGTTCTGTTCATGTTCAGAATTTGTGCTGAAAATGATCTCTGAACGCACCAAATTCAATGTTAATTTAAAAAATTTTTGCCATATTCAGCAAAATTCTGACACCAATTAAAGTTAGACAAAAAACATGTAGCGAGACCTAAAAGTCACGGTGTAAAAAATAGAAGAAAACCTTTCAAAAAGGCCCAAATATACCATTTGAAACAAAATATGCATGAAGCTCAATGGATGAGGTTTTGACCTTTAACATCTCATCCTTGCGTAGCTTGCGCAACTGGTCGGAAGAACATTTTAAACTTTTAAAAAGTGTGCGAATTATGGAGACTTTTTATTGAAGGTATTTTGCACCCACCTGGTGTGAAATTTACTAGGCTATTGTTATTATGTAATGTCTATGTAATGTGTTGATTTACTCAATTACTCAACTTGAATGACCTTTGAGACCGCTTTTCGTACAGACGACTGAACTTCAAATTGATTACATTCCTGCTTGCGCGTTTTCAATCAGTTAACGTTTTATACCACTAACTAATTTATTTTTATTTATTATTAATTTATTTTTCTTTGCTTTTGTTTCAACTAGCCTACAGTCTATATATTGCATTACTGAAGAGTTCCTTTTAGGTGAGTGGGTAATCGCAAGTTCGCACGTTATTACTTAATTTTTTTTACGTCTATATCTACGAGAATGCAACAGATCTAATTTTCTGCTAAAAATAATTCCTTTTGATAACCTAATAGTAAGTAAAATTGCAATCCTTAAGCAAAGGACATTGAAAATGTATACGATTGTTGTTTCATACAATCAAAATCTGCTATACTTCTTGATTAAGGAACCACAACATTTTGCTGACCTGAGTTCATATAATATTATAATATAGCCTACTAATGTTACATCTACATCAGTGCTTCTTTCGTCAAGAAACTCTGAACGATTTTGAAAAATTATCACTAACTGGTTATTAATTAATGAAAAAAAAATTGGCCTTATCAGATAAATGCCATTATTGCGAAGCAGTTACATCGTTAAACTGCAGCAGCTGGGATGATTTATTAAATTAGGTTGTGTAGTTAAACATTGACGGTTTGTCCATGCCTAAACTTTTTAAATGTGGGCGAAAAAGTGCAGTTTTGCTTTTTTTATTTGCCTGTTGGACTTAACAACGGGTTATGCAATGGGTCATGCTCAGTAGCATAGCATCTAAAGAGCACGGAGTGCTCGTGCTCCTTCATTAATTTTGCGGTTGCAGTAATTTTTTCCCTATAAGATGAATTTAAAAATTGTTTAGATTATAAAGTAGGGCTAGGCCGTCAGACATAGGGGATAGGGGGTCGCAGCCCGCGGGTCACTTAGATTGCGCACCTTATGTAATTGAAACGTTTCTATTATTTTAAATGGCTAGCCTATTTTTTTTTTTATAAATTTGACTGTTGCAACCAGTGCAATGTCTTCATATCAGGATCCATGAAATCCACATGTTCTGCGGGTCGAAAAGCTGGACAGTGATTTATGATGTGCTGTTCTGTTTGACGTTCACCACAAACACAGGCTGGTGAATTCAGGAAAACATATTGTGCTTGAAGCGATCAAAACTAGTAGCCTACGGAAGCGATATAAAATTACCCCCTCCGGGATGATGTTTGGTTGCTAGGAATTTTATTTTAAAAGCCCAGGATTCCAGAAACACCGCGTATTTTTTCAAGGTGTTTATTGTGCTATGTTGTGACCGGGAATGAATATATTTCAATACCAATACCGGTACCTAAACAAAAGTATCCTCTCAACCAACGTGAATGTATCATCAATTTAGGGCCATTTTTATCTTGACCTAAAAAAAATTTTTGACTTTATTTTTATCAAATTTTGACTTTGTTTTGACTTAACGAACTTGCTTATTTGTACAGGGCCCAGTTCTTCCTTGAATTGATACCAGCAGTTACCCAAACATAATATTTTGTCAATTTCAGAACCAAACGTAATATTTTGTCGAGAAGTCAAGGTGTTTTATGGATTATAAAAAGTGCATCATGTTTTTTGATAGGAAAATTTCCACAAATCTGTCTGACTTTTTCTGAAGGCGATTTAGATTGCTAAGGCATTTTTGTATTACAGAATTTGTGGGCATTGTGACGTATTTCCTGCTTTCCATAAAATTTATGGGTTAATACTGGTTTAATTATGTCGCAGTTTCTGATTTACAATGCTTCCACGAGGATCTTGACAAAAATTACAGTACTCAAGAAACACAAAAAATTTGTCAAAAGCCATAATTTAACAAATTTTGACTTTATTAAAAGTTTTGACTTTATTTTGACCTATAAACTTTTTAGAAACAGTCCCCTAGGTGCTGAAAACAACTTTATTCTTTGATTTGTGGATAGACGAGGTCCTTAAATTTTTTTGGCTTTATTGACTTTTGCGAGTCCTAATCATCATCATCAACATCAACCATCTAGCTCAGGGGTCACCAACTGGCGGCCCGCGTGCCGCATGCGGCCCGCCACGCAGTTATATGCGGCCCACGGAAGGTATTAGCGTACAAGACCATAAACAAAAAGCGAAATGGACAACAAAACAAAGTGGGTTTCTCTTTTTCATCTAAGACAGGGGTGGGCAAACTTGTTCAATAATAGAGTCAATTACCGAGAACTACAAACACCCGCGAGCTGCAAAATGTGCAGTGTCAATAAAATGGGTAAACAATGTAAGCTTTACATGAAATAACTTAACAAACATAAAAAGTAACAAACACAAAAATATATTTTTGTATATTATGCTAACCTTTGAAAATTTAGACGATGTGTTGTTAAAGTTGTAGCCTATTCTCCTAAGACTTCATTTGTGGAGGTTGCACGATGCTTTGATCTTATAAACTGCATTTTAGAAAATAAGGATTCAAAAAACATATCTTGCTAAATCCAGAAATGCCGCACACTAGTCATTTATTTTCTAGATTTTGTAGTAAACTCAATTGTAGTGTGGCATTCAAGGCTTTAGAGCAGGCGTAAATGTTAAGTTGCTCCAGCTCTAGCTCCGGAGCTCTCTTTTATCATAAATTAGCTCCATCTCCTGCTCCGGAGCTTACTGATACCACTGCTTCGGCTCCAGCTCCAGGCTAAAAAAATGCTTTCATTAAAATAATGACGACATATCAATTTAATTTTTAAAGCTTGAAATTGCCTGATGCAGTTAACTGTTGCTAAAAAATGGCACAACTTTATGATCTAAGGTACTTTCTTCAAAATGTCATGCGGAACTGCGTTTCAAAACATATTCCTTAATCCGACATCTATTAAGCAAATAAGTTTTTAATTGTGTGAAGGGTTGCTGTTAAATTATGTTAACCGAAATTGTTTGGAGCCGTGTCTTCTTACATTTCATTCAGTTTCATTTCTAAAGCAGACGTGCTTGTTGCAAACTGGACAACTATATCACTGGCTACATTAATGCTGGTAAGATTTAAAGGCATATCAAAGCATAGTATTAGCTTCTGAAAGTCTAACTTGGAACTCCTCCTGTAATTTTGTAATTTAATTTTGTACTTTTCCTGTTTGGTCTGACCTTGCCTCTTCAGGAAAGTATTTGTTCTCATTCTGACATTGGAGAAAAAGCAAAAGTTTTCGACATTATGTTTCTTTAAAAAACTTTGACTTTGTTTTGAAAACTGAAAACCGTTTGAGATGTATCTGTTGTAAACTTTTGAGTTATGAGGCAACTAAACTTTTTCAATTAGAGATAAGCCTATTATTAGCCTACTATTCAGCTAAAAGACCCACAAAACTGTTGATCGAAGACATTAGCACCTCCCTGTCTGCCTTCGCAATTGAGACAAGTGTGGTTGGGTTTCAACCAGGATTGTAGTGGGTAACTGCAGAGGTGGGTATCCGCTACTTTAAAGCATCGCGCTACCCGCTACTCGGGATTAGGCTAAGTAGCGTGCGCTAATCGCTATATTTTTCCGGTTATATTTGTCTTGGCTTAAACTGACACAGATGTTATCATTCGTTTTCAACGTCGATACCGAAAACACGTCCTACGTGCAATTATTGTTATGCATCTTTCAAAACCACAAGCATTTCAAATGAGAGTCGCTGAGTCCTGCCCGCTTTGACATCAGCACGTCTTTTCTAACGGAGAAATTTTTTCTTCACCACAGCACTGAAAGGAATGGGGTGTTGTATTTAATAGAGACGTTATAAATCGGCACTAGGTAAAAGCTCAAGGACTTGCTACAGTCTGAAAAAGAGGGTTCTACAATTGACCTTTTTTTCCGTATCGACGTTTCATGCGATGGCACTAACCAGGGCTGCTGCTCCAGCTCCGGAGCTGTCGGGTATTGCGCAAGTGGTTCCGGCTCCACTTCCGGTGCTGTCAGGCTTTGCATCAAGGGCTCCAGCTCTGGAGCTGTCAGCTTTTAGGCCTTCATAGTCGTCGAATCACTCAGCATACGACAACTCAGCAAGTGCTTCAACTCAGCATTTACATTTCAACCACTGCCAAGTCAGAAAATGAGGTTTGCGTGCTCACGTCGGACTTGCTTGATCATCGCTTGCCAAACTGAATTTTCTGACTTGTGACATGCCAAGTTATGGCTTGCTCTGTTTCTAATTTCTATACTTACTCAGTTTCATCATTTACCAACTTTAGCCAATTGCTGAAATGTTGTTAGCTCAGTTCACAACGGTTGATTTGTAAGAGGCTCAAACAGGATGGTAACTTTGCTTATAAGTAGGCCTACCGGCAGTGATGTACGGTAGGCTATACAAAAAATATTGACACTGTCAGCGTAAACGCAAACGTTCGAAAACCATACGCCGTATGCGTCAACGTAACTTGTAAAAAAATTGGCGGCGTCAGCGCATACACCAGCGTAAACTCATTTTGTTTGCTAAGTGCCAAACATTCACACGGAATAAACCACTCGAAACAAACAAGTTTTATTTTGAATTTCCACGAAGAAACACAAGCATCAGAAAGTGTTCATCTGACATTTTGCTGCGTTTTGGTTTCAATATGTTTTTGTCATGGTCTTTGCCCATTGAAAACATTCTTTCAACTGCAGCGCTGGAAGGTATTGGCAAGTGTCGTACGTTGACGCCGTCAATTTGACAGCGTCAACTTTTGGTTGACGCTGAGGCTACCGCCGTCAGTTAATTTTTAGTTGACGGAAGTGATAGCGCCGTCAACTATTTTGCCGATTTTAAGCGTCAAGCGCTATGCGTCATTTTTGTTATACAGAGATTGCAACTTTTATGTTTAAATATTCAAAAAAGCTACTTCCCACAACATTCAATGATATAATTATGTGTAAACAATCAAGTAGCCTAACAACAAGAAGTAACTCTCCATATATTCCTATATATTGCAGAATTGACACCTGCAAACAATCAATACGGTACATGGGGCCAACAGTTTGGAACAAGCTTCCAACTACCATAAGAAATGAATGTAAAACTGTAAAAGGCTTTAAATCAAAAATGAACAAGCTAAAGCTTCCTTGAAATAATCCTATCTAAGTATTACATTTACATACACCAAACATACTAATATTTCTTTGCCCAGCAATGATAGGCCAGTGTGTGTAGATTTATTAGCAAAATAGTAAGGTTGTAGGTACTCCTACTGGCTTTCTTGTTCTTGTGTTTATTGTCCACAGAAGTTCTACAGAGTCTGCAGAAGTTTTTCCATCCTCTTCGACCAATCGCCATCTTTCGGTGAAGCGGTGGCCATGTGCTCCAACCAGTTGTTTTCTTTTATATTAATGTCTTGGACTGGATCGTCATGCTATTATTTGTTTGTCTGCAATTTTTTCTACGTAATGTGCCGAATTGGATTTTTTTTTTACTTTTATTTTGGTTTAACGTGTAAAGCATACGGTACTACGGTAGGCCTAACCCAAATTTCTCATATTACTGTGACATGCCACTACTAGCCTACATCCCAGCTAGCGATGCCTGTCATTTTTGCATTAATTCAACGTTTGCTAACGTTGGATCGGTGTGGAGGTGACGAGTTTAGCTGACTGGGGTCTAAAATTATTGCTTTATCAACGCAACTTTGTAACAAAGCACGCTTGATATTTTCAAGACATAAGTACTTTCCTGGGTAGCCTATAGTTGGATTTCCGCAAAATGATGATGTTGTTTTTGCTAGTTTGTTTTATTTGTTTTTGTCATTGTTTTCATGTCGTCAAGTTATGGCCTATCTATTTTGTGATTCGTGCAAGGCATGATGCGTTGCGCTTGAAATGGCTTTGCCCGTGGTAGGATTTCTTTGTGGGATTTTCTTTGCCTGCCTTGCTCTTATTTGCTATGAACTAAACGCATCAAGACGTGTTCCCCTTACGACCATCAGCACTCTTGATAACGCACCATGGCCGATCTTCATAGCAACTGTCCATACAAATCTTAAATATATCAGCTAAAGCTATGTGGGCTAATAAAGCTATAGGCTAGCCTAAATTTATGTTTTTTATTTTATTTTTTTGTAACATTTTATTTTTTTATTTTCCTTTTACATCTTTAATTTTTCTGAAGGTGTTGCGACCGTGCCAAATTTTTTTCAACTCAATAATTTACTTTGGTCACAAGCACGTTTTAACGTTCGCGTTTTGTCGCTTCTACCCTTTTCTCGACCTTTGCTATGTTGACGTGTATTGTTTTTGATATGATGGTCAGAAATAAAAACAACTGAACTGAACTGTTATCTCGTTTCACAATGAGATTTTCACAATGTATTCTGGCCAGCGCGACTCAATTGATTTACCGGCTTTCTCGTTGGTTGGAATGGCTACCTGGAATACAAGCGGAAAAAGTTTGCCAAATGGTGATCACTCATATCCTGAGCAGTAGCCCATCGAGAACGAAGGATCACAGAAAGCGAAAAATCAATGTAGCCTATATGTCATCGCAGAGGTTGAAGATACTTTATTTTAAGATCTCTATGCCCCTGAAAAGAACGATTTTGTTGCCGTGGACCTCGTTAAAAGATTGAGGCTATACATGCTAAACCATCACAGCACGCTTGGAACAGTGATAGGGGAGACTGGGGTTTGTTGGAACATGGGGTTTGTTAGAACATTGCTTTTTTTTTGCACCCCGAAAATATTTTACAGGAATTTTTTATATTTTAAGACTAGAAACACTAAAATGCTGTTGCTGTGACTTTGTTTGGTAGGCACTTTAACCATAGATATCTTACATATAGATATGCAACTCAGCAATCGTGGAATTATCGTCACGCTCGACTGACTTTATGGACACAATCAACAATCAAGGTTGCCAGCTTGGCTAGCGTATCTATGGTTATGGTAGGCTATTATTGTACGGTTTGGGCTTGGCGAGTGGTGGCTTTTGAGCTCCTTTGGAATATTTTGTTTGGCGTATATTTCAAGTTTTCACAGAATAGCCTACTATGAAAAATCAAGACAATAATCTTTCTTCACGTAGCTTATGCAACTTCTGTTTCATGATCGTTGGAACTATCATTTAAGCTTATTTCCAGTGACTCATTAAAGCTTGTTGTAGGCAGTTTACAAACCTGAGATAGAGGGGCGCCGGAACAATTTTAGGACGAGAATTTTAGGATGAGATATAGCGATAATGCTGGGCAACTCGTTCGTTTTCCCGCCATTAGCCATGAAAGTCGAAATGTGAGACAGATGAATAATTGCAATAGCTTGAACAAGAAACGAAAGATAAATTTCACATTCATAGCATCACAATCTGTTGCAAAGTATAAAATGTGTCCACGGGATAATTTGTGTGGGCCTACTGTAGGCTATAGGCCCTATAATTTGGCTAAAAGCGAATAGCAGAAGTTGTTAGCCTATATTGCAAAATTTGCAGTAGCTTGCATGACCTTAAAAGGGCACCATTGCCCCCCATCCAGAGAAAATTTGAGGGCAGGGGGCATCCTCCCCCCTGCTGAGACAGCTTCATTAGCATCACGGATCCAACCACCAAACCAAGACAATTTTAATGTTTGGTACACACCATAGCTAGGCTACCAAATGCTATAGCACAGCTTTCGGTAGCCAGCAGTAACTTTCATTTTGGTAACACTCAGTAGATTAATTGAATAAAACTTCAGCTTGTCTGGAACTACAGCTCCAAAAAAGGTCTTTACCTACTTATCAATGGTTGACAGGCTTGTTGTTAGGCATTGTCGGAAGTTTTCAAGCATTTTCAGGGGTTGTCAGGTGTCACGATTTCTTTCTATCTCTTACCAGGAAAAAGACTTGGAAAGATTCAATGACGTAGTTTAATAGGTCAACCGAAAAGCAGTCAATTAAATGTCGAATAATTCTACTAGTGAAATGATAATCTGACTTCTTGAAGAACTTTAACGAACGGCTTCTCAAATAACTCTAATTTCTGCATCAACTACCAATCCACAACTCATAGCACAACTCTCATAACCAACTCAATAATAATCATAATAATTCTCAGAATAATAATCATCATTACACAAGCTACACCACTACTTATATAGTTGGTTGTTTAGTCCAGCAATTTCGAGAAGGTTACGTAATGTCACATTGTTCTGTCAAGTTGCAATAAATGTCAACAAGCAGAAGCTTATAGAAGTCTAAAGAATGTCACGTTCGCAAGAAGATTCTTACATAATAACGATTTCGCAATCGGACATTTACTGATAAACAACCTTATGACGTCATGACAAACGACGCTCAGAAATCATGAAAAACAACAGAACCTTCTAGATTTGCATGCTTACAGATGATTCTAGAAATACGTTACATAATACAAATTTCTCAATCAGAGGTTACTTCAGGTCATAACCGATAATAACACACCGCACCAGAATTCCATAATGAAAACAGCACATTCGTTGAAGATACAAAGCAAGCCATCGCGAGGCATTTGCACCTTGATTGTGACATACGCCCCCCCTTAGAATATTGTTGCAAACAATATAACAACACAATCAATACAAAACACACCACAAAACAATTAATTACTCAATAAATCAATTCTCATAAGTCCATCGTTGCATGATCTACCAACGATAGCTTTTCTCAAAACAATAGTCACGTTTTCTGCGAAAGTTTCCAACGTCCTCAGCAACTTCAGTGCATCGGCGAGCAAGATGACCCATCTTCCTACATCGGAAACATCTCCTCTCCGGACAGTCCTTGGCGAGATGACCTTCTTTATGACAATTGTAGCAAGCCTTTTCATCAAAAGGGCAGCTCCTGGCTATGTGTCCAATCTCCCCACATCGGTAGCAATGGTTGTCACGGCAACGTCTGTTTTCCGAATGTCCGCCGTCAGCAACGCACTCCCTGGCGAAGTGTCCGCGTCTACCGCATCTATAGCAAACTCCAAATGGTCGTCGCCTGCCTCTTCTCTTCGGTTCTTCGCGCTCATTGTATCCATGATCGTGAGATCGTCGCTGATTATCTGCAGAACAATCTCGAGCAAAGTGACCATTCTTGCCACAAGAATAACAAGT
Source organism: Aplidium turbinatum (assembly GCF_918807975.1). NCBI lineage: Eukaryota > Metazoa > Chordata > Ascidiacea > Aplousobranchia > Polyclinidae > Aplidium > Aplidium turbinatum. The sequence goes on along the minus strand of NC_137477.1, from coordinate 16,594,621 downwards.
AACTTCAGAATTTCTCTCAATAACATTTCCGATTATAAGACCAACTAAAGAGTTTTGTAAACATAACGCTTTCACAGTCCCACTACAATATGGAGTTTCGATATATATCCTCGCTAACGGTCCTTGGATTGAAGTGTTATTTATTGACATCACAATTCCAGTTTTTCCCGTTAATTGACTGTCTTTAACCAAATCTCTCCTTACTATTATACCCGTAGAACCAGAATCACGTAAAACTTTTACCTTTTTGTTTCCAACTTTTCCATCCACTACTGGCAGGTGATCTTCAGGTATTATTTTTTCGCAAACATCTTCATCCGGTTTTTCCTCCCCAAGCGTGGGTTCAGGAATCATTAACGCACAACCGCATCGATAAACGTCCGTGTCTTTATCTTTTCCAGACTGATTGGATCGGGAAAACGACTTGTCCTTGCATTCCTTCGCTTCGTGTCCTTGCCTATTGCAACGATTGCACCACTTCCTCGATTCCTGATGATTTCTGTTAGTCTTCTTCCGGCAGTTAGCAGACTTATGACCTAAGCCATTACAATTAAAACAACGTACTTCTCTTGGAACCGCACCTCCTTTAAAATTATTTGTTTGCTCCTCGTCATCATCGCATGACAACGTCTCTTCAGTCGACAACTTCTCATCATGAGCAACTAAGTATTGTTCCGCCACACTGGCTATGTCTTCTAAAGTCTTTGGACTTCTCTCCATTAAATAAACAGACAGATCTTTTGAACATGAATCTGTGAATTGTTCCTTAACTATAAGGTTTGCCAATCCGTCCAATGATTGTTCGGCCGCCGAAAGTTCAAACCATTTTAACAAAAGGTTTCTCAAACGTTCAATGAATTGACCTGGACTTTCGTGTCGTTCAGGCTTTGCCTCACGGAATCTTTGACGGTATCCATGCTCGGTAAAATTGTATCGCTTTAACAGAGCTAACTTCAATCTGTCGTAGTTCATGGCTTCTTCTTGCGAAAGTCTTGAATATACATCAAGAGCTTGTCCCGATAATAACATGCTTAGCTGGGTAGCCCACGTCGACTTCTCTAATTTGGCTATTGTAGCATATCTTTCAAATCTTAACAAATAACTATCCAACTCATCTTTTTCTTCAACAAATGATGGCAAATCTGGACGTCTAACTTGCGTCACAATAACATCTCGAGCATTATCATTAGTAGAATTAGATCGCTCACCAATGTCCAGCTTTTGTCTTTCTAATTCAAGTTTTAACTTTTCCAATTCATATTGCGCTCTTCTTTCTTCAGCTTCTGCTTCGCGTTGCGCCCGATTCTCTTCGGCTTCTGCTTCGCGCTGCGCCCGCTTCTCTTCTGCTTCAGCTTCACGCTGCGCCCGCTTCTCTTCTGCTTCAGCTTCACGCTGTGCTCGTTTTTCTTCAGCTTCAAGTTGTGCTCGTTTTTCTTCAGCTTCAAGTTCTGCTCGCTTTTCTTCAGCTTCAAGTTGTGCTCGCTTTTCATCAGCTTCAAGTTGTGCTCGCTTTTCTTCAGCTTCAAGTTCTGCTTTCCTTATTTCACGAGCAGCTCTTCTATCTTCTCTTTCGTCAGCTTCTCGCTGAGCTTTTTGGTCCATTATCTTGTGATACTCTTCCATCACAAACTGAGACTTTTCATTACCAGTCAGCCCCATTCGTTCAGCCATGCTCCCTAAGTCTTCAATCATCTCATGTTTGACAGTATCCGCCATCTTGACATTAATTTATTATTCTTTCAATAAATCTTCGGTATTCTTCGGTTTTTCGGTTAATTTTTTCGGTTTATTCCCGGACGAGCCCCCAGAATGTCACGATTTCTTTCTATCTCTTACCAGGAAAAAGACTTGGAAAGATTCAATGACGTAGTTTAATAGGTCAACCGAAAAGCAGTCAATTAAATGTCGAATAATTCTACTAGTGAAATGATAATCTGACTTCTTAAAGAACTTTAACGAACGGCTTCTCAAATAACTCTAATTTCTGCATCAACTACCAATCCACAACTCATAGCACAACTCTCATAACCAACTCAATAATAATCATAATAATTCTCAGAATAATAATCATCATTACACAAGCTACACCACTACTTATATAGTTGGTTGTTTAGTCCAGCAACTTCGAGAAGGTTACGTAATGTCACATTGTTCTGTCAAGTTGCAATAAATGTCAACAAGCAGAAGCTTATAGAAGTCTAAAGAATGTCACGTTCGCAAGAAGATTCTTACATAATAACGATTTCGCAATCGGACATTTACTGATAAACAACCTTATGACGTCATGACAAACGACGCTCAGAAATCATGAAAAACAACAGAACCTTCTAGATTTGCATGCTTACAGATGATTCTAGAAATACGTTACATAATACAAATTTCTCAATCAGAGGTTACTTCAGGTCATAACCGATAATAACACACCGCACCAGAATTCCATAATGAAAACAGCACATTCGTTGAAGATACAAAGCAAGCCATCGCGAGGCATTTGCACCTTGATTGTGACATCAGGCATTGTAGAATGTAGAGTAGCTACTTTCAGGCATTGTTTAGGATTTCCAGGCATTGTCGATCATTATCAGTGGTTGACGGGGTTGTTAGGCATTATAGAACATTTTCAGGCATTGTCAAACATTTTCAGGGGTTGTCGAGGATTTTCAGGGGTTGTCAGGCATTGTAGAGTGGCTACTTTCAGGCATTGTTGGGAATTTCCAGGCATTGTCTAGGATTTCCAGGCATTGTCGATCAATATCAGTGGTTGACAGGTTTGGTAGTCATTATGGCACATTTTCAGGCATTGTCGAACATTTTCAAGGATTGTCGAACATTTTCAGGGGTTGTCGAGCATTTTCAGGGGTTGTCAGGCATTGTCGGTAGTTTCAAGGCATTGTTTAGGATTTCCAGGCATTGTCGATGCTAGACAACCCCTGAAAATGTTCGAGAAATGCCTGACAAACCCGTCAACCACTAATAATGATCAACAATGCCTGGAAATTCTAGACAATGCCTGGAAATTCCCAACAATGCCTGCAAGTAGCTACTCTACAATGCCTGACAACCCCTGAAAATGCTCGACAATCCCTGAAAATGTTCCATAATGACTATCAAGCCTGTCAAACATTGATATTGATCGACATTGCCCGGAAATCCTAGACAATGCCTGGAAATTCCCAACAAATGTCTGAAAGTAGCTACTCTACAATGCCTGACAACCCCTGAAAATGCTCGACAATCTTTGAAAATGTTCGACAATGCCTGAAAATGTTCCATAATGACTACCAAACCTGTCAAACACTAATATTGATCGACAATGCCTGGAAATCCTAGATAATGCCTAGAAATTCCGAACAATGCCTGAAAGTAGCTACTCTACAATGCCTGATAACCCCTGAAAATGCTCGACAATCCTTGAAAATGTTCAATAATGCCTGAAAATGTTCCATAATGACTACCAAACCTGTCAAACACTGATATTGATCGACAATGCATGGAAATCCTAGACAATGCCTGGAAATTCCCAACAATGCCTGAAAGTAGCTACTCTACAATGCCTGACAACCCCTGAAAATGCTCGACAATCCCTGAAAATGTTCGACAATGCCTGAAAATGTTCGACAATGCCTCACAAGCCTGTCAACCACTGATAATAATCGACAATGCCTGGAAATCCTACACAATGCCTAGAAATTCTCAACAATGCCTGAAAGTAGTTAGCCTACTCTACAATACCTGAAACCCCTGAAAATGTTCGACAACCCCTGAAAATGCTCCACAACCCCCCAATAGCCGACAATGCCCAACAATGCCTACAATGCCTGACAATGGGTATTTAGAGGTACCCTCTGTGACTGTGATTTGTTTTCAATCGCCAGAATCTCCATAAAGCAGTCCATGCGGAACGAGAATGTGACGTCATCACAAGCAATCCATACGTCAACTTGAAAACGAAGAAAGTTTTATTTAAACAAAATCCAAAAAAATATAATAAAAATAAAGTTGTTTTGCTGTGCCAAGTTTGAAGTCAATGCATACAGCGATAGCTACGCTGTTAGCCTTTAAACATCGTTATGCACCACTGAGTTGCATATCTACAGCATATGTAAGATATCTATGCTTTAACCATATTGTCATTTCAAATTGTCAAAGATTAACTGCTTTAACCATAGATACCTTACATACAGATATGCAACTCAGCAATCGTGGAATTATCGTCACGCTCGACTGACTTTATGGACACAATCAACAATCAAGGTTGCCAGCTTGGCTAGCGTATCTATGGTAGGCTATTATTGTAAGGTTTGGGCTTGGCGAGCGGTGGCTTTTGAGCTCCTTTGGAATATTTTGTTTGGCGTATATTTCAAGTTTTCACAGAATAGCTTACTATGAAAAATCAAGACAATAATCTTTCTTCACGTAGGTTATGCAACTTCTGTTTCATGATCGTTGGAACTATCATTTAAGCTTATTTCCAGTGACTCATTAAAGCTTGTTGTAGGCAGTTTACAAACCTGAGATAGAGGGGAGCCGGAACGATTTTAGGGTGAGATATACGGTAACGATAATGCTGGGCAACTCGTTCGTTTTCCCGCTATTAGCCATGAAAGTCGAAATGTGAGACAGATGAATAATTGCAATAGCTTGAACAAGAAACGAAAGATAAATTTCACATTCATAGCATCACAATCTGCTGCAAAGTATAAAACGTGTCCACGGGATAATTTGTGTGGGCCTACTGTAGGCTATAGGCCCTATAATTTGGCTAAAAGCGAATAGCAGAAGTTGTTAGCCTATATTGCAAAATGTGCAGTAGCTTACATGACCTTAAAAGGGCACCATTGCCCCCCACCCAGAGAAAATTTGAGGGCAGGGGGCATCCTCCCCCCTGCTGAGACAGCTTCATTAGCATCATGGATCCAACCGCCAAACCGAGACAATTTTAATGTTTGGTACACACCATAACTAGGCTACCAAATGCTATAGCACAGCTTTCGGTAGCCAGCAGTAACTTTCATTTTGGTAACACTCAGTAGATTAATTGAATAAAACTTCAGCTGGTCCTGGAACTACAGCTCTAAAAAAGGTCTTTACCTACTTATCAATGGTTGACAGGCTTGTTGTTAGGCATTGTCGGAAATTTTCAAGCATTTTCAGGGGTTGTCAGGCATTGTAGAGTAGCTACTTTCAGGCATTATTGGAAATTTCCAGGCATTGTCGATCATTATCAGTGGTTGACGGGTTTGTTAGGCATTATAAAACATTTTCAGGCATTGCCAAACATTTTCAGGGGTTGTCGAGGATTTTCAGGGGTTGTCAGGCATTGTAGAGTAGCTACTTTCAGGCATTGTCGGGAGTTTGGTAGTTGATTGAACATTAAATGAACATTGTTGATCATTATTAGTGGTTGACGGGTTTGTCAGGCATTGTCGGGAATTATGGAACATTTTCAGGCATTGTCGAACATTTTCAGGGGTTGTCGAACATTTTCAGGGGTTGTCGAGCATTTTCATGGGTTGTCAGGCATTGTAGAGTAGCTACTTTCAGGCATTGTTGGTAATTTCAAGGCATTGTCTAGGATTTAGGGGGGGGGCAGAAGGTGACGGTACCTCGGACCTCCGACTTTTAAAGAGCCCCCCTACGTGAAAAATGTGATTTCGTGTTATTTTTTTTCTTTTAGCTTTTGTGGTTTCTGCAAAATGCTGTGCAGTGCTGGATTGATGCTACTGTAGACGTCGAGGGGGTGTTTCGAGCCGTAGGCGAGTTTTTTTGCACGGGGGCCCCTGATCTAAAAGTGCCTCAGGCCCCCCATCAGTTAAATCCGGACCTGTGTGAAAATGAAATGCGTTTTTATCAGATTATAATCAAAATCAAAAATCGTAGTCTGAAAGTGCCGCCCCCAGACTTGCCGCCCGGGGCGGTCTGCCCTTCCTTCGCCCCCTAGCTACGCCACCGATTGTCGGACATCTTCAGGCATTGTCTAGGATTTCCAGGCATTGTCGAACATATTCAGTGGTAGATAGGTTTGTTAGGCATTGTCGAACGTTTTCTTGGGTTGTCGATCATTACCAGGTTTTGACAGGTTTGTCAGGCATTGTCGATACTTATGATAGCCAGATCATTTAAACGCTGCTGTGTTTGTGTATACCGTAAATACGTTTACAACCTACGCAAAATAGAAGGAGATCATTCTGCTACGCATGCAGAGCTGGGAATAAAAATGCATGAAAATGTTCGACAATGCCTGACAAACGTGTCAAAAACTATTAATGATCGACAATGCCTGGAAAACCTAGACAATGCTAGGAAATGCCCAACAATTCCTGAAAGTAGCTTAATCTAGAATGCCGAACTACCCCTAAAAATGCTAGACAACCCCTGAAAATGTTCGAGAAATGCCTGACAAACCCGTCAACCACTAATAATGATCAACAATGCCTGGAAATCCTAGACAATGCCTGGAAATTTCCAACAATGCCTGCAAGTAGCTACTCTACAATGCCTGACAATCCCTGAAAATGTTCCATGATGACTATCAAACCTGTCAAACACTGATATTGATCGACAATGCCTGGAAATCCTTGACAATGCCTGGAAATTCCCAACAAATGTCTGAAAGTAGCTACTCTACAATGCCTGACAACCCCTGAAAATGCTCGACAATCCCTGAAAATGTTCGACAATGCCTGAAAATGTTCCATAATGACTACCAAACCTGTCAAACACTGATATTGATCGACAATGCCTGGAAATCCTAGATAATGCCTAGAAATTCCCAACAATGCCTGAAAGTAGCTACTCTGCAATGCCTGACAACTCCTGAAAATGCTCGACAATCCCTGAATATGTTCAACAATGCCTGAAAATGTTCCATAATGACTACCAAACCTGTCAAACACTGATATTGATCGACAATGCCTGGAAATCCTAGACAATGCCTGGAAATTTCCAACAATGCCTGAAAGTAGCTACTCTACAATGCCTGACAACCCCTGAAAATGTTCGACAACCCCTGAATATGTTCGATAATGCCTGAAAATGTTTGACAATGCCTCACAAGCCTGTCAACCACTGATAATGATCGACAATGCCTGGAAATCCTACACAATGCCTAGAAATTCTCAACAATGCCTGAAAGTAGTTAGCCTACTCTACAATACCTGAAACCCCTGAAAATGTTCGACAACCCCTGAAAATGCTCCACAACTCCCAAAAAGCCGACAATGCCTGACAATGCCCGACAATGCCTACAATGCCAGACAATGGGTATTTAGAGGTACCCTCTGTGACTGTGATTTGTTTTCAAACGCCAGAATCTCCATAAAGCAGTCCATGCGGAACGAGAATGTGACGTCATCACAAGCAATCCATACGTCAACTTGAAAACGAAGAAAGTTTTATTTAAACAAAATCCAAAAAAATATAATAAAAATAAAGTTGTTTTGCTGTGCCAAGTTTGAAGTCAATGCATACAGCCATAGTTACGCTGTTAGCCTTCAAACATCGTTACGCACCGCTGAGTTGCATATTACATACAGATATGCAACTCAGCAATCGTGGAATTATCGTCACGCTCGACTGACTTTATGGACACAATCAACAATCAAGGTTGCCAGCTTGGCTAGCGTATCTATGGTAGGCTATTATTGTACGGTTTGGGCTTGGCGAGTGGTGGCTTTTGAGCTCCTTTGGAATATTTTGTTTGGCGTATATTTCAAGTTTTCACAGAATAGCCTACTATGAAAAATCAAGACAATAATCTTTCTTCACGTAGCTTATGCAACTTCTGTTTCATGATCGTTGGAACTATCATTTAAGCTTATTTCCAGTGACTCATTAAAGCTTGTTGTAGGCAGTTTACAAACCTGAGATAGAGGGGCGCCGGAACAATTTTAGGACGAGAATTTTAGGATGAGATATAGCGATAATGCTGGGCAACTCGTTCGTTTTCCCGCCATTAGCCATGAAAGTCGAAATGTGAGACAGATGAATAATTGCAATAGCTTGAACAAGAAACGAAAGATAAATTTCACATTCATAGCATCACAATCTGTTGCAAAGTATAAAATGTGTCCACGGGATAATTTGTGTGGGCCTACTGTAGGCTATAGGCCCTATAATTTGGCTAAAAGCGAATAGCAGAAGTTGTTAGCCTATATTGCAAAATTTGCAGTAGCTTGCATGACCTTAAAAGGGCACCATTGCCCCCCATCCAGAGAAAATTTGAGGGCAGGGGGCATCCTCCCCCCTGCTGAGACAGCTTCATTAGCATCACGGATCCAACCACCAAACCAAGACAATTTTAATGTTTGGTACACACCATAGCTAGGCTACCAAATGCTATAGCACAGCTTTCGGTAGCCAGCAGTAACTTTCATTTTGGTAACACTCAGTAGATTAATTGAATAAAACTTCAGCTTGTCTGGAACTACAGCTCCAAAAAAGGTCTTTACCTACTTATCAATGGTTGACAGGCTTGTTGTTAGGCATTGTCGGAAGTTTTCAAGCATTTTCAGGGGTTGTCAGGTGTCACGATTTCTTTCTATCTCTTACCAGGAAAAAGACTTGGAAAGATTCAATGACGTAGTTTAATAGGTCAACCGAAAAGCAGTCAATTAAATGTCGAATAATTCTACTAGTGAAATGATAATCTGACTTCTTGAAGAACTTTAACGAACGGCTTCTCAAATAACTCTAATTTCTGCATCAACTACCAATCCACAACTCATAGCACAACTCTCATAACCAACTCAATAATAATCATAATAATTCTCAGAATAATAATCATCATTACACAAGCTACACCACTACTTATATAGTTGGTTGTTTAGTCCAGCAACTTCGAGAAGGTTACGTAATGTCACATTGTTCTGTCAAGTTGCAATAAATGTCAACAAGCAGAAGCTTATAGAAGTCTAAAGAATGTCACGTTCGCAAGAAGATTCTTACATAATAACGATTTCGCAATCGGACATTTACTGATAAACAACCTTATGACGTCATGACAAACGACGCTCAGAAATCATGAAAAACAACAGAACCTTCTAGATTTGCATGCTTACAGATGATTCTAGAAATACGTTACATAATACAAATTTCTCAATCAGAGGTTACTTCAGGTCATAACCGATAATAACACACCGCACCAGAATTCCATAATGAAAACAGCACATTCGTTGAAGATACAAAGCAAGCCATCGCGAGGCATTTGCACCTTGATTGTGACATACGCCCCCCCTTAGAATATTGTTGCAAACAATATAACAACACAATCAATACAAAACACACCACAAAACAATTAATTACTCAATAAATCAATTCTCATAAGTCCATCGTTGCATGATCTACCAACGATAGCTTTTCTCAAAACAATAGTCACGTTTTCTGCGAAAGTTTCCAACGTCCTCAGCAACTTCAGTGCATCGGCGAGCAAGATGACCCATCTTCCTACATCGGAAACATCTCCTCTCCGGACAGTCCTTGGCGAGATGACCTTCTTTATGACAATTGTAGCAAGCCTTTTCATCAAAAGGGCAGCTCCTGGCTATGTGTCCAATCTCCCCACATCGGTAGCAATGGTTGTCACGGCAACGTCTGTTTTCCGAATGTCCGCCGTCAGCAACGCACTCCCTGGCGAAGTGTCCGCGTCTACCGCATCTATAGCAAACTCCAAATGGTCGTCGCCTGCCTCTTCTCTTCGGTTCTTCGCGCTCATTGTATCCATGATCGTGAGATCGTCGCTGATTATCTGCAGAACAATCTCGAGCAAAGTGACCATTCTTGCCACAAGAATAACAAGTAACTTCAGAATTTCTCTCAATAACATTTCCGATTATAAGACCAACTAAAGAGTTTTGTAAACATAACGCTTTCACAGTCCCACTACAATATGGAGTTTCGATATATATCCTCGCTAACGGTCCTTGGATTGAAGTGTTATTTATTGACATCACAATTCCAGTTTTTCCCGTTAATTGACTGTCTTTAACCAAATCTCTCCTTACTATTATACCCGTAGAACCAGAATCACGTAAAACTTTTACCTTTTTGTTTCCAACTTTTCCATCCACTACTGGCAGGTGATCTTCAGGTATTATTTTTTCGCAAACATCTTCATCCGGTTTTTCCTCCCCAAGCGTGGGTTCAGGAATCATTAACGCACAACCGCATCGATAAACGTCCGTGTCTTTATCTTTTCCAGACTGATTGGATCGGGAAAACGACTTGTCCTTGCATTCCTTCGCTTCGTGTCCTTGCCTATTGCAACGATTGCACCACTTCCTCGATTCCTGATGATTTCTGTTAGTCTTCTTCCGGCAGTTAGCAGACTTATGACCTAAGCCATTACAATTAAAACAACGTACTTCTCTTGGAACCGCACCTCCTTTAAAATTATTTGTTTGCTCCTCGTCATCATCGCATGACAACGTCTCTTCAGTCGACAACTTCTCATCATGAGCAACTAAGTATTGTTCCGCCACACTGGCTATGTCTTCTAAAGTCTTTGGACTTCTCTCCATTAAATAAACAGACAGATCTTTTGAACATGAATCTGTGAATTGTTCCTTAACTATAAGGTTTGCCAATCCGTCCAATGATTGTTCGGCCGCCGAAAGTTCAAACCATTTTAACAAAAGGTTTCTCAAACGTTCAATGAATTGACCTGGACTTTCGTGTCGTTCAGGCTTTGCCTCACGGAATCTTTGACGGTATCCATGCTCGGTAAAATTGTATCGCTTTAACAGAGCTAACTTCAATCTGTCGTAGTTCATGGCTTCTTCTTGCGAAAGTCTTGAATATACATCAAGAGCTTGTACCGATAATAACATGCTTAGCTGGGTAGCCCACGTCGACTTCTCTAATTTGGCTATTGTAGCATATCTTTCAAATCTTAACAAATAACTATCCAACTCATCTTTTTCTTCAACAAATGATGGCAAATCTGGACGTCTAACTTGCGTCACAATAACATCTCGAGCATTATCATTAGTAGAATTAGATCGCTCACCAATGTCCAGCTTTTGTCTTTCTAATTCAAGTTTTAACTTTTCCAATTCATACTGCGCTCTTCTTTCTTCAGCTTCTGCTTCGCGTTGCGCCCGATTCTCTTCGGCTTCTGCTTCGCGCTGCGCCCGCTTCTCTTCTGCTTCAGCTTCACGCTGCGCCCGCTTCTCTTCTGCTTCAGCTTCACGCTGTGCTCGTTTTTCTTCAGCTTCAAGTTGTGCTCGTTTTTCTTCAGCTTCAAGTTCTGCTCGCTTTTCTTCAGCTTCAAGTTGTGCTCGCTTTTCATCAGCTTCAAGTTGTGCTCGCTTTTCTTCAGCTTCAAGTTCTGCTTTCCTTATTTCACGAGCAGCTCTTCTATCTTCTCTTTCGTCAGCTTCTCGCTGAGCTTTTTGGTCCATTATCTTGTGATACTCTTCCATCACAAACTGAGACTTTTCATTACCAGTCAGCCCCATTCGTTCAGCCATGCTCCCTAAGTCTTCAATCATCTCATGTTTGACAGTATCCGCCATCTTGACATTAATTTATTATTCTTTCAATAAATCTTCGGTATTCTTCGGTTTTTCGGTTAATTTTTTCGGTTTATTCCCGGACGAGCCCCCAGAATGTCACGATTTCTTTCTATCTCTTACCAGGAAAAAGACTTGGAAAGATTCAATGACGTAGTTTAATAGGTCAACCGAAAAGCAGTCAATTAAATGTCGAATAATTCTACTAGTGAAATGATAATCTGACTTCTTAAAGAACTTTAACGAACGGCTTCTCAAATAACTCTAATTTCTGCATCAACTACCAATCCACAACTCATAGCACAACTCTCATAACCAACTCAATAATAATCATAATAATTCTCAGAATAATAATCATCATTACACAAGCTACACCACTACTTATATAGTTGGTTGTTTAGTCCAGCAACTTCGAGAAGGTTACGTAATGTCACATTGTTCTGTCAAGTTGCAATAAATGTCAACAAGCAGAAGCTTATAGAAGTCTAAAGAATGTCACGTTCGCAAGAAGATTCTTACATAATAACGATTTCGCAATCGGACATTTACTGATAAACAACCTTATGACGTCATGACAAACGACGCTCAGAAATCATGAAAAACAACAGAACCTTCTAGATTTGCATGCTTACAGATGATTCTAGAAATACGTTACATAATACAAATTTCTCAATCAGAGGTTACTTCAGGTCATAACCGATAATAACACACCGCACCAGAATTCCATAATGAAAACAGCACATTCGTTGAAGATACAAAGCAAGCCATCGCGAGGCATTTGCACCTTGATTGTGACATCAGGCATTGTAGAATGTAGAGTAGCTACTTTCAGGCATTGTTTAGGATTTCCAGGCATTGTCGATCATTATCAGTGGTTGACGGGGTTGTTAGGCATTATAGAACATTTTCAGGCATTGTCAAACATTTTCAGGGGTTGTCGAGGATTTTCAGGGGTTGTCAGGCATTGTAGAGTGGCTACTTTCAGGCATTGTTGGGAATTTCCAGGCATTGTCTAGGATTTCCAGGCATTGTCGATCAATATCAGTGGTTGACAGGTTTGGTAGTCATTATGGCACATTTTCAGGCATTGTCGAACATTTTCAAGGATTGTCGAACATTTTCAGGGGTTGTCGAGCATTTTCAGGGGTTGTCAGGCATTGTCGGTAGTTTCAAGGCATTGTTTAGGATTTCCAGGCATTGTCGATGCTAGACAACCCCTGAAAATGTTCGAGAAATGCCTGACAAACCCGTCAACCACTAATAATGATCAACAATGCCTGGAAATTCTAGACAATGCCTGGAAATTCCCAACAATGCCTGCAAGTAGCTACTCTACAATGCCTGACAACCCCTGAAAATGCTCGACAATCCCTGAAAATGTTCCATAATGACTATCAAGCCTGTCAAACATTGATATTGATCGACATTGCCCGGAAATCCTAGACAATGCCTGGAAATTCCCAACAAATGTCTGAAAGTAGCTACTCTACAATGCCTGACAACCCCTGAAAATGCTCGACAATCTTTGAAAATGTTCGACAATGCCTGAAAATGTTCCATAATGACTACCAAACCTGTCAAACACTAATATTGATCGACAATGCCTGGAAATCCTAGATAATGCCTAGAAATTCCGAACAATGCCTGAAAGTAGCTACTCTACAATGCCTGATAACCCCTGAAAATGCTCGACAATCCTTGAAAATGTTCAATAATGCCTGAAAATGTTCCATAATGACTACCAAACCTGTCAAACACTGATATTGATCGACAATGCATGGAAATCCTAGACAATGCCTGGAAATTCCCAACAATGCCTGAAAGTAGCTACTCTACAATGCCTGACAACCCCTGAAAATGCTCGACAATCCCTGAAAATGTTCGACAATGCCTGAAAATGTTCGACAATGCCTCACAAGCCTGTCAACCACTGATAATAATCGACAATGCCTGGAAATCCTACACAATGCCTAGAAATTCTCAACAATGCCTGAAAGTAGTTAGCCTACTCTACAATACCTGAAACCCCTGAAAATGTTCGACAACCCCTGAAAATGCTCCACAACCCCCCAATAGCCGACAATGCCCAACAATGCCTACAATGCCTGACAATGGGTATTTAGAGGTACCCTCTGTGACTGTGATTTGTTTTCAATCGCCAGAATCTCCATAAAGCAGTCCATGCGGAACGAGAATGTGACGTCATCACAAGCAATCCATACGTCAACTTGAAAACGAAGAAAGTTTTATTTAAACAAAATCCAAAAAAATATAATAAAAATAAAGTTGTTTTGCTGTGCCAAGTTTGAAGTCAATGCATACAGCGATAGCTACGCTGTTAGCCTTTAAACATCGTTATGCACCACTGAGTTGCATATCTACAGCATATGTAAGATATCTATGCTTTAACCATATTGTCATTTCAAATTGTCAAAGATTAACTGCTTTAACCATAGATACCTTACATACAGATATGCAACTCAGCAATCGTGGAATTATCGTCACGCTCGACTGACTTTATGGACACAATCAACAATCAAGGTTGCCAGCTTGGCTAGCGTATCTATGGTAGGCTATTATTGTAAGGTTTGGGCTTGGCGAGCGGTGGCTTTTGAGCTCCTTTGGAATATTTTGTTTGGCGTATATTTCAAGTTTTCACAGAATAGCTTACTATGAAAAATCAAGACAATAATCTTTCTTCACGTAGGTTATGCAACTTCTGTTTCATGATCGTTGGAACTATCATTTAAGCTTATTTCCAGTGACTCATTAAAGCTTGTTGTAGGCAGTTTACAAACCTGAGATAGAGGGGAGCCGGAACGATTTTAGGGTGAGATATACGGTAACGATAATGCTGGGCAACTCGTTCGTTTTCCCGCTATTAGCCATGAAAGTCGAAATGTGAGACAGATGAATAATTGCAATAGCTTGAACAAGAAACGAAAGATAAATTTCACATTCATAGCATCACAATCTGCTGCAAAGTATAAAACGTGTCCACGGGATAATTTGTGTGGGCCTACTGTAGGCTATAGGCCCTATAATTTGGCTAAAAGCGAATAGCAGAAGTTGTTAGCCTATATTGCAAAATGTGCAGTAGCTTACATGACCTTAAAAGGGCACCATTGCCCCCCACCCAGAGAAAATTTGAGGGCAGGGGGCATCCTCCCCCCTGCTGAGACAGCTTCATTAGCATCATGGATCCAACCGCCAAACCGAGACAATTTTAATGTTTGGTACACACCATAACTAGGCTACCAAATGCTATAGCACAGCTTTCGGTAGCCAGCAGTAACTTTCATTTTGGTAACACTCAGTAGATTAATTGAATAAAACTTCAGCTGGTCCTGGAACTACAGCTCTAAAAAAGGTCTTTACCTACTTATCAATGGTTGACAGGCTTGTTGTTAGGCATTGTCGGAAATTTTCAAGCATTTTCAGGGGTTGTCAGGCATTGTAGAGTAGCTACTTTCAGGCATTATTGGAAATTTCCAGGCATTGTCGATCATTATCAGTGGTTGACGGGTTTGTTAGGCATTATAAAACATTTTCAGGCATTGCCAAACATTTTCAGGGGTTGTCGAGGATTTTCAGGGGTTGTCAGGCATTGTAGAGTAGCTACTTTCAGGCATTGTCGGGAGTTTGGTAGTTGATTGAACATTAAATGAACATTGTTGATCATTATTAGTGGTTGACGGGTTTGTCAGGCATTGTCGGGAATTATGGAACATTTTCAGGCATTGTCGAACATTTTCAGGGGTTGTCGAACATTTTCAGGGGTTGTCGAGCATTTTCATGGGTTGTCAGGCATTGTAGAGTAGCTACTTTCAGGCATTGTTGGTAATTTCAAGGCATTGTCTAGGATTTAGGGGGGGGGCAGAAGGTGACGGTACCTCGGACCTCCGACTTTTAAAGAGCCCCCCTACGTGAAAAATGTGATTTCGTGTTATTTTTTTTCTTTTAGCTTTTGTGGTTTCTGCAAAATGCTGTGCAGTGCTGGATTGATGCTACTGTAGACGTCGAGGGGGTGTTTCGAGCCGTAGGCGAGTTTTTTTGCACGGGGGCCCCTGATCTAAAAGTGCCTCAGGCCCCCCATCAGTTAAATCCGGACCTGTGTGAAAATGAAATGCGTTTTTATCAGATTATAATCAAAATCAAAAATCGTAGTCTGAAAGTGCCGCCCCCAGACTTGCCGCCCGGGGCGGTCTGCCCTTCCTTCGCCCCCTAGCTACGCCACCGATTGTCGGACATCTTCAGGCATTGTCTAGGATTTCCAGGCATTGTCGAACATATTCAGTGGTAGATAGGTTTGTTAGGCATTGTCGAACGTTTTCTTGGGTTGTCGATCATTACCAGGTTTTGACAGGTTTGTCAGGCATTGTCGATACTTATGATAGCCAGATCATTTAAACGCTGCTGTGTTTGTGTATACCGTAAATACGTTTACAACCTACGCAAAATAGAAGGAGATCATTCTGCTACGCATGCAGAGCTGGGAATAAAAATGCATGAAAATGTTCGACAATGCCTGACAAACGTGTCAAAAACTATTAATGATCGACAATGCCTGGAAAACCTAGACAATGCTAGGAAATGCCCAACAATGCCTGAAAGTAGCTTAATCTAGAATGCCGAACTACCCCTAAAAATGCTAGACAACCCCTGAAAATGTTCGAGAAATGCCTGACAAACCCGTCAACCACTAATAATGATCAACAATGCCTGGAAATCCTAGACAATGCCTGGAAATTTCCAACAATGCCTGCAAGTAGCTACTCTACAATGCCTGACAATCCCTGAAAATGTTCCATGATGACTATCAAACCTGTCAAACACTGATATTGATCGACAATGCCTGGAAATCCTTGACAATGCCTGGAAATTCCCAACAAATGTCTGAAAGTAGCTACTCTACAATGCCTGACAACCCCTGAAAATGCTCGACAATCCCTGAAAATGTTCGACAATGCCTGAAAATGTTCCATAATGACTACCAAACCTGTCAAACACTGATATTGATCGACAATGCCTGGAAATCCTAGATAATGCCTAGAAATTCCCAACAATGCCTGAAAGTAGCTACTCTGCAATGCCTGACAACTCCTGAAAATGCTCGACAATCCCTGAATATGTTCAACAATGCCTGAAAATGTTCCATAATGACTACCAAACCTGTCAAACACTGATATTGATCGACAATGCCTGGAAATCCTAGACAATGCCTGGAAATTTCCAACAATGCCTGAAAGTAGCTACTCTACAATGCCTGACAACCCCTGAAAATGTTCGACAACCCCTGAATATGTTCGATAATGCCTGAAAATGTTTGACAATGCCTCACAAGCCTGTCAACCACTGATAATGATCGACAATGCCTGGAAATCCTACACAATGCCTAGAAATTCTCAACAATGCCTGAAAGTAGTTAGCCTACTCTACAATACCTGAAACCCCTGAAAATGTTCGACAACCCCTGAAAATGCTCCACAACTCCCAAAAAGCCGACAATGCCTGACAATGCCCGACAATGCCTACAATGCCAGACAATGGGTATTTAGAGGTACCCTCTGTGACTGTGATTTGTTTTCAAACGCCAGAATCTCCATAAAGCAGTCCATGCGGAACGAGAATGTGACGTCATCACAAGCAATCCATACGTCAACTTGAAAACGAAGAAAGTTTTATTTAAACAAAATCCAAAAAAATATAATAAAAATAAAGTTGTTTTGCTGTGCCAAGTTTGAAGTCAATGCATACAGCCATAGTTACGCTGTTAGCCTTCAAACATCGTTACGCACCGCTGAGTTGCATATTACATACAGATATGCAACTCAGCAATCGTGGAATTATCGTCACGCTCGACTGACTTTATGGACACAATCAACAATCAAGGTTGCCAGCTTGGCTAGCGTATCTATGGTAGGCTATTATTGTACGGTTTGGGCTTGGCGAGTGGTGGCTTTTGAGCTCCTTTGGAATATTTTGTTTGGCGTATATTTCAAGTTTTCACAGAATGGCCTACTATGAAAAATCAAGACAATAATCTATCTTCACGTAGGTTATGCAACTTTTGTTTCATGATCGTTGGAACTATCATTTAAGCTTATTTCCAGTGACTCATTAAAGCTTGTTGTAGGCAGTTTACAAACCTGAGATAGAGGGGCGCCGGAACAATTTTAGGACGAGAGTTTTAGGATGAGATAGGCTATAGCGATAATGCTGGGTAACTCGTTCATTTTCCCGCTATTAGCCATGAAAGTCGATATGTGAGACAGATGAATAATTGCAATAGCTTGAACAAGAAACGAAAGATAAATTTCACATTCATAGCATCACAATCTGCTGCAAAGTATAAAATGTGTCCACGGGATAATTTGTGTGGGCCTACTGTAGGCTATATGCCCTATAATTTGGCTAAAAGCGAATAGCAGAAGTTGTTAGCCTATATTGCAAAATTTGCAGTAGCTTACATGACCTTAAAAGGGCACCATTGCCCCCCATCCAGAGAAAATTTGAGGGCAGGGGGCATCCTCACTCCTGCTGAGACAGCTTCATTAGCATCATGGATCCAACCGCCAAACCAAGACAATTTTAATGTTTGGTTCACACCATAACTAGGCTACCAAATGCTATAGCACAGCTTCAGAGATGTACGTATGCGCCGCAAATTCTACGCCGCATACATGCGGCGTAGACTTTTTGTTTGCGCTAACGCTTGCGGCCACATTTTTTTGGATAGTTTGCGCTTGAGGATGCGCCGTAAAGTTTTCGCGGTTTTTTAGCGCATAGCGTCAACGCATACTTTTTAATGTCTTAGTTGTTGTTTGCAATTTATTTTTTTTGTCAAACTGCGAAATGTTGACGTCTTGCAATTGCCCATTGTTCTAGTGTTGTGTCACAGTGTCATCTATTGTTCAGTCAGCTGGAGTTTGTTTGTATATCGCACTACTGCCTTTGACGCTAGAGTCCCACGTGGAGACTGAAGTCTTGCAGAAAAAAAGAAAGAATTAGTTAAAACAACTTAGGCCTACTGCGAAATTACTTAGTAAATTACGGGTCAGAACAGGAATGTAATGTAAGCAAGCAAGTAGGTAGGTTGGTAATGTCGCTCCATGTAAAATGTTGGTCACAGCGGTAAACCATAATCTCTTCGTGGGAAAATTGTAACATAAGATTCCCAAATCCGTTCGTCTGCATGTAGGTGACCGAAAAATAAACACTCTTTCGAAACGTCTTTTCAAAAGTGTATTCCTGTAAAATTAGCCCGCGGCTATCGAAATCGAAATGCAACGCCGTACACCTCTAAAACTGTCACTACGATACAGATTACTTGGATAAAAGACGGAGAATTTGTCCAGCTAGCAAGCACCAAATAAACCAGTTAAATGTGCGACCGACTTCCAACAAACAACTTCGAGAATGAATCAGAAAAATTTGTGATAACTCAAAGGCACGAGAGCAGTTCGTGTGACGCAATTTCATGTCCAAACAGGTTTCAACTGAAACAGGTTTAAACAGGTTTGACACGAGTTTTACGGACGATGGTGCAATTTTGGCTCATGTTTTAGGAATTTCCATGAGGTAATATTCAGTAGACCCGAACGGTTTCTACATGACGTTTGACCAGGCGAACAACCGTCTGGAACATAGCGACCCCTAGTTATGACAGTCTGACATGGCATAACTAAAAAAGAATTGACGACAATTGTGAGCCAATGAATAAAAACACATGATACACAAATTGTTTGAATCACTCACGTTTAAGTTAATACGCAAATACAAAGGGCATGCAAAGAATGAACAGCAATAAGAATAAACACGACGATACATGAAATTGGTACCATAGGTATTAGGTACACGCAAAAAATGACGCTATATACCATGGTTGCGATAATAACCGACTGTTCTGGGCTCAGACAAGTGTCGGCCACCGCAGACAAAACCAGGCTCAAACCCTAACACTTAGGTGTTCTTTACGGGGGCGAGGCACGAAATATCCCTCAACACACAGTCTACTTTCACTTTCCCCATACTCTCATCATAGTTGCAGACGGCAACTTTAGCTCTACGAACCACAGGCTTCCCTTTCCTAATTTGTGGAACTACCTCATGCACCCTCCCAAGTTGATACTTCCCACGTTTACCAATGTCCTGGAGAGAACCTACCACTACAAGTTGACCAGGCTCCAAATTCTCGGCCATTTTTAGCCATTTTTTCCGGCCCTGAAGACCTGGCAAGTAAAAATTGATCTATTTACTCCAAAACTGCTGAGAAAGTGACAAATTGAACCGATAATCCCTTCTTAATTGGTCACGATCATGTGGTTGCCCAACAGCACAGTATGGGTCTAAGTATGGGGTCAAAAGTGAGGCAGGGGTGATGACAGTAAAATCCCTAGGGTCGTCACTCAAAGGTACCAAAGGGCGTTCGTTCACGATCCGAACGGCACTACTGGTGTACGTAAGCAGTTCAATAAAACTGGGCTTACGAATTGAAGAGTCCAAAATGTGAAAAAATGCGATTTTAAATTGTTTAACCATTGCCTCCCAGGCGCCACCTTGCGCCGGAGCATACGGAGGTATAAATTCCCAGTTTATCTCTCTCTGTCTCAGGGCATTGTGAAATTCAGCTGATTCTATCAACTCGGGTAACTTCTTAGATGCTGCCTGAAAGGTGCTTCCATTGTCGGAATAGATAGCATTAACCTGCCCACGTAAATCTGTAAACCGTGTAAAGGCAAGTAAAAAATCACTCAGCGACAATGACGTAACCAGCTCAACATGAATAGCGCGAGATGCCATACATGTGAACAAGAGTCCCCAAGCTTTTTTGTGACTTCTACCTTCAACAAAAGTTAAAGGTCCAAGATAGTCTAAGCCGCAATCAAAAAAGGGTTTCCTATGCGCAGTTGTGCGAGACAAAGGTAAATCATACATGAGCTGCCTTATAGGTCGAGCTTTCTCAATCGCGCATACACCACAGTCATTAAGATACCTCTTCACGGAGGCATTACCATTAGCGATCCAAAACTTCTGTCGCGTAGACAACAAAGTGTGCTGTACTCCACAGTGCGCATTTCCATTATGATGCGACAGTACAACAAGCCTAGTGAAGGGGGGCTTCGAAGGCAAAACAATCGGATGCTTTGCTTCAAGAGAGATCTCGGGAGAGTTACTTAAGCGCCCTTCAATGCGGATTACACCAGCGTCATCTACACAAGGTCTGTACTTTTTAAGTGAACGTAATTCTTTCAAGTGTTCCTTCTCACGTTGCAAAGCGCCAACACTACCTCGCTTTATCACTTCCTCAAGGGCATCCGGCGATCGTTTGGTCATTAAATGTACCACATCGCCATACACGCTCTTCTGAACAAACTTCACAGCCAACTCTGAAGCACTGTTAAGATAAGATGCATCCAGTTTTGGCTTCACAAAGCTACGCTTTCTCGTTTTACAGCACAAAAATTCAACAAAAGCAACCAAATAAGCGATTCTCTTTTTCATAACATACAAAGAAGGTGCGGCCTCGATCAATCTGTGAAGACCACCCTGTCCAACGTCAAGCGACTCCTCTTCGTCACGAAGATATAGGCTATGGACAGGTACTGGAGTGGCATTTTCTACAGATGGAATTTCCTCACACTGGTAGAGAAGACTAGAACCATTTAACCACAACTCTCGAAATTCTTTCTTTGTAATAAGATTTGGCCTTGTGCCAACATCAGCTGGGTTCATATCGGTAGGGCAAAAACGCCAATCCTGGGCTCCAGACAACAATAAAATATGCTCAACTCGACGCGTAATAAACTTATTCAAACGTAAATCAGGGTTTTTAACCCACTGCAACACAGTACGAGAATCATACCAAAAATACTTAAGGCAGTCGGGCATCTTCAATGCCTCGTAGGCCTGCTTCACGAGTCTTGCTGTATTCAAAGCGGCAACAAGATCTTTCCTAGCTATCGGCCAAGAAAACTGATTTTTTACAACAATGGTAGATTTACCCAGAACGAAAGACACACTCGGAACTCCGTTAACCAGTCTACGTAAGTAAACAACAGAAGAGAAAGCTTGATTCGAAGCATCACTAAACCCATGCAATTGATATGAAACAATATCATCCGGACTGCACACACCAGAGTTTGCAAAATACCATCTCGGTAACGAAAAATCCTTAAGCAGGTCCAAAGAGCGAAGCCACGACTCCCACTCTTTAACAAAGCTATCAGGGACCTCGGTGTCCCAATCAAACTTGTCTATCGCCAATTGCTGAAGTATAAGGCGTGCATTTAGAAAAAATGGCGCTCCAAAGCCTAGCGGATCAAAATTTTGTCCAAGCTGACTGAGCATACTTCGGCGCGTGTGTTTAGCTAAGGGCTTTAAGGAACATGCGATACGCATCTCGTCAGACTCGGTTTGCCACACACCACCCAATGTCTTCGCTGATGGCAAAGTCATATTTTCAGTCTGAAAGTCAATGTCACGAATCAAAGGTGAAAGCATCTCATTATCCAAATTTGACAAGACAATCATAGCCTCCTTGTTAGCACTCCACTAACCAAGTTTAATCCCACGGCTATCAAACAAAGCAATTGATTCATGAGTGATTTGCTGAGCTTCCTCTAAGCTATCAGCCGAAAATATAAAATCATCCATGTACATATTATTTGCAATATTGCAGAGAGTCAATTCACCAGCACTGCTGGGATTCTGCTCGATCATTTTCTTTATAGCCAAGCAAGCGATATACGGGCTACTCTTTATTCCCCAAGGGTGTACACAAAAACGAAATGGTACCATCCTACCATTTTCAAGGTCATCATCTTCAAACCACAATATACGAAACAAATCCCTTTGCGACTCAGGTAACTTTATTTGAAAGAAGCATTTAGTCACATCAGCCATGAGACCAAATCTACCAAGCCGAAATCTAGCCAAGACATCTACCAGAGGGTTTAACAAGTCAGGACCCGAAAACATTACATCATTAACACAAGTTCCTCGAAATTCAGACTTGCCATCGTAAACAATGCACTTTTTTAATTGTGACGTAACAAAGTATGGTAAATACCATTCAAATCCCTTGACATTTCCTGCTTCACCAGTACGCTCAATATAGCCATTTGATTTAAGATCTTTCATGGTGTCAGTAAGGAAATCACGAAGTTCAGGTTGTTTTAAAGCTTTCTTTCTTAAAGCAGCAGCTCTATCTGACGCCAACACAAAATTGTTAGGTAGATCAATATCTTCCTTCAACGGAACAGGTATCTCAAATCGACCATCTTTTAACTCAATATTCGGTTCGACAAGTTCTCTAGCCAAATTATCATTGCGAGACAATTCACAGGTTTCATTTTGCAAAGTCAAATCCTGAATGACTTTATTCAGGTCTGCTATTTCCATATCACGAGACTCAATTTTACGCTGAAAGCCAGAGATGACATCCGACTCTGAAGACGTCTGCACTCTGCACACTTTAGCAACGCTTTCATCTAAGGTTGACTTACCACCACAAGCCAACCAGCCGAGAGGAGTGAGCAAAGCATGTGGTTCACTACGATTTTCACCAACACGCTCTTTTTTTGCACACATCAAATAAGCGTTGTCGTTGCCAATCAGTACATCTACAGTACTACAATCATTCAAATAAAACATATTCACGTCATGAAAATGACGGAAACCATTTAAATCTTGTTTATGCGGTAAAGTTTTAACATCATCAGCCCAAGCTGGGTTAACCACCGAGGTTATATCACAAAACAGTTCATCTGTCTCTAACGACTGGATGTTGAGTTTGACAAGGTCAGCACAAGTAGCTTTCTGACCAGCCAGGGTATCCATTTTAAACGACGCTTTATCGTACGGTTTAAGATCAAGTTCACACACCAAATCACTCGAAACAAACGTCAACTGCGAACCAGGATCATGCTGACAATACACCAACTTCGATTTGCCAGTCATTGGATTCAAAACACGAGCAGCAGTAACGCGGTTAAAGGCTGCTTTAACATTTCCAATCTTAACATTACGCACAGGAACTCTGGCACGAGCATCATCTTTCCCAACCGAATCCAGAGAATCACGTGACGTCACATAAAAATCATGCAGAAGAAAATAGTGTTTCCTATCGTTGTTAGGCCCACACTTACGACAGTTATTTGCATGAACGCAATCCCTAACCATATGCTGGCGCAAACAATTCAAGCATTTGCCAGCTTTCACAATGACATCTCTCCGATCTTTAGGTGTCAAGCGCAAAAATTCTTTACAATTAGACAAAAAATGATATTCAACTTGACCACGTGACGAACAACAAATGCATGCCGGTAGGTTTTTACGTCTGGCTTCACCACCGCGCGGTGCGCCAACAACAGTCGAGTACTGCGAACTCCCTGACATCACATCATCATGGGGTTTTACGGACGTCTGCCTAACCGGACATGAAGGCAATTTTCCTTTGCCAAACTTTTTAAATTGCTGCGACTCACCAGAATCGCCCATTAGCATAGTGCTAAAATCAGTCGACTTACGCGTTTCCTCCCGTACTACAAATTCAAACAAACTCTGAAAGGTAGGCTCATCAGTGCCACCATACTGATCACCTAAAAAGTCAAGATAACGCTGCTTAGCGTCAAACGGGAGTCGCTTAGCCAAATCCAAAACAAAACGTCCTTCTAATTTATCACGCTGACCATAAGCTTGCGCATAAAGCAAACACTGCGACAATTCATCTTTAAACTCTTTCAGATCACTGGAAGAGGTCGAAGTCAATTTGCTACCATAGCAATACTTTCTAATTTCCGGTTCTGCAAAAAGACCTCCACGAACCCCAAAACGCTGGGACAAGCGAGCTAACGACATTTCTATCCTGTCTTCCTCTGACAAGCCAGGGGTGTCAGAAACCAAATTAGCAATCGTTTGCGCAGCTGTCCTAACACAAGCTGCTTGTAACAAAGTCAAACGAGTCCCCTTAAAGGGCGAAGCTGCCATTAAGGCCGTAACACGATTTTTAAAGAAGATAAATGGCATATTATTACCATCGTAACCAATCAAGGCCGCCTTATCGAAAAACGTCCTACTATTTTGGTATTCAAAAAAGCAATCCTGCTGTTGAGAACTCGATTTAGCGGGAGAAGACAAGCTATATCCCTTAAGGGGCTGAGTAGGCTCAGTCACGTGCACAGCCCGATCACGATCCTCACACACGTTAAAATCAGGAGACGCGATACGCCTCTCACAACCACCCAAATTACGTGTAGCTGGGCGATCAAAACCTAGCGGCGCAGAAAACTGTGAAGGGGGCAAAGCATTGCTACTAATGGCGGCCCCGTGACCTGTACGCTCTGGGGGAGGAGTTCGGTTGTAATTCGCAGACCTTGGCTCTACAGCATTCGGAAGACCCTTAGCCGCGGCCCCGAGACCTCCTGAAACAGCTGGAAAACGTGTGGATTGCCCTGGTCCACTCACAGGTTGAACGGGCGTTTGAAAAAGGTTATGTAAATTAAACTGCGATTGATGTTCATTTCTGGAATGCCTAGAAGAGCTCTTCTTAGAGCTACGCCGGGAGCCCGCCTCTGATCGATATTCAGCTAAAACTACCTCTTTACGTTGTTCAGCCCTCAACTGAGCGTCTTTGAGTGCGAACTCAGCAGCTCTCGCTTCGGCTTTCGCGGCGGCTTCAGCAGCTCTCACGGCAGCCTCAGCTCGTATGGCCTCAGCTCTCGCGATGGCCTCAGCAGCTCTTGCTTCGGCCTCAGCTCGTATGGCCTCAGCTCTCGCTTCGGCCTCAGCTTGTATCTGGAGCTCCTCTCGTTTTAACTGTAGGTTAATTTGTGTAACTATCCGTGACGAGCTCTCAGACATCCTAGTGCTTACATTTGAGGCGCTATCCTCAGGATGTATGTCAGCATCCAACCTATCTGAGAACTCACTATCTTTTTGTTCGAAGTTATGTTTTAAAGAGTTAAATTCGGGATCTACCCTATCACGAAGTTCTGCCAAGATTGCAGAGTTAAAGATTTTAGTCAAAAGAGCATGGAAATGCAGCAATTCCTCTTCTAAAATAGATAACTTAGATCGAAAAATTAACAGTTCCTGCTTATCACTCAAAGAACCTAGGGCTACAGAAAGTTCCCCAATTTGAGTCAAAATATCCCGTCTAAGATGCCGGGCCTCTCGAACTGACTTAGCCTCATCGTTATTGGGTCCCTCCCTAGAATGGCCTGCCCGACCGCAAAGAACATCATCAGGCTTAAACTCAGTCGAGTCTACGGCGGTCGAGTCCTTGTCGCCACCGAGTGTAGACATATTAAATGTTGGGGCTAAATTAACAATTAAAAAAAAAATGAAGTTACACAAACACACAAAATTATTAGGCTACAGTAGTTATAAAAAACTTAACTGCCAAGACCGTAAAAATACAAAAAAGAATTTAAATGCACGATACCGTAGCTGTACGAGTATGAAGTCCTAAAGTCCACAAAACTTGCTTGGATTCTTCCACTTGAATCTACAAGCACAGATGGATTGTCTTTTAATCTTCTTTCTTGCCAATGAATGTCAAAGTTATTTTTCTTCTGTACCAAACTGAGAAGAATTGTCTTTACTTTTCTTTGCTTCTGTAAGAGTGTAGACTACCAACCAACAAATCTTCTTTTATTATTTCTTGTACTTCTAAGTAGTTCTTCTGCACTAGCTGACAACAAACACGTCGTTTATTTTTATGCCTTCAAGTGCTTCTTGGCCTACCAGCTAACAAAAATCTTCTTTTATTTTTATTTTTTGCTTTAATTTCTTCTTGACCTACCAACTGACAAGAACTCGTCTTTTATTTTTTATGGTCACAGCGGTAAACCATAATCTCTTCGTGGGAAAATTGTAACATAAGATTCCCAAATCCGTTCGTCTGCATGTAGGTGACCAAAAAATAAACACTCTTTCGAAACGTCTTTTCAAAAGTGTATTCCTGTAAAATTAGCCCGCGGCTATCGAAATCGAAATGCAACGCCGTACACCTCTAAAACTGTCACTACGATACAGATTACTTGGATAAAAGACGGAGAATTTGTCCAGCTAGCAAGCACCAAATAAACCAGTTAAATGTGCGACCGACTTCCAACAAACAACTTCGAGAATGAATCAGAAAAATTTGTGATAACTCAAAGGCACGAGAGCAGTTCGTGTAACGCAATTTCATGTCCAAACAGGTTTCAACTGAAACAGGTTTAAACAGGTTTGACACGAGTCTTACGGACGATGGTGCAATTTTGGCTCATGTTTTAGGAATTTCCATGAGGTAATATTCAGTAGACCCGAACGGTTTCTACATAACGTTTGACCAGGCGAACAACCGTCTGGAACAAATGTAAACAATGACTTGGCTTCGTAGTGTGAAGTTTGTTTAGTCAAGCAGTGTTGAAGGCGTTTGTAAGCAATTGTGAGCACTTTAATTTATATTAGTTAAGTCTTGCATTTTGGGGCAAATCAGAAACTTCTCAGGCAATGAGCAGTGCAGCCTATGTATCTAAACAAACTCAAATATTTGGTCTCCGACCGTGATTGCTTGCATGATGTTGTACTCTGTATGTTATATGTAGTAGGCCTACATTACTTTGCTTTTGCCGGTCATTCTTGTTGTAGGCTATGTAGCGTAGTAATGTGTAGGCCTACATACAGTAGGCTATCAAGCTAAGGTAATTTTTACTTGACAATTTATACATTCTGTTGCGTAAGTATGTAATTATATATGTTTTGTAACTTGATGAACAGTTTAGCAAAAATGCATCCAGGGGCCAATTGTGAGAGGCTTTTGAGTAGCCTACTGCTAATAACACTAGTAATGCTAACTATCCCTGAATGCTAATAACAAAGAGTTGTGCAGTTCAGAATCTAAACTTGCTTGTGTCTGGCGGTTTTGTCTTCCATTAACCCACTTTTTAAAAATCTTATCAAAAAAAAGCATAGAGCTTAGTGAGAGAATTATGGCATTACAAGCAACATTAGTCTTATTCAAACGGAATCATTTTAAAAATAGTGTTTTTTATAATGGATTTTTAGGGAGCGACAGTTAGTATATTACTAGGAGCGACAGTTAGTATAATACTAGAATTTTCTTGATAGGCATATGGTACAGTTTCTTACACTACACTATTGTATTCAGGGAATAACTTACGGTAATACTAATCTCCAAGTGAAATGGAGCATGATAATACAAATCCATGGCCCTACAATCATGGAAAAGTATTTTAAGCTCTCTTCTTCGAAAGGCAAAAACTTATATTTTCAATGCCAGATGTGCCTTTCGGCCAAAAAGATAATTTCTTGTAACGAGAAATCGCGAAGTGGCTTGAAAAGTGTGTTGTTTCAAGTGGTTTATACCGTGTGAATGTTTGGCACCTAGCAAACAAAATGAGTTTGCGCTAGAGTATGCGCTAACGCTGACGCCGCCAACTTTTTTTACAAGTTGCGTTGACGCATGCGGCGTATAGTTTTTCGAACGTTTGCGTTTGCGCTGACGGCGTCAATATTTTTTGTATGCGCGTACATCACTACACAGCTTTCGGTAGCCAGCAGTAACTTTCATTTTGGTAACACTCAGTAGATTAATTGAATAAAACTTCAGCTGGTCCTGGAACTACAGCTCCAAAAAAGGTCTTTACCTACTTATCAATGGTTGACAGGCTTGTTGTTAGGCATTGTCGGAAGTTTTCAAGCATTTTCAGGGGTTGTCAGGCATTGTAGAATGTAGAGTAGCTACTTTCAGGCATTGTCTAGGATTTCCAGGCATTGTCGATCATTATCAGTGGTTGACGGGGTTGTTAGGCATTGCCAAACATTTTCAGGGGTTGTCGAGGATTTTCAGGGGTTGTCAGGCATTGTAGAGTAGCTACTTTCAGGCATTGTTGGGAATTTCCAGGCATTGTCTAGGATTTCCAGGCATTGTCGATCAATATCAGTGGTTGACAGGTTTGGTAGTCATTATGGAACATTTTCAGACATTGTCGAACATTTTCAGGGATTGTCGAACATTTTCAGGGGTTGTCGAGTATTTTCAGGGGTTGTCAGGCATTGTCGGTAATTTCAAGGCATTGTCTAAGATTTCCAGGCATTGTCGATGCTAGACAACCCCTGAAAATGTTCGACAATGCCTGACAAACCCGTCAACCACTAATAATGATCAACAATGCCTGGAAATCCTAGAAAATGCCTGGAAATTCCCAACAATGCCTGAAAGTAGCTACTCTACAATGCCTGACAACCCCTGAAAATGCTCGACAATTCCTGAAAATGTTCCATAATGACTACCAAACCTGTCAAACACTGATATTGATCGACAATGCCTGAAAATCCTAGACAATGCCTGGAAATTCCCAACAAATGTCTGAAAGTAGCTACTCTACAATGCCTGACAACCCCTGAAAATGTTCAATCCCTGAAAATGTTCCATAATGACTACCAAACCTGTCAAACACTAATATTGATCGACAATGCCTGGAAATTCTAGACAATGCCTAGAAATTCCCAACAATGCCTGAAAGTAGCTACTCTACAATGCCTGACAACCCCTGAAAATGCTCGACAATCCCTGAAAATGCTCGACAACCTCTGAATATGTTCGATAATGCCTGAAAATGTTCGACAATGCCTCACAAGCCTGTCAACCACTGATAATGATCGACAATGCCTGGAAATCCTACACAATGCCTAGAAATTCCCAACAATGCCTAGAAATTCCCAACAATGCCTGAAAGTAGTTAGCCTACTCTACAATACCTGAAACCCCTGATAATGTTCAACAACCCCTGAAAATGCTCCACAACCGCCCAATAGCCGACAATGCCCAACAATGCCTACAATGCCTGACAATGGGTATTTAGAGGTACCCTCTGTGACTGTGATTTGTTTTCAATCGCCAGAATCTCCATAAAGCAGTCCATGCGGAACGAGAATGTGACGTCATCACAAGCAATCCATACGTCAACTTGAAAACGAAGAAAGTTTTATTTAAACAAAATCCAAAAAAATATATTAAAAATAAAGTTGTTTTGCTGTGCCAAGTTTGAAGTCAATGCATACAGCCATAGCTACGCTGTTAGCCTTTAAACATCGTTACGCACCACTGAGTTGCATATCTACAGCATATGTAAGATATCTATGCTTTAACGTAGGACTAGGTTTCCTCGTGAATCAGCTGTTTGAAGTCATGTGACTCACGCCATTATGATTGTAACCTTATAAACTCAATTGATTACAGTCTTTAAGATCCTTCTTGCACTCAGTTCAGTTGCAGAAGAAAAAAGAACATTAGCAGAGGGTGGGAATCGAACCCACGCAATCGAAATGACTATCGCCTTGCCTTAACCCTAACCCATTAGGCTACGCTGCTGTGGCGATACATTCACTTAATTTTCTTTGTATCAAAAATCTTTGGAGAAGATCGGAATATCACGTGCTGAGTCACATGACTGAAATCAGATGATTCGCACGGAAAACTGTCCTATGTTAAAGAGTCTACCACTTTCTTTGACCATAGATGTCTTACATATCTATGCTTTATTGCTTTGACCAAACCTTCCAGGAGTTCTCACTGGAAAAGTGTTTGTTTGTTTTTGATGTCTAAAAGTAAATTTGGGTACCACCTAAAAAGTTTGCCTACCTGAAGGAAACAGGAAGATAATTAAAAAAAGTTTTTGTTTGTGTTACCTACAAAGGTAGAGCTGTTGCAAAGTACAAAAAAAGTTTACCTAATTGTGACCAGATTTGCAAATTTAACTTATTTATTTCAGCTTAGTTTATGGGGTTTGTTAGAACATCTCTCATGGGGTTAGTTCGAACATGTTCTAATAACCTCAATTAAGTGAAATTTGTGTTTGTGCATAAACTTGTCTTTTTCAATTACAAATGATTTTAATAATACATATCTAACAAAGGTTATTTTTTACAATATAAACTTTTTAGTTGTCAACAGTTATAGAAAATTTTTTTCTTAAATTGATAATCAGTATGCGTACTTATAAGCAAAAAACACAACGTGCTACAATGCCAACAGATGTTATGGAAAGGGCAATGATGGATCAAGTACTAATCCAAAAAAGACCATGTCGAGCTGTTGCAAAACAGTATACCGTATGATATTCCTCATATGACATTAAGGAGGTATTGCTTAAAGCAGGGGTGGGGAACCTGCGGCCCGCGGGCCGAATGCGGCCCGCGTAACTGTTCTATGTGGCCCGCGTCAAAATTTCGTAAAAAATTTTTTTTTTCTTTTGCAAAAGTGAAATCATTTGAAGCTAAATTACCTGTGGAAAGTACAACTTGAAAACAATAACACCGCACATTTTCCTACCTTGCAAGAGCAAAAGCTTTCTACAACAGCCAAATATAGGCTACCCATTGCCTATGTATGTGTCAATCTTATGGAGACATTTAATGCAAGATTTTTGGACATAAAGAGTAAAGAAATGGAGTTAGATATTTTTGCCTCTCCTTTCAATGTGGTTGCAACTGATGTTTCTAGTAACTTCCAACATGAAATAGTAGAGCTCACAGAGTGACGGTACGTTGAAAGCGATGTACCAAAACATTCCACTGCTCAACTTTTATCAACGCTACATAAATGTTGATGATTTTCCAGTCATGCGGAAACATGCTTTGAAATATGTGTCTCTGTTTGGAAGCACCTACCGTTGCGAGCAGTTTTTTTCCAAATTGAATCTAACAAAAAGTCGGCTTCGCTCCAGACTGACTGATAAAAACGTGGAGATGTAGTTAAGAGTTGCAACATCTTCCGTGTCAGCAGACATCACACGACTCACCAAAAATAAAAACTTTCAGCCATCCCACTAGCTGTGAAAGTGAAATAAATCATTGTCTACTTCGCTGCATTTTTTATCTGTAAATAAAATTTCGAAATTTTAGTGGCCCGCCTGTGTTATTTCTCATTTTATGTGGCCCGCAATACTAAAAAGGTTCCCCACCCCTGGCTTAAAGCATCGACAGAAATTACCACACAATCCATCTGCAAATAGTAATCCGGATGAAGTAAATTTACCTCATTATGGATGTTTCAATAACAGAAATGTTTTTACTGCTGTTCAAGAAGCTGAGTTAATGACTTATAGGCTATATCTTTTAAAAGCATCAGCTTTATATTATGGCTTGTCAACTAAAGAAGTTAAAAATCTGGCCTATCATTATGCCAAGGAGCTTGGCCTAAAGTTTCCAGGCTCTTGGGAGCAAGGCAAGTCAGCTGGATGTGACTGGTTCCAAGGATTTATGAAGAGGCATCCAAATCTATCGTTGCGAACACCAGAAAGTACATCATTTTAGCCATGCAACCAGCTTTCATTGACACAATGTGACAACATTTTTTAATAACCTCTCCTCTGTAATAGACATTGATTCTATCACCCCTGACAAAATATGAAACCTGGATGAAACAGGTTGCACTACTGTACAAAAGCCCGTAAAGTTGTGGCTCCATCTGGTGTAAAACAAGTAGGCGCTATTGTTTCTGCAGAACGAGGAAAGCTTGTCACATTGTGTTGTGCAATAAGTGCAAGTGGAAATGCAATTCCACCTATGTTTATCTTTCCAAGAATAAACTATCTAACATTCAAGAAGGAAAATTTGTTTTTGTCAAATTCAATACTTTGAAGCGTTTACATCACTTTGTTGGGAAAATTATTGATGTTTTTGATGATGGTAATGTGACCATTCGATTCTTACGATGCTGTGGGTAATCCAAAATGCTTGATGAATGTCCTACATTTGTTCTGAAAATAGTGACAATTCTGATTTCACTCATTACCTTTGTGACATTGTCTTTAAGTTACCGAAACCTTCCAATCTGAAAGGCACTAAGCGTCGCTAAGAAAAAGTTGTGTTTTCTGTAGATTTAGCTAGATATAATCCCCAATAAATTTGTTAAATTCAGTATTGCTTGTGGTTGTGTAGTGTGTACTGATGCTTGTGATATCATTTTCTTAGACCATCACCATAAACAAGCAATATTAAGTTTTTCATTTCAAACAGTTTGGACTAAAAAATTTTTTTGTTTGGAAAAGCCATGGTAATCCATCACTTTACATATAGGCTACTATTTTACCTTAAGTGAAAACATAATCAACCTTTGCACATTTTTATTCAAAATACAATAATATACCGCTTTTTGTGAAATATTTGTAAAGAAAAAGTAATGTTCCAACAAACCCTGTGTTGTGTTCCAAAAAAACCCAGCACCGGGGTTTGTTGGAACATTTGACTGCTGTTAGTAAAATTGAATTTATGAGAAATGTTTTAATGTGTGGTGAAATTTTCTTTATTACAGTATTAGACAACAGGTTAGTCAAAGTTATTGAGAAAATTTTACTTTGAATTGCAAAGGGTTCTTTTGTTACGTGGACTTTTCTAGAAAATGTTCCAACAAACCCCAGTCTCCCCTACCTTTCCGAGTAAACGTTTTCAAAGCTTGTTTTTGAAATACAACACCAATACCATCCAGCGCTGTAGTGGAACGCATGTTTTCACTAGGAAAGGACATTATGCGTCCCAAACGCAGCAGATTGTCAGACAAACGTTTTGAAATGCTTGTGTTTCTACAAGGAAATACAGAAACTAATAGGCTATAAGCAGATAATTACAATACAGTCTCAAAACATTATACCTGCTCTTTATTCGTAGCTATTGTTAGCCTAAACTTGGTTGAAATACTTCCGTTTTTGAGACCCTGGCAAAAATAGCTCTGACGCCGTCAATTTATTTCATTGACGCGTACAACACTGGTATTGGCGTGTTGTTGTTCCAGACGGTTGTTCGCCTGGTCAAACGTCATGTAGAAACCGTTCGGGTCTACTGAATATTACGTCATGGAAATTCCTAAAACATGAGCCAAAATTGCACCATCGTCCGTAAGACTCGTGTCAAACCTGTTTAAACCGGTTTAAACCTGTTTCAGTTTGAAACCTGTTTGGACATGTTGTTGCGTCGCGCTACTGCTGGCGTGCCTTTGAGTTATCACAAATTTTTCTGATTCATTCTTGAAGTTGTTTGTTGGAAGTCGGTCGCACATTTAACTGGTTTATTTGGTGCTTGCTAGCTGGACAAATTCTTCGTCTTTTATCCAAGTAATCTGTATCGTAGTGACAGTTTTTAGAGGTGCAAGGCGTTGCATTTCGATTTCGATAGCCGCGGGCTAATTTTACAGGAATACACTTTTGAAAAGACGTTTCGAAAGAGTGTTTATTTTTCGGTCACCTACATGCAGACGAACGGATTCGGGAATCTTATGTTACAATTTTCCCACGAAGAGATTATGGTTTACCGCTGTGACCAGTTGTAGCGAAAAAAATACATTAAAAAGTAGGCTATACGTTGACGCTATACGCTAAAAAACCACGAAAACTTTACGGCGTAGCCTCAGGCGACAACTATCCAAAAAAATGTGGCCATAAGAGTTAGCGTATAGAAAAAATCTACGCCGCAAGTCTATGGCGTAGAATTTGCGGCGTATAGCCTACGTACATCTCTGCCTTCCGGTAGCTTAATTCCTGGAAAGTGGCATATCAACTTCCTAGCCTAGCCTACATACTTTCAATGAATTGCCCATCGGAATGATTGTTGTTTCGAATAACGCTTTGAGTTCAAGCAGTTTTTATTTGGCCAATTTATGGGGACGTTATTGCATTGGTGGGCTGTGAGGTAGCCTCTATAGCCTACTGGGTATGGAATGGAATGGAAGACGTTTTTTTTCCATCTTCCATCCTGAGATTTCCTTCCATTCCATCTTAGAAATCTTCCATTCCATCTCAAAACTTCCATCTTCCATTCCATCTTCACATTTTGTGATCTCCGCGTTGAATATGCCGCAAATAGGCCTAAACCTAAAAACCACAGGCTAAATTTAAGATAAAAGTTTAACAGCATTATTTTCCTAAGGACTACGCACCGTTTGGTGTTAGAACTAGAAGAGTAGATTGATTCTATAAATACAGAAAGAAACAACACGCACGGTAGCAAAGTTAAAGAAACTGTAGTAGTAGTCTACGTTGGAGAAAATAAAAAATTACTAACGAAAAAATACTTGAGAAGCAACATTACTTTTGTTCAGGTTGCAAATACTTTCAACCTACTTTTGAGACATTTTTGTTTTGTTTCCTTCTGTTTTCTGTCAACTTTGCCTTTGTAGTTTTTCGTTTCGAAATGTACAAAAATCTATTTCGTTTAACTACCTTCTCGAAACAAAACCCACGAGAATCTCCAAATATAGAGCACAAGTTGTAGTATGATGGAATGCTGTCAAACGTCAAGAAGTTTCCTCCTCTTGGGAGAAGTGTGAATCGTTTATTGCTTTTCTGATTGGTTAATTCTGCCTAACGACAGCAGGTTTGACAAATACGCGTCAGGCAACAGTCCCGTTTGGTTTAATAAGAACCAAAAATCGAATTAATTCAGCAAGCAACGTAATATTCATCTCAACAAAAAATCGTCTATTTGTAAGAAGTGATTGAATAGCTTGGTTGATTGTGGGGTTCTTGATGACTTGATCCAGTTTAAGAAGCAAGGCCCTATGGTTGATGGTATCATAAGCGGCAGATAGGTCTACGAAGACGGTTCCAGTGGCGAGTTTCTGTTCGAATCCATCCTCTATATATTGAGTTAGGTTTAATACTTGACCGCAACAAGAGCGCCCTGGTCGAAAACCTGCCTGGTCATGTGTAAGTTGGTCATCTACTTGCGTTGATATCCTATTTAGTATGAGGCGTTCGTATACTTTCATGAGGATGCATAAAAGTGATATTGGTCTATAGTTCTTTGGGGAAGAGGGATCTTTTTGGGGTTTCAAAAGAGCTACTACCTTTGCTTTTCTCCAG
The DNA here is from genome assembly GCF_918807975.1 of Aplidium turbinatum. Classification (NCBI taxonomy): domain Eukaryota; kingdom Metazoa; phylum Chordata; class Ascidiacea; order Aplousobranchia; family Polyclinidae; genus Aplidium; species Aplidium turbinatum. The sequence continues at coordinate 16,559,241 of NC_137477.1, read as the reverse complement.
ATCTTTGGGATTGGGATGGAATGATGTTAATGATGGAACTGGGATGGAATGATGGAAGATTGTCTTCCATCCTATCATCAAGATCTTCCATTCCTTTCCATCCTTGACATTTTTCATCTTCCATCCCAAAATCTGTCTTCCATTTTATTCCATCCCATCCCATTCCCTGCTCCATGAAGCTTGAAGAATGGTTGACGTTTGACAGTGGTTTTTGTTTGCGCTTTGAAGTCAGTGTTGCCAATTTAAATGTTTGGGCCTACTTTTGGAAAACTTTAAGAATGTTCGACAAAAAACGTAAACTTGAAAAAAAATAAGATTTCAAAAAAAGCAATTGGATGCAAAAAAATGGTTTAGAAACTGAATACCAATGTTTAATAAAAAGAAAAACGTTTTTCTTTGTTTAAAGATTAAGCTAAATTGACTTCAAAACACCACGAGAACAAGACAAAGACTCTTTGTTAAAAATTAAGCACAAAATTGATAAAAAGTCTAATTTGGCAAAAAAACACAAAATGGTGATTTTTAATTAATACTAGTAAAGTTTTAAAGCAAATGTGAGGAAATTCATTTGACGACTTCTGGCAATATTGAAAAAACTGCCTACGCCCTCCAGTGGTCTTCTACTGTGGATTCTTTCTATTCAAGGTCTACCATAGATTTCTACAGTTCTATCTTCCAGAGTCCAGACTCTAGTTTCCAGGATTAGAGGCTGATAAATCAGCTGAGGACTGTGAACAAACTAGAAAGTAGAAAAGCAGGGCAGCTTGTGAAGGATGCAACCTAGTTCGTACCTTGAACAGTTCGTACCCTGAAAAGATCGAGAAAAAAAATTTAAAAAAAGCGGAAGTCGCTGATCGCAGTTTCCGCAAACATTTGAAAATTTCCCCCCTGAAAAGATCGAGAGAAAGCCGAAGTCGCTGATCGCAGTTTTCACTAACCTTAGACTAATCTATGCTCTAACCCTAACTCTCGCTGATCGCAGTTTCCGCAAACATTTTTCCGTATTTTCCGCTAACCGCAGCTTCCGCTAACCCTTACCCTAACCTTAGAGTAATCTATGCTCTAACCCTAACCCTCGCTGATCGCAGTTTCCGCAAACATTTTTCCGCAGTTTCCGCTAACCTTTACCCTAACTTTAACCATAGAGTAATCTATGCTCTAACCCTAACCCTCGCTGATTGCAGTTTCCGCAAACATTTTTCCGCAGCTTCCGCTTACCCTAACCATCGAGTAATCTATGCTCTAACCCTAACCCTCGTTGATCGCAGTTTCCGCAAATATTTTTCTGCAGTTTCCGCTAACCAAAACCCTCGAGTTGTTTGCGGAAACTCCGATCAGCGACTTCGGTTTTTTTAATTTTTTCTCTCGATCTTTTCAGGGTACGAACTGTTCAGGGTTTGAACTAGGTTGCACTCGCTTGTGAATATGCTGTTGTTCGTAAACAAACTACCTCAAAACGCTTGTTATTAGACCTGATTTTTGTCTTTTCTATAGTTTATTTGTGATGCGGTACCGTGTATTTCGTTTCTTCCGTGAAAAATGCACTGCACTTCCATGGTGTGTTACTAAAATGTTACAACAGTTTTTTATTTTTTTCTTGGTATGAAATGAGGGTACAAATAGTTCAGGGTACAAATTAGGTTGCATCCGTATTAGGCTCAGCTTTCCTTATACTGAATGTGTAATACGGAACGGTACTTAATCATGTTTTATTTTGCCCCCATTGCGACATTAATGGTTAAAACTGAGTGTATATCCTAGTAGACAAAAGGTGTTTAGGCAGCACAACTTTTATTAGCCAATTTATGTACAATCTTTTTCCTTTTCCTGAATCTGTAATCGAACAACAACAAATTTGCATGCAAATTAGATTTAATTGCAGTATATATATATTTGAAATGTTTTTATGCATAGTTTTTAACCCTAACCAATAGGTTGAATCCCTTAATAAAAATTCATCTATTGGTTACGGTTAAAGTTAGAATTCAGTCCTCGAAATTAGCGACGGCACACGGCAATTGCCTTGGTAAATGCCGCCGCAAACGTCATAATGGCCATTCCGCTACGGCAATAAAAATGCCGTCGCAAAATAAGCATTTAATTCGGACAAAAATTGTTCAAAGTTTCTTCCTGTTTGATTTACTCGCAGCGTGAGTTTAATCAGCAGAAACATCGCACCAAGACCTCACCTCGGACTATTTTGCTTACTGTGAACACTCACACAGTCTTCAAAATTAGCATATTTTTACTTCGCAAAAACATTGACGAGGCCAAACGGCAAAAGTTGAAATTGCCTCGGCAATTGCTGTGAAAGTTTATTACGAAAAAATTGTACCAAAACTTGCAAAACGAGAAGAGAAAAAATTAATCGAATAGTCTATCACGACCGCAATGTTTGATTTGTTGTGATGTAATATTACCAAAAGTAGCGATAAAGCAATCAACGCGATACGCACGTTGTTATGGTGATTCACGTTATAACTCATTGGGGGGGAAAAGTAAGTTAATTTTGGGTTGATTCAACGTTCGAGTCAGCGCAAATCGATTTAATTTTCCCAGCGAGTTATATTGCGTAACAACAATGCCCAGTAAGATATTTAGTATTTACGTTTGTTTTACATTAATTCGATATCTAGAGACGTTAAATTATCATGAAATAACATTAATTGCTCAATCAGGTACCGATAACAAATCAATAGCTCCCTGCGAGAAGATTGCCTCAATTTACGTATAGCCTACAGTACACTAACATAATTTCGGCACAATTAGGATAGTGCGAGCAACACAAAGTCTGTTGGATAAAGAACTAGTCAGAATCGGAATCATCGGAGGATGAGGTTGTCGCGTCGTCACTGGAATACTTGAAGAGGCAAAACTGCCCGTTCATGAATGTGCGATGCCATATGATCGGAAGCATTACTTTTCTTTACTGCCGAAGAACCATTTATCCAATTTTGTACCACTATTTATATTTGCAACGACACCGGTCAAAAATAAGCATTCGATGAAAGAATAACTTTTGCGTAACAATTAAGCCAGTATTTATAAGGTTGCAAACTTTTTACAGTTCACAAGAGCATTGTCAGCGTATAAAATAGCGTGCCTGATGCTCTGGGCTACCGCCGTGTGACACGATGAAGAAGAAGCGCATAAAATTTCTTTTGATTAAGGCATACAGCAATTGCCGCCGCAACCCAAGGTTTGTTAATTGGAAGCTAATTTCGAGGGCTGAGGATTGGAAATGTTTCTATTTTTAACCCTAACCCTTAATAAGGATTCAACCTATTTTGTTCGCTGAATACTTTGTCCTCCAATTTCGGGGGACGAAGTGTTCAGGGGATGAAATAGGTTGCATCCATTTTTGAGAAGCATCAAAATTTGATGTTAATTTGGTTGTGGCAATGCTCAATACAGATTTGAGGTGTGCAGTGTGCACTCAGTTAATTGAGATCTTTGGTTAGGTTATTGCTATATCTATCATGCATTGTTTGAAAAACTCTTTAAAAACGCTTGTTGACTTAGGGCGCAACCTATATCGTCCCCTGAAAAGATTGAGAAAAAAATTACAACAGCGGCAAAGCCGCTGATGAGAGTTTCCCCAAACATTTTAAAATTTTTCTCTTGAAAAGATCAAGAGTAAAAGCACAGAAGCGCCGAAGTCATAGGCGCCGACTCCGGGGGGGGGGGGGGGGGGGGGGGCAGCGCCCTCTCGTGAATTTAGCTCGGGGTGGCTACCCCTCGCAAATTATTTTAAAAAAAAATCCTAAAGCAAATGTTTTTAAGTTCAAATTTGCGTTAGTTTGACCTTCATTGCTGATTGATCTCAATTAAAAGTAGGAGTGGGCTATACATGGGTCAAAAATACTTTTTTTGTTATTTTTCACTCGGGACAGTTTTTTTCTATTCCATTTAACCTATCTCAACATAAAATGACAAAATTTTTGATCTTGTATCCAAGAAAAAAGTGTGCAGAGCAAAAATCCAAAATGGTCGCTATTTTCTATAAAAATCACATTTTAGCCATAACTTTGTTATTTTGGAGTTGTTTTCACTGGTTCTGGTGTTCAACCCTTTGTTTGTGGGGTCAGGCAATTTGTTAGTGCATATCAGAAAAGTCACTGACAATTGGAGGTTGACTTGATACTAATTTTTACCAAATTTATCGCTTTTTTTTCACTTTTATATTGTGTTATTTTTTTAAACACAGTTTCAATTTCAGGGAATTGTTTAAAATGTAACATGGTTTTCTCCGAGAAAAGACCCAAGTTCCTGAAACTGTCACAGGGATAATCTGTTGCTCCATAGTGTCCTAAATGTCATCAGTGCCAGGTGGTCGCTGCCAAGTTTCATCTCCTGTGCCAGCATGAGTCAGATGGTCCACTGGAAATGTTCCATCCCCATTATCGTTGAGGTAAAACCCAACGTACCATCTTTTGTTTTCTCCCACATCCCATATGCCGACAAGTGATTGGTTTGGCTGGAACACCAGACCTTCATTGTCCTAACCCTCTGCCTCTTTACCACTTCCTCTTCACAAGGGAAGAGCACAGCTTCCTCAACTTGGAAATCATCTCCAAGGAGTACAGTGAGGTTCTCAATCATCTCATTTTGGGATACCTTGTTGAACTAGTAAAGATCTCTGCGGACATTTGCATCATGTTAGAGGGTGACTCTCTGATATTGGATTTCTTCCCTTAAAAATATCTTTAGCTAAGGTGGCGTTTTAGAAACAAGACTTTTTTACTTCATGGAGAGATGCAAAAGGCCCCCCTCCATGTTTTTTTTCCATTTCACAAGGAGTTGGTAAATAAAATCACTGGCTCTCACTTTCTTTTGTAAATTATCTTTCAACTTTAGCTTTTTCTTCTCTTTCTGCTTGTTGCTCCAGGTCACTTCCATTAAATCTAGTTGTTTGAGAATAGTAGTGGTTGACCGCTAAACTTCATTGATTTGTCTCTCTTACAGGTTAGCATAAAGTCATCTTTGATCCTCTTTGCCTTGAACATCATGTTTGAGTGTTTGGCCGATTGTGAAGCAAGATAACCAAATTTGACCAAGTACCTCTCTGCATTCAAGTTGTGTGTGTTGGCAGTTTTTTTTGTTGGTCGGATACCAGTGTATGGAGAGGAGTTGCTCGAGCAGCATTAAGATAAACATCCCAATACTTACGCATGCACTGCAGTTCTACATTTCCAGTCTGGATGCACAATTGCACATCTTTCCAAGAAGAAGATGATCAAGATCGCTTTGTGGAGCATTGTCTTCCATTTTCACATGTGTCCATTCTACATAGTAGTCCCGGAGGGTGTGTATCCTTTTTTCAGCAAGGTCACTGCAGAGCTGAAGAAGGATGTCAATTAACACGGAATGGCCCGATTCGGTGAGTCCGATTCGGTGAGTTCCCTATTTGGTGAGTTCCCTATTTGGTGAGAGCCTTTTTCGGTGAGAGCCCTATTCGGTGAGTTTTTTTTTTAAATTATTGCGCGCCATAGCCTAATTATCATTGCCGTTATAGGGTTAGGGGGTTTTTGGGGTTAGGGGTTTTTTGAGGTTTGGGTTTTTTTGGGAGTTTTGGGTTTTTTTGGGGTTTGGGTTTTTGGGGTTTGGGTTTTTGGGTTTGGGGGTTAGGGGTTTTAATTAGGCTACGGTATGTAAAATTTGCAAGTGCTTTGAATCCTGCTATGATGAAATCATTTTTAAGGTAAATTTTACAAACTCTAACAAGATTATTGTAAATTTAACAAGATTATTCTAACAAGACAATAAACTACTTCATGTACGAAGCAATCATAGACTGCACCTGCCTGATATTCAAGTCGGGTAAAACGTCGTTCTTTGTAGAGGCTAAACGACTTATATACTCCAGCTTCCTCTGAAATTAAATCAAACTGTTCTGCTAAAGATGTTGTCTTGCCATCTCCCTCATGGGCTAAGAGCTTTGTAAGAGCTGCCAGAGTAGTTTCAACCACAGATTTTTTCCGGATTTAGGCCTGCAATGCTGGCTCTCTTTTGACAATGAGTTTACAAAGACCAATTTTGTTTTCAAGAGCAGCCATAGCTGTGAAATTGTCTGTATCAAACTGTTCACATGTATGGGACTTAAAAAGCAAATGATATGGCACATGCTTTAATGCCAGTTGTTCTGCAACACATATCTCAATCTTGAGATTTTTGCTTGCGGCTGCTGTCGTGAGGGCATCAATCTGCTCCTAAAGACGTACTGCAGTCCAGCGAGGGTCATTGGCAGCTACCTGTAGTCTCTTCGTCGTCTCAACAATAAAAGCAACTATTTGGTCTCTATCTTCAAAGGCAATGAAGAGAGGACATAGAAAGATCATCGTATATTCAGTGTAATCATCATTAAAAAAATTTAAGATGAGAATCACCGAAGTGGGATAGATGCCAATCACCATCTATCATCCTACTTCTCTGTATAGAGTTACTTTTGTTGCGGGCTTCTTATTTACACCTTGAGGGCATTTGCACATACTTCCTGACAGAGTGCCTTTTTGTGCTTGAAGTTTTTTATTGATTTAGCTGAAGGCAGGACAATTTCATACAGTTTGTAGTCTGCTGATGCTCAAAACAAAAACCACAAAATAGATTTAAAAAAGTGGGTAATTTTGTCAAACTATATCATAACTCTACAGTCTACTTGTGAAAGTTAAACCTTACTTATTATTGCTTAAACAGATTGCCTGACCCCACAAACATGGGGTAAGACACCACAACCGGGTAAAAATACCCACTGGCACCGACTTATGGGGCGCCGACCCCGTAACCGCTGTGGCGGGGTGGCAGCCACCCCGTTTAGGTTACATTACTTACTGCAAATAAATGTAATTTGAACGGACGTTTAAATGTTTTTTTGATGATTGGTTTTCGCTTCAAGTCAACGTAAAGCAAAAGGTGAACCAATACAGGATTGTGAAGAAAATGATTGTGTTTGTTACAAGCATGATACTCGCGTAACATCAAGCAAGCTACGTGAAGATTACGCAACATTACACAACGTGCTTTGTAATGAAACTGCTAATGTCAAACAAGCAAAGTATTATTGTATCATGGCCCATGAAACAACCGATGTTACTGCTAAAGAACAACTTTGTTTATGTGTTCGGTATACAGATGAAAAGTGGAAAGTTCATGAATCACTTCTCGGTTTAATCGAGAGTCCACGCACTGATGCGGCGACTCTTCATAAGCTAATATCTGATGGATTGACTTCTCTTGGCCTTGACCTTTCCCTCTGTCGAGGTCAAGGGTATGATGGAGCTGCTGCCATGGCAGGAAGACTTTCAGGTTTGCAAGCTCGCTTTAAAGAAACTCGCCCAGCTATGCTTTATTTACTGTACATTGCGCAGCTCATCAAGTAAATCTGATTGCACAAGATTGCTTCAAATCCGCTAAACAAGGAGTGCATGCAATATCAGTGTTAGGTGCTGTTGTTAATTTTATAAAAGCATCTCCGAAAAGACTAGCAAAATTTAATGATTTCAATGAAGATAAATCTTCTTTCTCGCCTTCATTGCGCCCTCTCTGTTCCACACGCTGGATAATGCAGCTCCCAGCCGTAAATGCTTTTCTTGACCAGTATGAGGTCATACTAGATTGGCTTGACGCGGCATCGAAAGAAGATGGTATGGATGCTGTCCCTCGAAACAATGCCACTAGCCATGTGTTTATCCATGGAGAATTTGGACGTTTCTACTTTTCCTTGCGTGTCCTGCAAAAGCTTTTGCTTATTTTAAGCCCTGTACATATCGCTGTTGAGAAACATGGGATCAATGTCGGAAAGGTACGTGAATTACTGGAAGCCGTATCATCAACAGTTTCTTGGAATGCAGCAACAGAAAGTGAGACATCTGCGTTGTTTGACGCATGTAAAAAATTAGCTGTTGATATGGATTTGCAGTTGCCATCTTTGCCGCGTGGCCGTGGTAGACGTACTGCAAGATCTTTCGATGACCAGCAACAGCAACCGTTTTTTTCTACCGTAGATGCTTACTACCAAAGCATTTATTTAGACGCATCAATGTTCTTCTTCACTTTTGTCACGTTATTCACAGCAGGCATGAAAACGATCAATGACATGGAAACAGTTCTGCTTGCCAAGGATCAAGCATCAGAAGAGAACAGAGCTGCTTTTGAAAATGTCTCTGCCACATATAAAGATGACATAGACCCAACGCTTCTGCGTCTGAAATTGCAACAGCTGGAAAGTTTTCAACAGCAAAAACAGATTTTTGTTTCAACTATGTCGCAACTGCTTGATCTATTTGCAAGCAATGAAACAATTTCATTAATGCTTCCAAACGTGGTCCGCATTGTGAAAATATACTTATCGTTGCCTTCCACCACCTGCGAGGCGGAGCGATTGTTTAGTGCACTCAGGCGCATAAAAACCTACTTGCGATCTACCATGACGCAACAGCGATTGAACCACGTCCTAATTTTAAATGTTTATCAAGCTGAAGCTTCACGGTTAGGCCTACAGCTTGACCAGTTGATTAACAGTTGGATTGACAGAGCTGCTGTTCGCAAAAATACTTTTGCCAAATGTTAAGTGTCAGAGCAGCAACGTAACAATAAAATTCACGACATAGCCTACCTCCTGTGCTTTGTTTTAAAGTTGCTTTGTAAATTATCGAGCTACAAATCAGGTGTGAAAAGACAATTGCATCTACGAAACACGCTTAGTAAAAATCAAACAAAAACACGCAGTTTGAAAGTTTTTAGGTTGCCATATTGTGCTATCCGCCACCCCATGCAAAAATAAAAGTCGGCGCCTATGAAAATACCCCAAAATGACCAAATTATGGCTAAAATCGTGATTTTTCAGGAAAAATGGTGGCCATTTTAAATTTTTACTCTGCACACTTTTTTCTTGGAACTCAGACCAAAAATTTTGTCATTTTATGTTGAGATAGGTTAAATGGAACACAAAAAAACTGTCCCTAAAGGAAAACTAAAAATTGCCCATTTATAGCCCACTGCTATTAAAAGATCTACTTATTGCAACAAGAGCGCTGCTCCTAAGATAACAAAAGAAACAGAAGTACGGTGGCTGATAAACGCCAGCATGGTGCCGTTGAATCATAGTAACAATGATTGAAAAACGTTTTTCTTGATTTCTTCCGCTTTGTTTTTTCTTGGGATTGTCAATAACGAGGTGTAGTTTGCTCAGTTTAGTATCTACGCGTATTAAGAGCTAAAGTTCAAAGTGACTACATATAAGTCGAAGTAGCCTACAGGCCTCAAAATCCGGTTTTAGCCGTCGATCGTCATGCTTAATTACTTTATCTTAATTATAATTCTTCGCCATTTGAGAACTATAACTACGGCTTTAGAAGGTTTTTTAAAAATCAGTAAAGTCACTCTGAAAGGCTTTCATCAGACCAACGACTTGCGCTGGAAGAGTCAAAGCGCTGTGTAGCTTGTCAATACGTCACATAACTGATTAACTTCCCCCGAACGAGGTTGTGTGGCTTATTGCGACTTGCGTCACAATACTCTGGGCAGGAGTCGGAAAATTTCTACACCAACGCTACTGTTTTCTGCTGTGCAAAGTTTCACAGGCTTTTTCTTTAAGTTTATTTTGCGTGTCATGTGAGCAAAAGTGAATTTTCCTTGGGTCTTTTCTTTCGTACTGTAATTCCAAAACTTAACAAATTTTGTTGCATCTTGCTGTAATAGCCTACTCGTATAATCTTATTTAGTAACCAACCTTGCCGTATCATTATTACCTGGAGATCAAAGCCAGACATTGTGACGTAAAACTTGAACTAAATTGCGCTTGATTAGTGTAGAAGTACCTGTACTCCTAGTCCTATCGATTCTTAGCGAAGAATTCACCTTTGTTACGCTGATTCAATGTCATCAATCCTCGAAGCAACGTAAAAATCGAAAGTTTTCCTCTTTGAATGGAAGCTAAGGGATACAGTATTCACATTTTCTAGATGCGCGCTAGAATGCGCTGGAAAATACATTATTGCAATAATTGTTCGTGCCATGCAATGACGATTTGCATCGCTAGTTCCTGTGTTATTTCTCGGCGGACAAATATGACCGATCTAGAACTAGATGGTACTTCCCGCGGACATCACATGCTGTTACAGCGGACATGTCCGCCGTGAATTTCGAGGCCTGAGCCTACATTATAAAGCTTGGCGATATACAATGGCAGTTAAGAAACCAAGGGTAGATTGAAACAAGGCAGATTGAAATGGCGAATTGGCAGATTGCAGAAAGGGCAGATTGAAACCAAGGGTATGAAGTTGAATCTTGAAAAAACAAAAGTGATGGTGAGTGGAGCAGAAGGAACAGTTGTTGAGAACAAAGTAGATCCCTGTGGAATATGTGGCAAGAGAGTGATGAGAAATTCAATGCAATGCAAGGAATGTGGAAAGTGGGTACATGTGCAAGATGTGCTAATGTCAAGAGAGCGGCAACAAGATTGGCGAAGTGTTTTGTTTGTGGGAAATGCAGTAAAGGAAGGAATGAAATGGAAGGCCATGATGATGAGTTCTGCCATGGCATTGAAACAGTGACAGACTTCTGTTATCTGGGTGATCGGATAAATGGAAGTGGTGGATGTGAAGCAGCGGTGATAACAAGGGCAAGATTGGGCTCGGCAAAGTTCAGGGAATGTGGGGAAATGTTGCATGGCAGAAAATTTTCACTAAGGATGAAAGGAAAAGTATATCGGAGCTGTGTGCGGCCTGCAATGCTATATGGTAGCGAGACATGGGTATTGAGAGAGAGTGAACTGGCAATCCTGAGAAGAACGGAAAGGTCAATGGTGAGAGCAATGTGTGGGGTGAAAACGAGAAGGGAAAAAAGGACTGACGAATTGTTGAATATGCTAGAGATGAGAGAGACCATAGACCAACTGGCAAGGGCAAATGGAGTAAGATGGTATGGACATGTGATAAGGAGGGAAGAAGGAAGTTTTCTTAGAAAGGCACTAGATCTAAAGGTGGATGGGAAGAGGAAACGCGGTCGTCCAAGAAGAACGTGGAAACGACAAGTGAAGGATGAATTTAAAAAAGTCGGACTGAAGGAGGAAGATGCAAGGGACAGGGTGAAATGGAGAAAAGGGATTAAAACAATTGCTGCGCAGAAACAATCAGCCACCCCCACTAGGGTGTGTCGTGTGCCCCCAAAAATTTAAAAAATGGTTAAAAACAAAATTATTTTTTTTGTGGGTGAGGCTTGACTAAAAAAGCAAAATTACAAAATTTCAAAAAATTTGGTCAAGGTTTAGGTGCTCCACATCCCAATTGCCTGTATCCCCTTGTTGGCTTGACGATAGGGTGGATTGAAAAATTTTTTTTTTAATTAAAAAAAAGGGGGTCTAGACCACTGACAAATTGGCTAAAAACAATAACAAAACTGGTTTCAGGGAGTTGTACCACATATTGGCCGTTCTACCCCCATTTTATGGGGGAATACCCCCAAAATTCTCAAATCGGATGTAACTTTGGAACTGCTGGTGCTAGGAACATGAGTTTGATATCAAATGATGCAGAATCATAATGTTTCTATCTGCTCTATGAGGATTTTTTGCCTTAATTTCACTAGAAAAAAAGTTATGACAAAAAGCGTATATTTGACAATGTTTTCGACAAAACGGTAGCGCAGGCACAAGGTAATGGGTAAATGCACATGCTGTACTGCATATGTTAATGCAGGTCACAGATGACTTGGATACTTTTGCTTATTGCATCTGCAATAAATATACAGTATGGTATGCATAATATACGGTACACACTACACATGATGTAGAGAATACAAGGGTTAATCGAGAGCATGTAGGCAGTGGTCTAACGGTACAGTAGTGTGACTGGAAATACAATATAGTGCTCGTGTCATGTACACACACAGTAGCAAGTAACAAATTTACTGCACGACCTGGGGGTTACTAACTGGACTGTTCAAAGTGTAGGTGCATAAAACAAATACTGTAATTAGTAGACATAAATGGTGATGGGTAGACTGTGATCTGCCATGAAATCATTGTCAAGGAAATACCAGCACACAGATTGATATACTCCATACTGCTGCATGTGCTAGACTACCTGTACTACAACTACTACATTGAGACTTTAGCAACCAGCACAAAAAGGTGAACATGTCAATCTAGTGGGAATTCCTTCTTGCTGTTGAATTCTTTCATAAGTTGACGAGATCGCACCTTCTGACGAATCAGTCCATCCCTTCTTTCAAAACCTACAGCATATAAGCTTGCTTTAACAGTCACTAGCTTAACGTGACACTCCACTGCTTGGTTGTGGCAAGGATAATCCATCCGCAGAGGTTTGTCGATGACATTGTCAAGCTGTTGATCTGCTAGCGATCTCATGATAGGTGGCTCAGACTTATGAACTGTGCCAAGCTTCACAAGTTGGTGGTATGATTTTACTTTAGTATTAAGCTGTGGCACAAGAAATCTGCATATTGCAGGTGGCATGGCTGGTAAAATTTCCTTTCTCAGCTTTCGATTTTCATCTTCTGCTTTTTGTGAGGAGCCAACATGATTCTTGCTTTGCTTTTCCTGTGCTTGTGCACCTAAGGAATAGATTTGTTGGCCTGCTGCTCATCTAACTTGGCAGTCTTCATCACCTAGCATTCCAACAATGACATTTTCAGAGTGAGCGAATAATGCATTGCATTCCAAAACCTTCTTGGAAATCTTTGACTTCTTGGTTTGGGAAGATTTCTTTGCAACATGTTGAAGAAGTTTTTTGACCTAACAGATAAATGAATTGTGGTGTTTTATTTCAAACCAAGGTGGGAAGCAAACCTTGATGCAGTACTCAGACAAGTTCATGAAACTTTTGGAAGGGTTGATTGCATGAGTGTATTTACGAAGTAGCCTACAAGCAAGTGTTAGCCACCTTGAATGACATAATTCCCCGACTGACAAAAACTGCAAGTCTTCATCAACATTCAACATGCCCAATTGCCCAAGCACAATGCAGGCATAATCTATATATTACACTGGTCAACAAAACTTGGTGTATTTCAGCTACTTATGCACGACATGGCCTGGATTTCTGCATATAGCAAAATACGTATAATATATATGTGCAATAAACGCAACGTCAAATCTTCCACTTTTGACAAAAGTAACAATTTGCTGTCATCATATCTCACATACCTGACGTGATAGGATAAATCTGAGGTCAGCTTCGGATTCAGCACCCCAAAATTACTCTAAATCAATTTTCAAAGTTCATAGAGCAAAAATCGTGTAGACCAGTGTTATGTTAAAACAAGGTATTTATGGAGTATGGGGGTCGAAATTCCTGTATTTTTAACTGCAATGTGGAGCACCTAAACATTAATATTTTTTGCTGAAACTTCATATTATTGTTGTTTCAGTGAAACCTCACCATTGAAAAAAAATAATACAAAAAATATGAACATTGGGGCACACGACGCACCCTAACCCCCACTAGTGGGGAACAAACCGACGATGGATTATGATGATGATGATGAGTTAGACGCAAACAAACATCGATACTGACAAACAAACATCAGCATTTTGAATGTAAGCAGTCAGTCGGCTAGAAAGTTTGCCCCCCCGGCAATTTTCAAAACCCGGCGCCTATGGCCGAAGTCGCTGATTGGAGTTGCTGAAACAGCTCACCAGTCACCACGCTATGTATCTTGAAATAATAGTTGACAAACCGGATTTTGGATTAAGGTTATTTTGATAAACCGAACCTTGCTTTCGGGTTAGGGTTATCAAATTAAGATTACACTGGAATGATCTATTCATTTCCAACTAACATTTCTAGAAAAAATTACAAAGAAAAATTCACACTCCTTTTGTGGTGGCCCATAAAAATTCAATGATTAATTAAGGGGAAAATTATGAAATGTTTGCGGGAACTCCAATCAGCGACTTCGGCTTTGTTCTATTTTTTTCTCTCGATCTTTTCCATGGGCAAAGTGTTCCAGAGACGAAATAGGTTGCATCCTTTGACTTATGATGCTAATTTGAAAGCGAAAAGCATGACTTGTAGATTGACTCTTGAATGGTGAATTTTTGATTAAGAGCATTTTGCTGAATTTTGATTTTTTTACCAATCTGTTGCAGTAGCAGGCACAAAACAGAAAGGTTATGACTTCTTTTGCTGTTTAATCTATTCTATATAATAATATATTGTTGCTGAAGAAAAAAGTTAAGGTACGGTACCATACTCAGATACTGAGCTTTGGGGAATGAGATAAGGTTCTCATTATACTAAGCCTTCGGCACTAAAGAGAGTAGGGTGGCCGGTTCCTTTCTCTCGGCCGCCTTTACTTCAGCAACTATGCCCACCTAATTTATTACACTACACCCTGGGTAGAGGTGAGTGTTGTTTTTCAACAACCAGCTGAAGCCGGGAGTCGAACCAGGTTTGTATAATTGGAAAGCCAATGCCTTATCCGTTGTGCCATCCCACTGCTGTTGCTGAAGTAGCTCAGTAGTATTTCAACAATAACCATTATTTGCAACTTTACCTCACTAAATAACTATTCAGCGTACTTGCTTGCTTATTTAAACACTTAACCAGTGTAGCAGTCTGGACCTCATAATGGCCCAGAGGTTGCAGATATTTATTTATTGCTTCTAAAACCGTCGCTAATGTAGGCTACCAGTACATCAAATAATCTGACTGACAATTGTAAGTATTAACTGGGAATCATCTTCACTTTGGTCCTGAAAGATTATATAGCCTGCCGTATGTTGCTTAAATAAAATGACTTGCGTTTGTCTGGTAACTATATAATATATACTAAGTTCCTGATTATTATATAGTCACCAGAAGAATGCAATTAATTTTATTTATCAAATGCCTGGTGAATAGACCTCCCCAATCCCCGGACTTTCTTTTGTTTTCATCTATATTGTGACTTTTCTGCATGGGTTTTCAATGCTGATTTCAAAAATATGCATAAATATCTTTTTCGATCAACGTCTGGGAAGTTATTTGCTGTTTCTTGGTAACAACTTTTCATAAAAAGTACAAAAATCCCCTTTAAAACCCCTTTACTTTTAACCTAGTATACTGATATCTAGATTATCTGAAAGCATTTCTTCTACTGAAGAATTAAAAAAAAAAATTATTAAAATTGGACAATTGGTACCAGAGTTATGATCGTTTAAGTACCCAGATTACGCAGTCACGTATGACTGATTTTTGTTAATTTATTGCCAAATGATACTAGAAAAATGGTGAAAGTTGCTGTCAAGGGGTTTTTGGGGGTAAGGAGTTCAAAAAATATATTAAAAAGTGTCTCAGAGCAACAGAAAAAAAGTTATTAATAAATTGATACGAACAGTCACGCATGAATGATTTTGTCGCAGTCGCTTCATTCCTACAACGAGATGTATTCCTTAGGCACCACAAACGTTAAATGCCTTGAGTCATAAACAGTATAACGTGGAACCGATCATCTCAATGTAGCTAACATCTGGGTACCCATTGCACTAGATGTTAGAGTACACGCTTCATTGCTCGGAAAGAGCTCTGATCAAGTGCAAGATGGTCACAGTCCGCCACAATTTCAATAGCATCTCTCACCCAGCATAATGTAGTCTATGTATCTAAATCATGTGGCAAAAAATAGATTAAGTCAGCTGAACTTAACGATAACCTTCTGTAATGCATTTCAGGTTTCACTATTGATCAGTTAGCATTTACTACTTGTATCTTGTATGATTATATAACGTATTGTATACACTTCTGTCTAATATTCCATGTGTATTCATTTATCCATCATGGAGCTGAGGAAGAGTAAAATGAACAATGGTGGTTTGCTTGGTAATTTGCAGCCTTTAAAACATTTTAAGGAAGGACAATTTAGACCAACTACTGGAGATGTTCTTCAAAAATACATATATCATCTTCAATTAAATCCTTGCAACCACCAGAGTGGGAAACTCGCAGCTTGGGATACAGCAGTATGTCTAGCAAAAGTATGGCAGCCTGCTTACATTCCACTGATGACAAAACAAAACATCCAAAACAAAATTATTCATTTGGTTGATGAATACAAGAAATACAAACATGCCAAAAAGGAATCTGCTGCATTAATTAAATTCCGAGAAACCAGGGTTGTTGGTATTTTACCCGACCCAAAAAAACTCGGGTGTTTTTTTTTAATAAAACCCACTTAAAAAAAACCAAAAAAACTCAT
This sequence comes from Aplidium turbinatum, assembly GCF_918807975.1. Taxonomy (NCBI): domain Eukaryota; kingdom Metazoa; phylum Chordata; class Ascidiacea; order Aplousobranchia; family Polyclinidae; genus Aplidium; species Aplidium turbinatum. The sequence goes on along the minus strand of NC_137477.1, from coordinate 16,543,047 downwards.
AAAAAAACCCAGAGCATCATATTTGTCCAGTTTTTATTGGAAAATTAAAAAAATGAACAAAAACACTACAAGGCACTTAAAACAAACTTTAAATTCAATTCAATTCAATTTATTTTTCTTTGTCAGAATACAAAAGAAAACATATTGATATGATATTGTGAAAAAGAAATACAGTAACAAAACCAACAAAAGGCAAAGGTGGCAAAACCATAATGGTTTAAGACGTGCATAAAAGGATCTAATATTGCGGTATATGCATCGATAAATATAGTTAAGCACGGCCACCAAACCTGATACATTAAAACAAGTAGATGAATAAGTTAAGAATCAGTCGCCTCCTCGTTCCTAAAACAACTGGAGCGTCAATTCTTAAAGCAATGAGAACACGACTGAACCCAACAACATCACAAAAACAAACTAATACACACACACATATTGTAATTACATAAGATATTGTAATTAACACAAGGAATTAGGACTTAAGGATGTGATTGTGAAGTAAATTTCCAAGAATAAACTCAAAACGCAGTGGCACAAAAATCAAGTAATGTCACTTTGTGTATACTACACTAAAACTCATTTATGCAAGAAGGCATTATAGTTAAACTGGTGAAAGTACTACTCTACTGTAGTCTGTATAATATATATGATGTGAATTGCAATTTAGGAGGCTATTTACCAATTACAAATTCTGGATTCTAACGCATGGCTGTTTCAGAGCATTTTCCTAAATGGCCATTGGCCACGAAATCGCTCAATGGCTCATCCATTACTATATATAATATATATATAAATGATAAAAAATATTTAAACATGATGGCATAAATGCTCCTTGCCTTCAAATCTAAAGCAAATGATGCAATAATGTGATTTCTACCACAGTAGCATCAACTTGGTATAGAAATCAGTGGATGATGCAACATCCAACTTGATCTTGAAATTAATGGAGGATGCAACATTCAAGCAACAACAGCCCTAGTGCATTATTTTATTGAGTTATGCAAGCATGTACTGTGAGTGAAAGGCACTTCATTCGTAAAAAGTAGTTTTGAGGTGAAATAAGCATGAATCTACCTTTTTTTTGCATCTTTTTTAAAAAAACCCAAAAAAACCCGGGTTTTTTAAAAAAAACCCGGGCGGGTTGGGCTTTTTTAAAAAAACCCGGGTTTTTCTCAACCCTGCGAGAAACACTCACAACACTATTTGTGATATCTGCTAAGAATGCCGAAAATCTTATTAACAAAAACAAATCGTTGCTACCAAAAGATAAGGTAGAAGGTATACAGTTTCTTAAATTACTTGAAACAAACCAACCAGCATCTCTTGGACCCCTTTGAAATGCTTCAAGAATTATGCATTGAAGAATCGAATAAAGGTAATAAATTATGATGTATGTTTGTTCCTCAGTGCAGATTCGACTTAATTTATTGGGAAGATGACGAGGAGAGTAAATTAAGTCCTGAGGTAGATGGCTGAGAATTTGCATTTATTTGTAAAAAACGTCTTGTTTATGCATCCGTATCAAAAATTAATAGTATGTTACTTTAAAAATCATTGGGCTGTTAAGCATACTGGGAACAAACATACATCACACTTTATTACCTTTATTCGATTCTTCAATGCATAATTCTTGAAGCATTTCAACCTCTTTCTATCAAGGGGTCCAAGAGATGCTGGTTGGTTTGTTTCAAGTAATTTAAGAAACTGTATACCTTACTGCCTTATCTTTTGGTAGCAACGTTTTGTTTTTGTAAATAAGATTTTCGGCATTCTTAGCAGATATCATAAATAGTGTTGTCAGTGTTTCTCGAAATTTAATTAAGGCAGCAGATTCCTTTTTGGCATGTTTGTATTTCTTGTATTCATCAACCAAACGAATAATTTTGTTTTGAATATTTTGTTTTGTCATCAGTGGAATGCAAGCAGGCTGCCATACTTTTGCTAGACATACTGCTGTATCCCAAGCTGTGAGTTTCCCACTCTGGTGGTTGCGAGGATTTAATTGAAGATGATATATGTATTTCTGAAGAACATCTGCAGTAGTTGGTCTAAATCAGGGGTCGGCAAACTGCGGCCCGCGCCACGCGGGCCAATTGCGGCCCGCGGACAAACTTTTTGCGGCCCTCGAACGATCTTACTTTTAGTGCATAAACTAAAGTTTCAACATTATCTACGCATGAATTTATTTTATATCATAACAAAAAGCCCTTTAACATGTGTCCCGACATTTACTCGGTAACTCCCATGTATGATACGCTACAAAATCTCTCAAAATTATGGTCTGACGTTACTCAAAATTATGTATGCTACCGCACTGTCGAGGAATGACGCAAGCGAAAGCACTCATTGATTATGTGTAATTATCAGTGCCGGATTAACCAAGTGCGCGGCCTGTAGCAGATTGATTTGATGTAGCCTACAGATAATGACTGGGAAGTAATTGAATATTTTATAGATTTGATATTTTTTTATTATAGTGTAGCCGCTCTTGCCCCATCATGTTTCGCAGATAGGCTAGCTTTTAATCAACTTCAATTTATGAAAATGATCTCTCTCCACTACAATTAGTTACCAACTTACCATCACACATAGATAAATGCGTAACAAATTGTCAATGTTAGGAAACGTGGTGTCAATATTGTTTTCTTCAATCGAAGTGAACTAGTTGAGTTCTGGAGAGGAGCAATTAATAGCAATGTGCTTTACGAATTGGTGTATGCCTTGCGACGTGGCTCCAGCGCAGATTGTAGGCTGTCCAATGCTGCAAGGAAATCTTCCACCGGGAATCTGTCTTTAGTTGATATCCGTTGCATCTGAAACTGAACGGCCACTGCCTACATTCTCATCGTGCGTTCGATTTTGGAGAATTCTTTTTGTGCTTGTTGGTCGGTAATCCGGCACTTGAGTCAGCTTCTGCGCCACTGACTCAACCTTAGCGAATTGTTCTCTAAAAGTTTGTAGGGATCTTGTCCAAGGCAATCGGCAAGATTGATACTCTTCTCACTGGTGTACACTGTACAGTACAGTCGAATAATCTTAGTATCGTGGGCTCGTGGCACTCGATCAGGCAGTTGCCTCCAGCGGAAATTACTGGCTTTTAAAGTTTACAATAATTAGGAAGGGATAAGACGTTGGGACTAAGTAATTTAATCCTACAACTATAATATTCTCCCATGCCATTTCAGTTTGCAAGCCAAAAATTACTTACCAACCATGTTCGACAGTTTTTTTGCTAAAAAGATGTTTGCTCACCAAGCGCGGGGCCTTGTGAAGCGTGGGGCCTTGTGAAGCGCGGGTCCCGTAGCAGGTGCTACATCTGCTACTATAGTTAATCCGGCGCTGGTAATTATGATGTAAGAGAAGCGAAACTGATTTATGCAGTAACTTTCCACAGTATTCAGTTGGGATGAGCACTTTTCAGAATGCACTATTCAGAAATCAGAATGAGAGTTGCAGGTGCGCCATGATTTTAAGGATAATGTGGCGATTGTTTATAGGTTGAAATTTATGCGGCCCGCACGTTACCGGAAGTTTGTAGATTTGGCCCAGTAGTACAGAAAGTTTGCCGACTCCTGGTCTAAATTGTCCTTCCTTAAAATGTTTTAAAGGCTGCAAATTACCAAGCAAACCACCATTGTTCATTTTACTCTTCCTCAGCTCCATGATGGATACATGAATACGCATGGAATATTAGACAGTAGAACTGTATACAATACGTTATTAACTTATTATTATAATCATGCAAGATACAAGTAGAAATGCTAACTGATCAATAGTGAAACCTAAAATACATTACAGAAGGTTATCGTTAAGTTCAGCTGACTTAATCTATTTTTTTACCACATGATTTAGATACATAGACTACATTATGCTGGGTGAGAGATGCTATTGAAATTGTGGCGGACTGTGGCCATCTTGCACTTGATCAGAGCTCTTTCCGAGCAATGAAGCGTGTATTCTAACATCAAGTGCAATGGGTACCCAGATGTTAGCTACATTGAGATGATCGGTTCCACGTTATACTGTTTATGACTCAAGGCATTTAACGTTTGTGGTGCCTAAGGAATACATCTCGTTGTAGGAATGAAGCGACTGCGACAAAATCATTAATGCGTGACTGTTCGTATCAATTTATTTATAACTTTTTTTCTGTTGCTCTGAGACACTTTTTAATAAACTTTTTGAACTCCTTACCCCCAAAAACCCCTTGACAGCAACTTTCACCATTTTTCTAGTATCATTTGGCAATAAATTAACAAAAATCAGTCATGCGTGACTGCGTAATCTGGGTACTTAAACGATCATAACTCTGGTACCGATTGTCCAATTTTAATAATTTTTTTTTTTAATTCTTCAGCAGAAGAAATGCTTTCAGATAATCTAGATATCAGCATACTAGGTTAAAAGTAAAGGGGTTTTAAAGGGGATTTTTGTACTTTTTATGAAAAGTTGTTGCTAAGTAACAGCGAATAACTTCCCAGACGTTGATCGAAAAAAATTTTTATGCATATTTTTGAGATCAGCATTGAAAACCCATGCAGAAAAGTCACAATATAGATAAAAACAAAAGAAAGTCCGGGGATTGGGGAGGTCTACTGGTGAGTGGTGAGCAATCTCTCTATTTACCATTATGTTGCTTGGTAATCAGAATTGAGCATTTTGACAATGACAGGCTTGTTGATAACTTTGTTAAGGCTCAAACTAAAGGTTGATAAACTTGGATTGTGCAGTTAACTAGATAAATTAGCAAGTGGAATCTTTTGATTTGTGATGGCATCTGGGGCATTACACAAACAGGTTTTGAGGTTTCCTCCTAAAAGCATATATAGAAGTATCAAATAGTAGATTTTACAAATTTTGAAAATGATAACGTTTGTTCCATAGGTACAATAATACATAATATATGAGTACTGAGTAGTTTTGTTGCAGACATATAGTGTGGTGTATATGCTGTATTTAATTTAAATTAAACACATTTTTGCAGAAATTTTAGCGCTGTCTCTGATACTACTTTAAGATTTTACTCAGACAAATATCTTACAACCTCGAATGCTCATGCCATACAATCACCGATTATTTAAAGCAATTCTAAGGTTTTTTGAAGAACATTAAAGTGAACTGAAACAATGTATAGAGGAGAAGCAAGTGGTAAAGGTTGGTATCATATTTATTGTATGGTATAGGACATTCATGTGATCATATGATAAATGTATTTACGATAGATCGTACTTACTGGAATGTAATGAGACTCTAGTGACTAGTGAGGTGTTAACCAATATATAATAATTATGTAATAGTAATAATGGTGTTGCAAGCACAGTACCGGTAGTCCTTTTTCACTTTACATAATAAATACAGGAGGAGTTACCACAGTACAGTACCACAGTACCACAGTACAGTAAGCACAGTACCGGTAGTCCTTTTTCACTTTACATAATAAATACAGGAGGAGTTGAAAAATGAAACAGAATACTGTACTACCAGTACCAAAGAGACCATCAACAGAGAACAAACACCAAGAAAACAGTCAAATACTACCTAAGGCAGTGATTCCTAAACTTTCTGCAACTCCAGCAAACTATTCAAAGGCGCCCAATGAAAAAAAGTTTGAGAACCACTGACCTAGGTGTTGCATCATAAACACTTGAACCTCCACTTCGAATACAATGAATTATGACACAAACAAATGATGCACATTGTGTAATCTGAAAGTTTGTGCAAATTATATTATTTAACTCCTGTTAACTTTTAACCCATTTACGGCCGGTGTCCTTTTAAAAGGACATCGTTTTGAATGCATCAGTATTGCATTATCTTATTTTGATTGAATCATTTTGGACTTGCTAGTAGTTGTTTAGGGTCTGTTTTGGAAGGTGTTGATAAATATTTGCGAACAACGTACTTTTTCTGAGTTTTATGAAAGTTTGAAAATTGTTGAAAAATGAGAAAAGCCAGAAGAAGTGAAGTGAGGAGGAGCATGCAAGTTTTATTGCCTATTAGTAATAGATATGAATTACGTATCTTCATAGTTTGACACTCTATAATATTATGCTTCCTACTACACTCTAATTTGTGTAAGAGTCATTCCATTATAATTCAACCAATTTTGAAGAAATTCTACACCACCATCTCTTAGATTTTCTTTATTTTTACATGTTTGGTACATATTTTAGACTAATATTCATAACTGTTGGAAATTGGAATTTTTTTGATACCTTGTGTCGTTTTCAAGTTATCGCAATTTAAAATTTGACATTTTTGCCACTTGTGGCACCATTGTGCATGGGAATATTTTGGGAAAATGTTCTAAAGTCACCATTTCTTGTCCAATTATGATGAACGAAGTGTCTATTCCCATGTTCTCATGGGTGAGAAATTCAATTATGCTATTAAAATATCAAAAAAACAATTGCTTGATATGAAAATCCTCATGTTATTTTTTAAAAGTTACTCAAAATTTAAGGCCCCCCCACTACCCCATGATTGCATAAATTTTTTTCTGATTGGCTCCATTTTGTAAAGTGATTGTTTATTTACCAAGAAATGAAAAATCTTTCACTGAACTTTTCTCTAAGTGCTTTTATCACATTAACTATTAGCATACCCGTTGCAATTCCATCATAGACTGGGCCTCCAAAGCCATATTATGACATGACCATCCAAAGCTAAATTCGATTTGATGACGAAACCAATGCTCGGTCATGAGCTGGAGCCGACGACTGTCAGTGGTGTATACCGACTATACCGTATAGCTATGGTTTGTGCCGCCCGCGGCGGACCATGATTTTGCACCCCTGAACGCGTAAAGTAGGAACAAGAAAATATAATTCGAGCCAAATCCATTTCAAAAAAAATTTTTACTATGGTTTTTCGTTTATTCTGCCGCCACAAGCTTCCGACCAAGGGGGAGACTGCCTACTGGGGGGGCATCCTCCCACTAGCTGCGCCGATGGTTACGTAAATATAATATGTTCATCCAATAACTTTGAAACGCCCTTCAAGAAAGATCTGACAAATTTCTACCGAAGCAAACACCTGCTTATGTTAAGGTATTGCGAGATTTATATTTGACCATGTGGCCGGTGACCTTTTAAAAGGCAAACAAAAAAATGTATCAAAAAAGCAAAAATCATCAAATTTTTTTAAATTAATTAAAAAGTTATGGCAATACAACTTTGTGGCTGAAATATTTCCTAAAAAGAGCCATGGGAACTTGTAGTGCCTTTTAATGGGTTAAGTGAGTTTCTCTCATACTACCTGGAAGACTCCTATAGTACCACAGCTCGGGAACCACTGACCTAAGATATATCGTATAAACCACGGTACATTACTGCAAGAAACATCGTAATTACGTGGTAGTACAATGAAGATTCTGCATAAATAAATAAAATAATAACATTATGTGAATCGCTAGTCCATAGCAGTGGTAGTCTACCAGTTTTTAGACAGTGCTAGGTCAGTTTGTTTAATCAAGAAAATTCCTTGAAATTAACAAGTTAAATTTCTTGAAATTGTTACAAACAATTTTTCTTTAAAATAAATCATTTTGTTAAGGTAGATTAAGAAAGAATTCTTGTCACATGTTATCTTTACTGGAAGCAGCTATTTGAAGAGAAACAATGTTGTTTTGTGACTAAAGAGCAAACACAATTGTGGACCTGGAGTAATGTTCAGACAATCCATTAGCTCACTTAATGGTTGCTTCCAAGCATAATATTTGTAAGGTATGTCCAGTGTCTTAATTCAGAGAAAGTTGTCAATTTTTCAAAAAGAAACATAATGGTAAAAGTTATTACATACTTTGTGAAAGAAACTTTCTGATTGACCTTAGAAATGGCAGTCTTTTTGATATGTTTTTTTTGTTACTGCTTCTGGACTGATTTTGGAAAAGCTAAAGTTAATATGAGGAAAAGTACCTTTGAAGTAGCCTACTAGACAACTATGTAAATGACAACTATGTAAATGAGTACATGGCATTTATGAAAATCAAAAAATTTGAAAAGAAAGCAAAAATATGGGTCCACGTTTTTTAGGAGCTTGCCAAATATGTGTGCGCACTGTGGCAACTGTATGGCGTCTGGTCATTTAGGTGCTATTCATATTCAGTGTATTATGATCAAAAATTGTATTGAATTTCCTCTTCCCCAGTACCAAAATCGTGCAACCCCACTGAACATACCCTCAATACAATGTGGTTCACTGGGTTGAGAAAGCCAATTATGTCGTCTACATAAAACATTGTATGCGAGTGTTGCATCATATTGTTTGTTTTAAATACAAAATCTATTCAAACATTTGTCAATGCGCGCTGACTATGATAGGCTAATTTTATACAATATAACTTGCTGGTTATAATTGGCAAATGGGCATTTTTTAAAATTTATTTTAATTCGAAAAGTATTTCAAATGCCCCCCTCCCCTTGAGAAAATCCTGCGTAGGCCACTGTCTGCAGTATTATGATAAAGCATTTAATGAAATAGACTTTAGTGGGAATGGCACCTAAATGACAAGGTGCCGCACCTAAATAATCTTACGCAGCAGTGTGCAGTGCACCTATTTGGCAGGCACCTAACTGTCTGCATCTAAGTAAAAAATGTGCTCTGGAAATGAATGGGTATGCAACTATGCATGTGCAGTATTTTAACAAAATTAGAGGAACATTGTGAGTTGGTTGGAGAGTCTAAGGATCAGTATCTTATACATTTACGCCAAAGAATAAAACAAGTGTGATACTTGCAAATCATATTTTTTATCATATAGGTAAAATTAAAATGCATGTTTTGCAATGCACTAAATATGCCTAGGTAAAACAAGTTAAGAACAACAAAGTGTATTTCACCGATATTGGAATCATTTTAACCCAGCAAAACCATCACATATATTGTATGAAGGTGGTAAAAAATGTGCAGAAATTCTTGTTCATACTTCATAAAGAATTGCAGCATGTGTGGTGCAACAGCTTTGTGTCTGCTTTATATTGTAGAAAGACCAAGGAAATCTTCATGCAAATTTTACATTCGCTGCATTGTATAATGTCATGTTTGTGAATTTTTGATTATCTTGCTTTTATATGCTAACTTTGCTAGGTGCCATTTAACTCTAATTTTCTCAGACAAACCCACAAAGTGGCAGTGCACTGATTTTTCGTTTTGAAGTCACTGTTTTTACTGTTCCAAACCAGCAACTCAGTCTGTTTTTACATTATTTTGCAACATGCGCAGACGTTAAATCAATGTACAAAAGGGCTGTTTTGCTATCTGGATGCAAGATTGATAACTTTCCTATATATCTCACAGAGGCTTGCTGAATAGGCGTCAGTCATGCTCCAATGCACCTTTAAGGTTTTATTGGGCTTTGTTTCTCCATCCTTCAGCCATTTGTAATGTTTAATGTCTGAAACTCCATTGCTTTTTTCTTTTTGTCTTCTGTATGGTTCAGTTTAAATGCAGGTTTGATTTTGCTGGGACTCCACATCAGTAGTAATAATAATAATTTCAATTCAAGAATTCAGTGGATTTTGTACAAGAGTCTTCTATTCATATTCAATAGGCTAGCCTATACAATTGCTATAATCTACATAACTATAATCAAATCTGTAATAATCTTATTCTTGATTGCACTACAATTGTTTATGTTTTGTTTAGATCTGACAAGAATGGAGTTACTGCCAGTATCTGCACCAGTTTATGTAAGTAAATGTTTTTTATTGGTTTAATCTTCTGTTTGTCTTGGACTTCAAAAGTGTTGACAATTACAGAAGTTTTTAAATTTCGAACATAGTTAATTGGTTCCGGTTCTGGCCGGAACTGGCAAAACTGTAGGTAAAATATGAATAAGCTTACATGTTAGCTTTTTGTATTTCTTAAATATGCGTTCATGCTTTGTATGTTTATTTTCGGAATGGCCCGTTTCGGTGAGTCCCGTTTTGGTGAGTCCGACTCGGTGAGTCCGATTCGGTGAGTTCCCTATTTGGTAAGAGCCTTTTTCGTTGATTTTTTTTTAATTATTGGGTACTGTAGCCTAATTATCATTGCCGTTATAGGGTTAGGGGTTAAGGTTGGGGTTACGGGTTAGGGTCTTATTTCAACGTTTAGCGACGTTAAAACGATGTAAAAGCAACAATGATAATTAGGCTATGGTACCCGATAATTTTCAAAAGAAATTTCAAAAAAATCACCGAATAAGGCTTTCACCGAAAAAGGCTCTCACCGAATCGGACTCACCGAATAGTAGCAGACCCGTTTATTTTGCATGAAGTAAGCAGACATTAACTTCTTTTGTTAAATTTTTTTTGCACCAGTAGCCAGTACATCATCATCCATTTTTTTTTAAAGAAGCCTGGTCTTTATCCCGAAACATCATGGTTGACCAGTTGTCTGCAGCGACTTCTCCATCTCTCTCTATTGTTGGTATCTTTAACTTTTAGGTTTCTTTTGTTTATGTCATCTTTCACTGTATCATCCCATGCTTTCTTTGGCCTTCCTTTTCTCATTTTTCCTGTCGCTACCTTTTTCCAGACTTGCTTTGTCAAATTGTTCTCCTCCATAAGTTCAAGATGTCCAACCCATTTTAGACGATGACCAGTTGACCACACAAGTACTTTTTAATATTCTCGACATCGGTCCACTCTCTCAAGACATCATTTTTAATTTTGTCGAGAGGTATCTTACCACACATCATTTAAACCATCCTCATTTTTGTTGTTTGCATGTATCTACCTTTTCATTGCCCAGCGTTACTTCAATAACACATCACGCTTCTTGCACATGCCTTGTACAACCTTCCTTTTAATATGCGAGAAAGCATTCTGCCACAAAGGGTGCCTGACAAGTGACAACTTTTTTAACTTTTTCCAACCTACATGTATCCTTGCCGTCACTGCTCTGCTCTCTGCTGGTGCAATTATCTATTTCTAACATATCTCCAAGATTATGGAACTTCATAACAACTTCTATTTCATCGCTTCCTAGTTTCCCATGCTTCTCGTACGTTGCATCAGCTACAATACCCTCAAATCTTCTACACTCAAAACGCATCCCACTCTTTAATTTTCCATGAATGCCTGAACATCTCTTGTGCACCCAATACTCGCATTTAATACACTAAGTAGAATTGCTCTTTACACTCTTGCCACATATTGCGCATTGATCCAAAACATTGACTGTCAATACCTCTTCTGTACATATCATTCTTGTTCTCATTGCTTTCGTTTTATTCACATTCATTTTTAAACCTTTGTTTTCCAATGTAGTTTTTCATCTGATATACTTTTCTTCTACCTCTTTCCAACTGTCTCCTATAACACTAACTGGTCAGCGTACAAAATTTTTTTCATTGTCTTAAATCTAGTTCATTTCTGAGTACCGTACTGAATCTTAATGAACATCCACTTTCACTTCAAACCATTCTGAAATTTTATTTTTTAGTTTCATTGCTGTCTCAGCTTCCTTGTACATTTCTATCACTGCTCTATTTCATTCATTCCTAACACAATCGAATGCTTTTTCTAAATCAATGAAGACAAAATACAGTTCTTTTCCGACTCTTTCAAATTTTTCTAACATCTGTCATATAGCAAATATAGGTGTCCGACGTTTTCTTTGTAAACAGTTCTTCGTAAAGCAATTCTTCGTAAGCAATTTTTCGTAAAACAATTCTTCGTAAAGTTAATTCTTTGTAAAACAATTCTTCCCAAAGCATTTATTCGTGCATGCAATGGAGATTTGATGTATACGAAGAAATGCTTTACGAAAAATTCTTTTACGGATTTCATTTCACCAACAACTGTTTACGAACAATTGTTTTACGAAGAATTGCTTACGAAGAATTGCTTTACGAAGAATTGTTTACGAAGAATTCGCCTATAACCGCAAATATAGCATCTACTGTAGCTTTCCCTGGCGTAAAACCCATTTGAAATTCTGTCGGATTCGCTCTTCAAACACTCTTTCCAAACCTTTCATCAAATGTTCAAGCATTTTCAGGCTTTGATAGCTAGTTAATCTTTGGGGTCTGCTACTATTCGGTGAGTCCGATTCGGTGTGTTCCTAACCTCTAACCCCTAACCCTAAAACGGCAACAATGATAATTAGGCTACGGTACCCAATAATTTAAAAAAAAAATTAAAAAAATCACCAAATAGGGATTGGACTCACCAAATCGGACTCACCGAAACGGGCCATTCCGACATCTTTGTGTCATCTTTACCCTTCTGTATAAAGTGGTATAAGCACATTTTTTCTTCAGCCTCTTGGCATTTCTTCCCCATTCATTATGTCATTACTCATTACCAATCTGTGCTAGGATATGTTCCATTGCTTAATATTGCACAAACGAAATGCCTCAATTGGTATGCCACTTGGGCCAGCTGCTTTGCCTGATTTCATTCTGGACATAGCTCTCTTCACATCCTCTACTGTAATTTCTTTTACGGGTCCTTTATTTTGCTTTAATTCAAGAGTGTTATCCCACTGATTCTCTTTATTCAATAACTCTTCACAGTACCGTATTCCTTCTATAATTTCAACTTGTCTACCTACTCCATCTTCAACTGCCAATCTTTATTTCTCATGCAAGAGTTGTCAACAACATCACTTTCAGGCCTTCACCTGTGTTCTCGCCATGCGATAGATACATTTCATGTTTCTTCCACTCTCATTTTCTCATTCTTTTGTGCATCTTTCCTTGCATGTTTATGCATTGCATTTGCAATCACTCGTTTTGCTTTATTTTTGTATTCCACGTAGGCTACTCTGCGCTTGCTTTGTCACTTCTCTCTTTTCTCCATTTACGATACTTTGCTTTGTTTCTTTTAAAACTTGCTTTACTGCATCATTATTCCACCACCAGGTTTCTTTTTTACGAAAACCTTTTGATACTCCACAAACCTCTTTCATCATTCGTGCCACTCTTCTGTTGATGATTCTATGATGCCGCTATGATTCTGGAATTCACACGTCGTACCTCAATCACGCTATTTACTAAATCTATTTTTATCATCATTCCAACCCCACCATAACTTAGTAGAATCTCCACTCCAAAACAATTTGTATATATATTTCTTCACTCCCTCTTATTTTTGTGTTACCATAATATTTATGTATGATTTTTTGCAATCCTACTACATCCACTTTACGTCTTTCCAGCATATCCACAACTTCACTTTTTTCTGACGTTTGAGCCAACATTTTCTGTACCAAATCTGAAGGTCCAAATTTGGGTTGCCACCCACTATGTGAGGAAGGTCTGCTACTATTCGGTGAGTCCGATTCGGTGAGAGCCTTTTCGGTAAGAGCCTTTTTCGGTGAGTTCCCCATGTGGTGATTTTTTGAATTTTTTTTTTAAAATTATCGGGTACCGTAGCCTAATTATCATTGCCGCTTTTACATCGTTTTAACGTCGTTAAACGTTGAAATAAGACCCTAACCCCTAATCCTAAAACGGCAATGATAATTAGGCTACGGTACCCAATAATTTAAAAAAAAATCACCGAATAGGGCTCTCACCGAATAGTGAACTCACTGAATCGGACTCACCGAAACGGGCCATTCCGATGTGAGGACCCCTGATCTAGATAAGCTAAGAATGTGGAAGGTAACATAATATTGGACATTAACAACCGCAGGATTAATTTCTATTAATTAACTTCAACTAGGGCTTGTTTGAATATTCACGTTTTATTTACGTTGTGTAGGGTGGAGGGCTTGTTGTGGCTTTTCTTCCAGAAGATTACCAACTTCCTGATGATATCCGTGCATTTCTCGTGTTCAAGGGCAGTAGACAGCGACAGGTGACCGAAGCAAAAGTCTCCTTGGAGGACAATGCGTTTCATGCCGTTATTCCAGGTATGTGCATTTAATTAGACATTAACTTTGTTGAATAGAGATACCGGTCAGAGATCCGAGATACCAATCGTGGTTAGCCACTTTTTGTAAAGAAAGGTCTATTTAATAAAGGGTCCGTATGTTCAAAATGGCTTGGCCATGTAAAAAATGGCTAAAAGTTTGCAATGTTTGATCTTTTTATTTATGTTATACCGAAGTTTACCTCATTATTGCTTTCCAGGCATCAGCATGTGTTGATCTGAAAACAGAACTTGTATATATATATCGCTCACCTAGAACCGAACTATGTTATGTCCACTTTTTGCAAAAATCACTTTTTCAACTTTTCTTGGGTTTTGGACATAGCTCTATCTGATGGCATGCTCAGATTTCTCTTATGTCTATTATTTTAGCTTTTACCCTATGTTAAGTCCTGCAGAAATTTCAAAATTTTCAAACTAAACTGTGCTATGTCCTTATCTGGACTTAACATAATGTCAACCTATTAACTGTGTCTGGACATAACATAAAATGTTGGACTTAAACTAGTTGCTACTTTTGACTGATTGAAAATGCTGGACATAATACATGTTGTGAAAAGGTGATCTTCGAGTTTATTTATTGATGGTAAATTCTCAGCACCTTTATACCATTGTGTCACTCAAGATGACATAGGCTGGTCGCTATATGGGTCAGAGAACATCCCACAGCTTGTTTTCTGTGTGACAGGCTGCTATTTTGACAAATTGTTAAAGCATTAAGACCGACCTTTCAGTTTTTCTCCAGTCCAGTTTTTTCTTCAGTTATTCAAAACCAATACTACCATAGTGACAGTCACTGATTAATTTATCCAAGTTGTTGACTTCAAAAAATTTGTGAATGATTCACCACAATACTCACATATCATGCGAGGCTCAAATTTTGATTCTGACGTGAAAAAATACTGTGGAGCAAGATTATGCTATTAAAGTTTTGCAAGGTAAATCCAGTCAAGCTATACTTCAAGTACAAATATTCAGAGCCTTTCAGTGAGATAGACTTCATGAAATCAAGTCGACAGAACAGCAGACGACTTGCAACTGAACTTTCATTGCCGTTAGTTATGGAACTACCCAAACGTTACAAATTACAGCTTGTAGTAAAAAAGGACAAAAAAGCCGATTTGATGAAGTTATGCAAAAAACCTCATTCCTCCACACCACCACCACTTTTATGCAGACATTCCAGAAGTAGCTGAACAGTGAACACCAATGCTAGTTTTGCTTTTGTTTCAGCTGGACTCATCTTGACTACCAAAAGAACTGTTGAAAATTCTGAGATCCTAAGTATCAATTTTGCTGATATTTAGGTTGCAGAGTTATTGTCTTTCCTTGTAATTTCATTATGTTGTTTGTTCGTTCTGTAGATATATACTGTTGGAAATTAGCATAGAGATTTTATTTAACCATTCCTTGAATTCTAGTTTTATGAATGCATCATTGGTTTGTGACAATGATTAAGGTTGTCAGATCAACTAATTTAGTAAATATTATACAGTATTGTTTAATAAGTTACAGTGTTATGATTGGGATGTTTTTTTTTAATGTCCAGATGTTAATTTGGTTGAGCTGTTGGAGATTATTTCAAAGTCTGATAAAAGTTGGTGATTAGGCAGCTAAATTAGAAATTCAGAAATCTTAGTTATGGTTCTATCTAACAAATGTGATTGCAGCATAGAGCAATAAAGCTTTAAATGTATAGCAATAAAGCTTTAAATGTAAACTTTAGTAAATTTTAGCTTTAAACTAGATCTTTTGAGGAGGTCATGTACCAAAAGTCCAAAGAAGACCTGGCAGATTTTATAGCACTATTGCAGAAGATGTGTAAGAGTATGGCAAAAAAACAATTGAACATAATATCACATAAGTGAAAAGATTGTGTAGTATCAAAACAGGAAATCATGGTTCTGCTGTCAAAAAAGTTTACAAATGCTACCTGGAGGCTACTATCTCAATTTATAGCTCCATCTCAAATTGTTTCAATGTAAAAACAGTGGTTGCAATACTTCAATCGATTTTATAAGTATGCTACGTCCGTTATTTTATGAAATTACCAGTTAGAATTTTCAAAATCAAACAATGTTAAGTCCATCCGATACTTAAAAAAACACTATATTGCTCACCCTAGAAGTTGAAAAGTATCATAAATGATGCCTAACAACCAGCAAGATATTACTAGTCACGCTGGTACAAAATGTTGCATATATATCGGGAGATAATTTACAAAAACCCAATTCAAAATCTATTTTCCTGTTTTTCTCAAAACTTGAAAAATGGACATAACATAGTTTCGGTTCTAGGTGAGCGATATGTTTAAGTATTCAAAATATTTCTTTGTTCATTAGAAGGTATATATATGTTGAAGTGGCACTTGTCAGGTATCATGTTACGACGTGTAGCACACATGGTGTGTGACCAACCCTAGCCCTAGGCTTTTCAAGTTGTTTTAATTTCGATATTATAATATTTTGTATAAGGCATTAAGAGACTTTTTAGCGACCTATGGGCTGAGGCATTTATTTTGCGCTTGCAAAGTAGCAACTTGGGTATTTTCATGGTTTTAGTCTCACCATCGCTAACACCCGTGAGATTACGGCACAAGTTTTCTGAATCAAGGTTTTGCAAGGAAACAGGTGGCCTGTGGATTGCATCGTCATTCACCACATTTACAGATTTCATCACCTTCAATGCTTACTTTGTTTCTGTTGATTGTTTTTTCTTCGACATTATAGCTTTTGTTTAGCATCATCTTCACCACGATGTACTTTCTCTTGTCGACGCCTTGTCGTATGAAAACCTTTGCACGCGGTGCGTCGCTTAGTTTCAACAGTCCGAAAATCCTCGCTATGACCGGGTTTGTTGGGACTTTGACGTATTGTTGTAAAGCTGTGATAGCTATGGAAACATGATATTTTTTGGAATATTTTTCTCAAAAATTTCTATTCGAAGCCACAGTCATCATGGCGAATATAAAATTATAACGTTATCATTCAACGTATCACATGCTTAACAGTTTTTAATCTACAGTCCAGGGGTGACGAACCTTTTTGCAGTCGCGGGCCACTTTGTCAATCACAGATGAGTTATCGGGCCACACAACTTTTTAATCGTAACCTACTATGAAATCTTTTAGAAGCGACTCAAAATATTATCCATGAAAAGTAACATCTCTTATTAACCGATGCATATTGTGTTCATTCAAGCAACTATATGTTTCAATTCCTTTGCTTCGCTTCTTTGATTGCTTCTTTTATATTTAATTTATTTCTTTTTTTTGTTGAGGGTGGCTGCTTGACTAGAAGACCTTCCAGGTCACTTCGCAGCCAACCGTTTCGGTATCCACACATTCTATGTGATCGTTTGTATTATTTGATTTTGCTTTGAATGTGTGTATTTATACTCGCAACAAAACAAATGCCAATCAATCAATAACAAACTGCAGATGAAAGTACTAAAACCCACACAGTTGAAATTATCTTACGCAGAATCTAAACATACAACAGTAAAAAATAAAAACAAATCAACTCGAGCAAAAAGGATAGAGGAACAGTACTTGCACTGATGATGAAGACAGTTTAATTTTCGAAGCTTTATCCTTTTTGCTCAAGTTGACTAAATGTTTCGACCATTATGCTGCGAAACAACAAATCAGTTAATGAAATTTCTTTTTCAAACAACAAACAAAAGCCCATGCGAATCATACAGCTGAAGCTATCTAATGCAGCATTGAAGCATAAAATATTAAAAAAATTAACATTGAAGCGTTGAATTTTTTTGCATACCAAGATTTTCATCTGTCAGCCTCGACCCGTAGCAAAGGAAAGGTGTAGCCTACCAGTGAAGGCATAAAACAGCTTTGAGATGTCGTTTGTCTTTAATGCATGAGTGATTGTCAAATTGTTTTGCGGGCCGCACAAAATTCTTTGACGGGCCGCAGGTTCGTCACCTCTGATCTACACAGTTAGATTTAGCAGACACAACATCAAAGGAAAATCCTTTAATATGAAAAATCTAATGGTTAAGAAAGTAGTTTTAAGATTATGCAGCAGTGCTTTTTAAAGCATGTTTTATAGTTTTGACTTTTAGGTAGTAGGCCGGTTCAGTTTAAAATTGTCTTCAAACAATATTTGTCTTTAGGAGTTGCAAAACATATTGAAGGTACTTATGATTTGATCAGAATCAGCAGTGCTTTTGTGTTCAAAGTGTCGATTGTGAGAAATGTTACAACCTTCTTTTTCTAACAACAGTGATAGCTTGTCCACATTGTCTGAAGTACCTCTCACCTGATAAAGTGCTTGCAGAACTTACCTGGATTCGACCCATTCTAATTTCTGTGCAATCTTAACAAAAGCCAAATAAGACTGCAGTGTAATGAGAAGTATATACTGTCTCAAAACGAAGCAGTCAAACACTGCAGCCAGCTTTAAGGACACTGCATGCTGAAACACCAAAAAAACAACACGATATGACAGATGTATTGCACGTATGTTTATTGTTTCCTCCTTGCGCTTGCCAGTTCTGTTCGGCCTGCCTTGAAATGGAGAGCCTCTTGTTGACTTTTTCATGATTGCTTCAAGTGCTTTATGACGTCATTCTCGTTCAAGCTGAAACAGTGAAAGGTTTCTCTTTCAGTGTATAGGTTGGTTTATTTGGTGGCAGTCATTTGTGTGAGCCTCTACTGTCAACGATATATTTCCCCTTCTGGCACGCAAAGAAGAAAACTGTTTGTTGGTGGGCTACACGTCTGTTCAGTTGTGTTTCCGTCTGACTGTGCTCTGTTGTCAGCTGAGAAGTTCCTTTTTTCTTTGCAATGACCTTGCAGGATTGGTTGTTGCACAACCTTTGATTGGTGTATTTCTAGAATGAAAACGTTTATGCTTATGTAACAGCCTTTGACGTTGAAGTGATAGCCGCCTTGTTGCCGGCAAGGGATGACACATGTCCTCCTAGACGAGGACAGGTTATTTTGTTGGCGATTGTAACTTTTGTTCATCAATGGGCGCCAAGAAATTGTTAAAAAGTTATTGGAAAGGTTAACTGCTTCTTTAGACGTAGGCTGGCGAAGGATATTTGCAAGGTTTTTGGCAGAAGAAAGTGTCTGCCTTATGTCGGTTGTCGCTTAACACAGAGCCACGAACTAGGACGATAGCAACTTTTTATGGCAACAATTGACGGTTAGAAACTTAGAAAAAGAGCGTTTGTAAGTAAAAAAATAATACTGAATGTCTGTATTAATATTTACCTTTGCAGTTACTTTCATTGAGCTGAGGTATCTTATTTTGTTGAACTGCTTCGACAAGCCAAGAATTGATTAGGGTACGGTTATTTTTTTAACATTTATTCAGTGGTTTGTGATTTTCTTAGACCATGAGCCGCCAGAGCGTGTAGCGCTGTCTGTGTATATCCAGTCTTTGGACGAGCCGATCGATTGCATAGGCACAGAGGAATTCACATATCATCTCGACCAAACTTGCTTCCTGGCCCGATACCTGGCCGACAGGTAGGTTTTAAGATTATTCACATGGTTTTACTTCGTTTATAACGTTCAATAACATGTCATTTGAGACTGTTTAAATGTAATCTCCAAGTTATGTCTTAATTTGTAGCGTTCACTCATTGAGTAGTCTGGAGGATTGGGATAGCATCCAAGGACCTCATTTCTCACTGGAAAAAGAAGATTTTCCGACACTGGATGAGCGACTGACAAGCGCCTTCCAACATCTTATACTCCCACCTGACTGGAACCTTCTTGGCGACCCTAGCACAGGTTTTTTGATGAAGATTTTTAATGTTACATTATTTATATCTGCTCTAATGGAAATTATGTCTTTAAATTTAATTAAGATATTAAGATAGACATGTACAAAGTGAACTCTCTACCAAAGCTTTAGTATTAGGATAAGTCAAGTATAAGGTCTCACATCGATTCTTGATCATTAAGATCAATATAGTGAATCTATTATACAATACACCAGCAACGACACGTCAAGAAAAGGCGATGAATGCAATTCAATGGTTAGTTTGAATTGCAGCAGCGAAACAGCACGACTTAATTTTGTGCTGCTTTGTGTTTATGATCGTTGCAGATTTTTGAACATTGCAACTACCAGGCTGTTTCATGCGACTGCAAACAAGCTTATGGTTAACCTTGCACTTTTATAATCGCTTTTAAGAGCACTTTTAAGTGGGATTAACTTATATGATGGAATTTATTGTCAAAATAAGTTGGATGTTATGTGTGGTCAGCATTGTTGCGTTGGTCGTCTATGTAGTTGTCATTGCAAAACAGAGCTCAACCAAACTTCTATTTAAATTTACATGTCTCGTAAAGTTAATTCATGAATTTAAATTAATTTGTAAATGCTTCTATTGAACCTCCCTTAGTTACAAGTATGACCTTCACATCTTTTACGGCCAACAGGTGCTAACTCAATGCAAATGCCATGTTTTAATCAAGAAAATATTTATGCTCATCAGCAGGCAAGCCATCTCGTCTCATGCTTTGTGAGAAAACGTTTTTGTGTGCATAGAAACTGTTCCCCGGGAGACGCTCTTCCATTTTGCCTCCCGATTGGGGCTCTCTACCTTTGTCACTCTCCTCTTGGAGAAACCTGGTGCTCTGCAGTGTTTGGAGTTGAAGAATCGACACGGCGAGTTAGCAACCGACATTGCGCATGCGCGTGGATTTGATGGACTTGCTGATCTGATCACAGAGTGAGTAGTTATTGCAAAATATTTTTTAATGCAATTTCTCTATTTTTTGAAACACAATTCAGTAGGCCAGCCGTATTTTTCATGCACTTGTCTATGATGCCTCGCAATTTTTGTGGCACTGCAGTGTTAAAGTTGGCTCATAGCTGTTGTAGTAAGGTTAGAGGGCTGAGGTAACTTCGTTGGTGTCGTGTTGACTTGGAAGGTCTCAAACCAGCATCTCTCGCTCGAGAGCAGACAAAGGTTCTTAATCCCTGCAATTACCAACAAGAGGTAGACGGCAGTTTTTATATCAAGTCATAGCCTCAGGCACAGGGCAGTGGCTTGTTTTGATGTGAAGCGAGAATTAGGAAGTCATCGTTCGAATTGGCGATTGTGCTGTCGTTGTGTAGGAAGCCGTATTGCCAATTTAATAGCTTGTTGACAAAAGTCATCACTATTGTATCTGTTCCTCATCTAGTTCGTTGTTAGCGGAAACCAAAACACATTTGAATGTTCATCTCACAGCTTTTTGTGTGGCAAATTGCCAAAGCTCTTCTTTCGAGGTTATTTTCTTATACACCGTTAATTGTGATATTTGTTTGGCAACTACTATATTGTATGAATAAAAAGAAGCTTGAGTGTGTCCACTTTAATGAGAAAAGGATGGATGTGTACTCACATTTTAATGTGATGGGAATTGTAAATACCGCGTAACGAAATTTAGAAATGAAGTGAAAGTAGTGATTGTGCGCTATTTGCTTCTTTTGATGTGTCATGTTGTTGACACAATATCTTCAATGTTGTACTGTTAATTTGCATTCGTCGAATGCTGGCACTTACACAAAAATTTAATCTCTCGTTTACATCTTCCTTTAATGTTTACATATAAAATAGAAGGTTAAACACAAGTTTTTGAATCATGGCAGAAAAAACAACCAGTTGGTTTCGCTATTTTCAATGCTGTTCACAGCAAGTTGGCGACCGTTCCCTTTGTAACATTACCTTGCCTCTGCTAAGTGACTATTGACCGACTCTTAGCCTTCCGCTTTGACTTGACTAGATTCGGTTACTTAGTCTTTGTTCGGGGCAAGTCTTGCTGTTTTTAGCCGTGGCCGCCCACTTTATAACATTTGTTTGCTTGTAACGTTACCGGTTGAAAGACTTTGTTGTAATGGTGCCGCCGTGTAAATCAATAGGCGTTAAGTGTTAATTTAACGCAATCAATACAGCTGTGTTATATGGATCATTGCGTTTCGCAATGGTCGCTTTTGTAAACGTGGTCCACTGGTTAGACGTAGTTGATAGTTGTATACTTTGAATGGAGCTATGTATGATCTTTCAACATGATCTTTATCTGTGATGTGTGATATATACTTGACTTTCTGACATTTTGGCTTGTGTGTATGTTGGTTGCAGCGATGGATGAAAGTTTGATTGATTGAGACATCAGGATGCATGACTCTTGCTCTTATCTTGGCTTAATGACATATTATTATGTTTTGTGTTGTGCTGGTTTGCTTGGCTACTTTCCTGCCTACGCAAGGTTGTTGGCTTATAGTTAATGGTTTGATCTCAGAGCATTATGAACGTTGACGAGATGTTGTTGCACATATGTAACGATCTGCCATTTAAAAACATCAACCTCTACTTGACAAGGAGCTACAAAACAAAATATCGAACGTAACAGACTCTGCAAAGTGTGGTTGAGCGACACTTCCTAAACTTCTTAGTGCCGGTACTTTTATTTTTATTTCATTGTTTCGGAAAAATAGAATGATTTAATAAGCTGTGCCCTGTGTGTTTCGCTGGTGATGATGACGATCATGCTTTTTCAGCCCACACGCCCACGGAGTTATCAGATGGGAGAACAAAGAAAAGATCGGCCAAGCTGTCATATTGAAACGGCATAGTTTCGGTACCGTTTCGACGACGTCGGAGTGTCAAGATAACGTCTGGCCATCCTTAGGTAGGTAGAGTTATAGATTTGATGGCCCAGTGAGCTGCCGTATTCTACAAAATGTTCATACTTTTAAGTTGTTAACGTGATGGAATGCAGCATTGTAATGTTACACTGGTGAAATTGTGTTGCTGCTAAAAAAGCAATTATTTAAAATTATCACCGGCATTACAGTAATTACTGAAGAATGTAAATGCTGTCGTATTCAGGCTTTATGCTCGATAGTTGAATGTGATTAAATTAAGTACATTTTGCAAAAGACACAGCCACATGCTCATGCAGCAGCTTTTGGTGGGCTGCATTCTATCTCAGTGGAATTTATTGCTTTGCCGAGACGGTCTGCTATGACGTCGCAATGCCACCGAAGTGGCAGCATCTGCTGGAGGTTGATAACAACAGCTGGAGGCTGATAAAGCTGGCGAAGTGCTTGAACAGAGGAGCTGTTCTTGCTCGAGTCTCAACTTGACGACGAAGTTTTATAAAACACGTTTGTTGATGATATTCCTTTCTTTTTGATGTCATATGCAGATGAGGAAATCATAGCCTTGAGCAAATCGTCGGCTCCTCCTGCCACTCCCATTCCGTACCAATTGGAAGGCACCTCCATGTGGACAGATAGTCTGGATGAATCCTTGCCTCCTCCACCTCCCAGGATGTATTTCGATCACGAATATGATGACACTTATGAGGTTACCGATACCATGCATCCAGTTGGGACTTCTGATGCTGATTATCGATCTCGTGGTTCTTCCAGGAACAAGGATGGCGGCGATGCATTTTTAAGTGAGTTGTCAACAAACTTCTACATCACTTGATCACAGTTGAGAATGTATCGATGCCACAGTGGTTGTTACAACCAACTAAGGAAAGCAAATCTGACTTTAACCTTCTCGCCTATAAACCCACACTCCCCCCACTAAACACTTTTCACCCCACACATCTTATAAGTTACATAACTCTCATTTATACTCATTACTCAGTTGAATTCTTATGTACGCTTAACCTACTGTTGTTGAAAAATTTGGCGTCGTTATGAGTTTGCTTCTGATTGTTGCAACAATGTCTAAGTCGCCACCTCGGTGCAGTGTTTATCGATTTCTTTTAAAATCTAATTCGTGGTCTCCTCACAGCGGGGAACCTGTCCCACCTCCAAGAAATCAGTGACGGGATACGTTATCTACGTCACAGAGACATCGAGCGATTGAATGAGGTCAGTTGGTTTGTGTTATCTACAACCCACTGCTGCAACAGTTTCTTTCCTTTTTATCAAATATCTTTGGAGTGTCTTTAGTTTGGTCTATAATACTTTGTTAGATACCCACGAGGGCTGTAGACATTGAATCAACTTAAAAAGTACCGTTTTTCTAGCTGGGTTGTTGCACCTAACGTATAGAAATGAGTATCAACCCGGCTAGGTTTCGAACTGGCCACTACGGAACCATCATCGAGTTTTCCATATTATAGCGTTTGAAATATTTTTGCAGGAGAGCGACGATGGAGCGAATAGACTCAGCACTTCCTGCCCTGACCTGGCAAAGGATCTGTTTCCTCCACAGCGATGTGAGTTTAGTGATGACGTCACTGATATTAATGGTTTTTATTTTATGCAGAAAAGATATTTTGTGCTTGCTGTGCAGCTTCTTCAAGTGTTGTCTGTCTGTTGAAAGCGGAAGTATAACGTTTTGTACAAATATTTCTTACAGGAGTTTTTCTTGACTTACGGTGTGTAATTTGCAGATACCTTTTTGTCTTGATGCCAGCTATGCTTCACTCATACCAGCTTGCCAAGATTTTGGTAACTGAGCAGTTAGTTTAGCAATATATAAGTGTTCCAAGGTCGTGTTACTGTTTTGTGAAAACTTTTGCTGTTGAGTGTTACCTTTACATGGCAACACTGCGCCTTACAAGTAGTTAGTTGTCCTTAACTTGCTTTGACGTAAATTGAGCATTAAAACTACAAGGTTTGCTTGATACAAGAGCTGAAAACTGCGAACTTGGCGATGTGTGGCAAATGAAGTTCTCGCTTTTTCGAGTGGTTGTTTATTTGGTGTCGTTTCTACTTCATTGCTTCTCTACGTTTGATCGACGTTCACTGACGTCACAACTGCTTGGAGTGAGCGTAAGTTAATATGGTCGGCCGCCATATGATCCTAAAGCACACATGAAACAATCGAAATGTGCCACTGTTGTTTGCTTATCATGCATTGCCTGGTTAAATGAAGAGTTTTGCATTCATTTTATGTTTGAAAACGTTGAAACGCCACAAATTTCAATCGCCACCAGCTGGCACAGACTACCCATTTCCACCTTTTATATGTGATTTGGCATTGTTAAAACGTTGCTTTTGCTAGGTGGGCATTTTGGGTGGTAAGTCAAGTTTTTTTTGAACATTATAACAGTCAAATGTGCTCAAAACATTATACCGTTTAGGACTGTTTTAACGTTTAAAATTGATCTCATTGTTAGAAATGCGGAGGACATTGATCTTCCGACATCCTGACAGTATTTTTGGATCTTTTGACTGGGCAGCTGGCACCTTGCATACTTGATCATGTTTATCAAATTGTCATGTGTGAATCGAACGAATGCTGCCGATTGTTGAAGCCGCCGACAACAAAAAACTTCACCTTTTTCAGGAAAACGTTGTCGCTGCTTTCTGAACGCTTGTTGGTTTTTTGATTCAACCCAAACAACCTATTTGTATTTTCTTCATTTTGTTACCATCTTAAACTCGTTTCTAAACTACAGTACTATTTGTATCATAAAAGATTGGCTTCTTTATCGTATGTCGCATGAGGTTTTTTTTTTGAATCCGAAAGGTTCCAATTTGTAATTGTGTGTCTTGTGTTGTTGATGACTTTCGTGTTCATTGTTCACGCGTTCATGTGTTTTCTTTGGATGAAACGAGATACGAATGCTGCGGCTCCGGTTTCACTAAACGTCATTTCTCCTTGACCGGGGAATTTTCTTCTGCCTTTAGAATGCTTTTTAACATCATCATCATTCTGAATGTTGAGTTGAACGTTTCAATGTTTTGGCCATAATTAACAATGAGCTTCATTCAACGCCGAACTTACCATTGAGCCCCGCTTGTGCTCAGCCACAAATTGCGAGTTAGCTTCTGCAAGGCTAATGAGAGCTCTGTGTTTCATGTCATTTCAATGTTTCATGTTTTTTCACAAATGTATTCTCGCTGTTTTGTGTCGCGTATCAAGCCAGTGAAAGTTGACTTGAAACGTAGCTTTGATGGCAACGCTCATTGATAGACGTTTGCTTGTATGGAGTGCACACGTCTGTTGTTTTGATCAGATTTATAATTTGTAGCATCGTTCACATAAACGTACATACGGTACTGCTGTACCGTACGTACTGCTGTTATGACGTTGGTGGTTGTATGTAGATGGCGCCGAGGAGTATGACGCCCCTAGAACCCCCATCACCGGAAGAAACAGACGTGCCCTCCCTTTGGATATCAATGAGAAGCAGCTCGAAGCTCAGGTTTGTTTTTGTTCAGTTTATGCCGGAACCAACCCAGCAAGAACATAATCAATCGTCGAAGAGCAACGCTTTATAATTTGAAATAAGCAATGACAAGTCGAACGCTTGCGTCGTCTAAGATGGCCAAATTTTCATTATTTGATTACATCATGAACTTTTTTGGTTATCTCGTACACTGCTGGTAATTTTATTTCATGTCATAACTTTGAATCTTGTTTTGAAAATTATTCTTGCTCAACGCATATTTGCACCCATGGAGCACAAAACTCTATTGTTGACGTGCGAACAGTCATGGTGTCACTTAATGATCATAATAGTCGTTTTGTCGTTACAATAGCTTCTGGCGCCTGAGGAAGGATTCCGGGATGCCCCGATGGATCGTGATCCTATCGTCGACGAGCACGAGAAGAAGGTATGCTGATGCAATGCTGACGTTTAGTCTCCTGCCGTATTTACAATTTACATTGCTTTGGTGTTTTTCTTGTTAATCTCTGGATTGCGTTCTGTCCTACTGTTCGTTTGAAGGATGGGTTACATCGCGGTTTTAATTTCACCCTACAATTTACTTCCTAGCTCTCCAATGAACCTTCCCCGACTTCTCTGCAGCGACGTCATAGCTGGCACTCCGCGGAAAGTCTCGACGCTGATGTGACGTCACCGAGCGAGAACAAAAGGTGATTGTGGCCTCACTATATCTCTTTGGTTGGGAAAAGTATTTGCTAGGAATATGTAATTGTAAATAACGTGGACGCGAAACCTCTTCTCCCTGTACGTGCGTGATCCTGTGTAATGTGTTATTCTGTGTTAAATGTGGTAGCAAGATCACAACGACAATGTGCGAATTTCCATTCCAGGTTCAGTTTTAATGAAGACGAAGACCCGGACAAGGTAATGTCGCTTTGGATGCTTATTTTTTTTTTTTTTGATGAACAGCTACAGTGGATCAACAAAATAACATGGAGAGTCACATTAATTGTTCGCCGCATTTCTATCAAGTTTAACAAGGTGTCATTGGGGTGACCATTTCTACAGGTGCACCCCACAAGTGTGGAATACTTCAGAGAGTTCAGTCTTTTTACTTCCGCTTACCCATTTGCCGATTTTTTTAATATAAATTCATCTTACACTAGATATTTTCAGATATAAAATTGAACGTTTATATTATTAGTTGGCGTTTATCTTCCTACTTTTCTAAATTTACCCTCTAAATCGGTAAAATTTACCCTGATTGAAAACCTCAAGTCTAGGTTTTCTAAAACATACTGCTATAGGTGAGGTAATTTTATGATGATGCACATTTTTGCTTGGGTGTTTACAGAATACAAACGTAACTTCACCAACAATCGTGAGGCGGGCCGCTCACAAGAATATGACCATGTTCACTGTTGTAGCCTCGACGCAACCTACGCAAGGTAAACTGACTAGTTATTGGTTAATTAAAAACCACAAGTGAAACGCAGGTGGCTTATTTAACAGCGATCGTTATGCCGTTTAAATTGAAAATGAAAAAAATGGCACGGAGCAAATACAACGATTGTTTTGACGCATGGCCATGTTTTGACGCAATTGAAAATAAACGAAACTTGTCCAAAATATAAAAACCGCAAGCACGTGATGCCACTCCAGTTGTCATAATCTGGCCACACAGATATGTTTTCAATGGAAACGTCCACGGAAAGTCAGTTATTTTCCGACCTTGCTGATGCAGCTTTCTTACCTTACTGACGGTTTGTCCCCTGTTTAGAGCAGTAACTTGATCTGCTCTGCTCATACCCGTTGTTGGCTTGTGGATTCTTGCTGCGTATTAATGGAGAACATCTTCCCTTTTTCTCAAAATTTGCTTCGAAATTTTTGTAATCCCTGAAGCCCAGGACAACGCTTTTTGAATATAAATAAACAGTTAAACGACGTACAGCGATTGTAGTGATGTTTGTGCCAACAATGATTGCATGATCACGCAATCTGCGAAACCACTTCGTGACGACATAATTTTCGGTTTATATTTGATCGAATGGTGTGACGACTTCTAACAGTTTTCTTGTTTGCAGAAGAGGATAGCGTCGCAGATGAAACGGTGAGTGTGATGTTGTTTTTGCAAGTTACTAAATTCTCAGATGCTGCTTCACTTTGATTGATTCATTGCAGACCCGGAGTCTAGTGACAACTGAACTCTGAGGAAATTTTTAGTATTTGAAATGTTTTATTTATTTTTTAAATATGTCGGTTCAATGTAGGTCCAAAGGAGATTGATATTAGTTTCATAACTATGACTCCAACGCCCAACCTGGTGGAATATTTGGCAGTTTTTTCCACCTTATTGAAACGTTATATTTAAATGATGGAACATGACGCGTTAATCACAGCTCACTATTATCACTTCATTACATCATCGCTATTACGTCATTATTTGAAGATTCTAAAACCATAATTTAGAAAAATGTTTGATTTTTTGTTTTTTGTGACGGTATTTCAACGTATCGCGATGGTTGTTCAACGAAATCACAAAAGCCTAATATTTGCAATGTTTTACATCATAAGCTGAGTGAATGTCATGACGGTGTGATTGCCGCTTTTTTGTTGAATCAACGTTTGGCAACGTTACTTTCAGGTTTCAGCAGAGAACCGCCGATCTAAAAGTGTCAGCATGAACAACAACAATAACTCCACTCAGAGTGATCCTGGTTAGTAATATATATATTTGTTTATTTGTTTTTTTTTTGTAATAGCTGACATTTGAAGCTAACTCTGGCGTGGAACGAACTCATTGCTCCTTCCGATAATTTTTTTAAAATTTCTTGGCAACGTCCGTATCGTTGTCATGGTGATATCAGACTCCTCCACACAACTTGTTCCGAAGAAGAGTAATGAGCTTTTGCATTAATTGATGGAAATCCTTGTCTGTGTGGAAAGACATTTCAACCAGGTTTCCTGTTATCCATGAAGCAGATGCTCTGACAAAACAAGGATGCCATTTGCACCTGGCTTGGACTGTGTTTTCAGTTCAATTTGTCGTTCTTTGATTTTGTTGCCCTTGCCAGCTTGAACTATTATTTTTTAAAAACTATCTGAAGGTAACGTCTCTACCTAACGCAACAACTTTCCACAGATCGGCGCTTCACCATCAGCGAGGGTGTAATTCCCGAGTGAGTGTCTCATAACGTTGAATATACGTAGATATGCGATGTGATAACTTTACTGTCGCCACCGTCTTGTCGTGAAAATGGATCGTCTTCTACCGATCAGACGATCGTTTCCCGATGAGACGATGGCTGGATTGCTTGATCGAGCCAGAGACTCCCAAAATTTTAGCTGCTGTTGCCATCTTACCGAGAATTTGTAACTCACATCAGCATTTTTTTTAGTTGGCAAGTTACTTGAAACTTTGACATGGCAGTTACAGCAAACACATACATAGACAATTAGACATACTCTGTTCATATACAAAATTTTTATTACTATCTAAGATTCTAAATCTAGAGCAGTTACTGGAGAGGCATTCTCTCATTATTTCAACGTTGTGATAGAAGTGTAACAATGATCAGTGCAAGTTAGATAGCCCTTATAGTTTGTGGGAGTGAGACAACTCGCCCAAAAGCCCTGAGACAACTCGCTTGGTGTACTTGCACACCGCCTTGCTGTCACAGTTACCAATACAACGATGTCACCGTTTGAGCTTATGGGGCTTGGTGAGACGCTTCTGTTTTGGGAACCTCTGGCTTGTCAACATCTCTGCATGAGCGGTGCTTATAGCAATTGCTGCGCCTGGCGAGTTTGCTTGTGCATTGGATCATATAACGTTGATCCAACGTTATCCTGAGTAGAATTAACGCTTCATCGATGTAATTTTTGTGTGTGGTGGTAATTAGTGATGATAACAAACGATGTGCTTGGAATTAGATGCGATGATCGACTCATCATATGGAATGGTTTGGAAATGTCAAGATCAGTAAATCTAAAAAAATCTGGCTTCATTGTCCTTTTTTTGTGGGTTATCGCTATGACGTGAGCATCGCAAACGTGTCATTAAATCATCATAAGGTTTCCGTGGTCATAACATTATGTGTAAATTTTAATTTGCGAATTTTCTAGGCAATTTTTTTCGGCGTGGCCATGAATAATCATGATGTCATAACTTAAAGTAAACGATCAAGCAATGAACTGCATCGGCATGGTGGCGACTTACCCTATAAAAAGATCAGATTCAGATCTTCCAGTCAATGTAGTTTCGTTCACACATTTTTTCAGATCTGCTGATCTTGCCATTGCCAAGTTATACAATTAACCTCATTCTTTGAATTATCACCAAGTAGTGATCTCTCATGAAATATTCATGCGCGGTGTAGCTGAGTCACTGTGTGGACAGATTCATCAAAAATCCTTTGTCTTCCAGTTTCTCTTTCTATCACCGCAATTTGCAGATTACAGTCGCTTCCCAACCAGAAAATCAGCTCTTTTTTACTTTCCATAGACGTTGAATCAACGTAGAAAGGACTCGTTTACTGGTTGGGTTATGATCATATCTTTTTGTGCAAGAAACGTAAAAATCCGTTTGTCTAACTTAGAAACTGCGTTTGTTTTTGATATTGTGTTAACCTTGTTGCAACTACAGAGACCACCGTAATTCACTGCGTGCCCTGCAGAAGCTGATCAGTAAAACAGAGTAAGCGATTCAATTGTTGCCAGACTAAGCGTTAAGTTTTAACTCTTTAAAATTCATTATTTTCACGTTTATCTTACGTGGAAAAGCGTCACATTTACGTCAAAATGATGAATTTTGTTTTGCGTGTGTTCTATTTTAACGCTTTGGTTTGAGATAAAGCTTGCCATGTGGTTTCCTTAATGGTCATTGGCCAGGACTGGTGGCTATCAACCAGAATGAATTTTTCGTGTTCACTGACGCTTTGCGATCAATGGTGACACGCATTCTCGAGGCGGTCAAGGTACAGACTACAGAGTTAATTTTTCAAACTTCTATCTCGAAAGAGATTTTGTCACTGCGTATGAAGAATCGTGTGCCCATAGCTTTTGCTTCTCATAAAAGTGGATTGCTTCCTATAAAATAACGTAGAATCTACACGAAATTAGTGATTGAGCTTGATGTCGCTCAAATTAACAGAGTTGCATCAAAGATTACGAATCATCCAACAGCGATGCGCGACCATACTCTGCCATCTCAGGCAGGATTTCATACTTTATTTGTCATGAGGATGTGTGTTTTGCTTCGCGCGAAACGTCAGTGGAGCATTAGAACAGCTTTCTGTTTATCGCTCTTACTGTTTATACCATGAGGTGACCACTGGTATAAAGAACGACAGTCTTGATGAACAACCAACCAGTATTTTTGTTAAAAATCGTTAAGTTATATTTTCTAAAACTTCATAGAAACACCTGCTTGTTTCGTCTCATCTGTTTGTATATTTCTACAGCTTTGGCTTTCAGTAACATAATATTAACAAAGCACGGATTGGTTTTAAGTGTACATCAGGGTTGCCAGATGGTTCAAGTGAAAAACAGCTTGTTTTAAACTTGCTTGACGCAAAAATAAAAAAATTTTCAGCAGCAATCAACAAACTGTTTATTGTTACTGCTGCAAGTTGTAATTTTGTTTTGGGAACGTGATTGATGTGTTTACTTATGTCAATTTAATAACAATTTAAATTGAGGTAAGTTGGCTTTATCTACGGTTTTTGCGATGGTTTTATGATTAATGGTCACGTTGACACTCCAATAATAAAAAAGGCATAAAACCTTAACTCGTTTTAACTGTGTTATAGTCTTTGATGTTGATCACAACAACTTAAAATTTGCAAACAAAAAAAGGAAAACTAGAAGACAATTTTGATAGTGAGATTACTTTAACTAATTGTATGCTGAAGAAATAAATTGTAGGGAAACTGGTTAGAAATAGGTTGTGCCAGTTCTACTAATAGAATATTAACCTGGTTCTGCTTGATAATAATAAGTACCAAGCAGCGTGATATTATAAAGTATGCCAAGCCAAACAAGTTTGGCAAACCTGGCAACCCTCGTATGAATCGTCTTTGTGTTCACACGTCATGTTAAGGTCACTGCACGTTTGGCGACTTGACACGTATGCCATTCACATTTTGCATGTCATGTGCTCGCCCAGCATGGAGTGGTTGGTGGCTCCTCAGCTCAGCTTGCATCAACGCTTGAGTGCTCGATGAATCACCTCTCGCCTCATTACATTTGTCGTAAATTTTCCTTTATGTGTTACACAGGATCCGAACACATGTCATGTGGTGTTGCTTTATTTTCTATCCCACTGCACGTTCGTTGGAGATTCTGTTGTTTTTTTATGCTTTCGGAAGGGACTCTCGTCTCGTTGGCAGAATTTTTTCGGCTGATTGTGTTGGGATAACATTAACTGTGTCTTGTGACTGCGCTTTGTTTTTTACTAAAACCACTTTTTGCATTGATTGAACATATGTCAGCGTTTTGTCCATGCAGAAATAAAAATTTTGAAAGCTGTTTGCTTCATAAAACTTTCATTAACTGTCTAACCTTTTGACGCATGGATAGCGGTGAAGATAACGCTGACGTTGCGACCAATGCGAACGCTGTATCTATGGAAACGGCCTCACCTGACCCTGCAGTCGAGTGAGTGAAGCTAACCCTTAACCAAGATCTGCTGTTTTGTTTTATGTTTTCGAAACACTCTAACATTGCATTGTTAATACAACAAAATCTTTCTAACAGCAAGAATCTAACTCAGCAACTCTCTGTTGGAGGCAGTTAGCTGACTTATGTCGACACATTAGTCTGTTCAATCACTTTCGAAAACCGAGCATCAGATTTTGTCAATGAACACCAGTTTTTATTCAAATAAAATTGTGTTTACCACAAAACCTGTTCTCATCAGCTTATGCACTAAAGTTATGCACAGATTGTGACGTCCTCTATACTTTGCAGTTAACAAAAGTAACTTTAGCGGGTTTAACGTATTTTATTACAAAGAGATATAACATAATGAAAAAATCAACTCAAACGTGTCGTTTTCGACACGTACGTGTGTCCTCACCAGGAATTACTTAAACCTGCAATGTACATAAAGTGAAAATTGTGAGATAAATCTGACTATGCACTAACGACACTCCGGACCGAAAAGCACAAGCTGAACAAGTGATACAAGAATGATTACGAGTAAATTATACGGCGGGAAACAGATCAAATTAGGTGTAAAGTGTGCTACATGCATGATGTGTCAAACAATTAGAACACACACAAAAGTAACGATGAGCCCACAGGTGAATAACTGCCTGTTCAGAAACGGATTATTACGTTTGATTATTAAGGCTTTGATGATCGTAGTCTGAAATTCAGATCTGCCTCGAGAGATGATTTTAAATTGGTCGATTGAGATATTGTCAGTGCACGTTGCACAAGAGATGATGTGCTCTATAATTGCACTTTTGGTTATTAAGTTTGGGTTTAAGTGCTCCCCGGCCCTTGTCAACACATGTCTGGTTGACAAACCAATCTATGTCTGGTTTGCGTCACCCAAACAAACCTATACACAACTTTTCGAAGAAAGAGCGAAAAGGGAATAGACGACTTCAGTTAAAGATATTGGTGCGCTTTAAATCTTCTATACATACAGGATGAATGTCACATTAAAATTTCTTATTTATAACCTTAGGTAGATCATGGCCACCTAAAGATATGGCCTGATTTGTCACATTTTGCAGAAATTTCCAGGTTTTTCTAACTTTGGGCGAACGTTTAAATAAATTTTTCTAAAAATTAGATTTTTACGCTTTCTTTATTCTTTTCCCCAGATGACACAATAGGTTTTAACATTCTCACATGTTGAAAAACAAAGAGAATTTGATTTCGAAGATTTTAGTCAGACTGTTAATTTTCAATAACAGTCTGATTTTGCATTTTTCAACTTACTTTTTCTCATTTGCTACTGCTTCCCCAAGGCAACAAAAAAGTTTTATGTCATTAGGAAACCGCAAAAAGTAAAAACATCTCAAAAAATGTCAGTCAACCAGTAGCAGTAGCTGTAATCAAAATCTGCAAAATGTGACAAATCAGGCCGCATTTCCAGGTGGCCATGGGTAGATTCAGTACGTGTCGAAGGCGTTTGAGTTGATTTTTTAATTATGTTATATCTCTTTGTAATAAAACATGTTAAACCCGTTGAAGTTATTTTGTTTTGTCTGTCTATGGTTCAACAAAGCAAACTCTCGACCAAAGCTTTAACAAAAGTGTTTTGCAATAAAATTGAAAAAATTTCTTCAGAAAGTTTGAATCCATCTTTAGTTGAATTCAACCCCCATCTCGTCCAAATAGAATTTGTGGTTTCTTGTTTTTATTATGTAACAAGTAGAAACTGCGTGACGGAGTCGGTTTGATTTTGTTGGAGTTGCGCTTTTTGCATTGTGCTAATTTGATGGGTTGTTCTAGGCCGTCAAATCTGCCAGACCGTCCTCCGCAGCGCCCCCCTGTACCCCGCCGCCCCCCAAAGAAACTCGTCACCAGAAAGCCAAGCTTCCTTGACAAGATGAAAAGTGCCAAGAGCAAACAAAAGGACAAGGTTGGAAACCTGACAAGTCTATTTTTTTTTGAAAAAATTTCCCAAGCTTGTTATTAGCAGCATACCAGTCCAACATGACTTGCATGTTCAATATCAGTTCAAAGGGGTTCCGATTGTGGATTCTTGACATTTTTGTTGCGTACCTATTCCGCCTTCGAGGAACCTTACATGCAACACGGGCTTGATGTATTTTAAGCCTTCGTTTGTGTTACTACCATAATGTGTACTCCAACATCGCAAGTGCTCCCTCTTTCTTTCGTCTATTGAAAGCGAATGGAAAAGGAGAAAGCTGCTCCATGATTTTGAAGCCTAAATTATAAAACACGTGTTGAAAAATTATGTTTCAACGTGATTGGTTTATCCATGTGCCTACTGAAGTGAATCATCATCATCACGTGAATACACGTATTCAAAAAGTTTCTTTTTATTTTAAGGCGAAGATCAAAAGCTTTGCTGAACTAAAGTTTGGAGTCAAACAGAAGGAAGAGAAAGGTGAGTAGTTTGCTACATTGTTGTCCATCCCGTTGGTCAAGATGGGCGTCATAAGTAGCGCAGTCGAATGTTCAAAGAAGGATGCTGTAACTTGTTTTTTGTTCGTAAAATATTTTATCGTGCTTTGACATGAAGCTCTTTCACATTGTTAAGTACAATGCTATGCTCATTGTACAGTGCACATCTGCAAAGTTTTTCTTTCAATAGTTTCAATTTCTACACCGTTATGGTTGCCAATTGCAATCGCTCGCTGTACTAGTGACTAGTGAGTACTCGGCTTTGGGCTGATAGCCAGGAAGGACGCTGCCTTCTTCCCTATGTTACTCATTGTTGCCCTTTGTGTTGGGTGTATTTGTTGACCAGTGTGGTGTTGATGGCGCTGTTGGGTAGTTGTCAAGTCTATGTCGACGATCGGACTTGGTTGGTTCTAGCGCTGCAGACCTACAAACTTGTTATCCCTCTGTTTCTAGCTTTGTGTCTGATCAATGATGGTTTGATTACTCAATACTCAACACGTCATCTTTTGACGTATATAACTCTTGTAAACGTTACACGGGACTGTTTTAAGTTTTGTCACAGGGTGCTGTGTGTCGCGGTTTTAAATTACGCTACATCGAAACTACATGCACTTTTGACTTGTACTCATCAATCTAAAAGGCAAGAGTCACTTTTTTCGGTTTTAAAATGTACCTTTTATGGGTTATTATAGGAGTACAGCAGTCCGTTTTAAAGCAATTTAAGGCTTCTTGTTGAAACAGCGCTTGTAAAGAGTCGTAAAAATTTGCCGAATTTGGAACCTTCCAGTGTGAGAAGAAAAGCTAAGTTTCGCACCCAGTAATGCTGGGTTTCCAGCTCATTGGTAAGAGCTCTAATAATAATATTTAGGTTCTTTGTTTTTTTTACGTTTATTTTATCAAGCTCTTACTGAGATAACAGTATTTTACAATTAAGATACGTTCTTTCGTTCCCAGAGGTTCAAAGAAATATGTTAGTGCGTTTATTTGTTGTGCAATTATATAGTACATGTACTGAAATGTTTACACTATATTCGCCGGTGCTAGCTTATGTTGTTTTCAACCGTTTTGAGTTGATACTTGAATTACTGGTTCGATTGCTGAGGCAGTTGATTATTAAGAAACCAGCTTACACTTTGCTCTGAATACCTACGCACAAAGCCCGACTGCTGAAGTTTAGTTGTTCTACATATGAATATGATCTTTGACGCAATAGTTCATCATTTACAGTTGCACTCTACAACGTTGTGTGATCACATGATTGTTGTATGTTGGCTTTTAAGAT
Source organism: Aplidium turbinatum (assembly GCF_918807975.1). Lineage (NCBI taxonomy): Eukaryota > Metazoa > Chordata > Ascidiacea > Aplousobranchia > Polyclinidae > Aplidium > Aplidium turbinatum. The sequence goes on along the minus strand of NC_137477.1, from coordinate 16,506,683 downwards.
ATGTAGTTGTTAACCATTTGATGAAGGTCGGTTATTAATAGTAACTTGCTGCTCATCCTTGCTCACATGTTGCTTTACTGGCGAACCAGCCATATTGTACAGGCCCCAGATGCATGGCTTTTCTTTTGCACGTGACCTTGTGACGTCACAATGCCTTCCGCTTCGGGCGCAGTGGACCGGACCGGGATCGTTTTTTGTGACGCCCACACGATTGGCTTCAGTTTGAGGTCACTGTAAATTTGCATTTCAGTATGCGGCGTGAGAGAAAAAGCGAGAGCATGTGCATAGATCTTAGTGTCTACAGCTCAATTTACTGAATCTGTTGGTTGTTTTGCGGAAAGTTTCTGCAATCTCTACAAATCATGAAATGATAGCACAGCGCACCACATGCCGTTTGTTTCCTTCTCCACTCTCGTCTAGCCGCGATCGTGCTCTGCGTCCGTCCAGCGGCCCAGCCCTGTCGGGTTATGTCAGGGTACTTTGTAACGTCACACATACAGCGGTGGCGCAGTGCCACTCTTCATCGTGACACGGTAGATGTGAGGTCAGCACAGCGTAGTAGTTTCTCAATGGCCTCTATTTTGAGGTATGATAAGTTATGAATAGGTTCAACTGGAAGGGATATCCCTGACTCATGATTATGCAACTTGTCATGTTTGTGTTATCAAATGTAATACCAGCTACAGTACGCAATTAGAACAAAACAGTGACGAAACGTGATGATATTTATACTACAGTACAGCTTGCGCCGTGGTTGCAGGCCAGCCAGCAAATTTCTGCGGTTTTACATCATTTCAACGTCGTTAGACGAAACAATTTAAAAGGGCACCCTTTGTTGGCTGACAAACCATGGTTGCTTGCAAGGCAAACTTTGAAGAGATAGGAGAGTTTGTATCTCATAAAGTTTGATGTTTTTTATAATAATTCTCTAATTTCACGTTGGCAGGGACGCGTAAGTCTATCCTGTCCTCTCTCCGGTTCAGGGGGCTTAAAGTTGTGCCAGTCTTTCCGTTGTTGCCGTCACGCACAACTCCAGCAAGTGATGTGGCTTTTTTTCATTTGTAATCGAGTGCCAAGACGTGATGTGAGTGGGACCATCTTTCAAGTATTATAATGAGTTTGAGGTGTTTATTAAGTTCAATGGGTGCATTGTCACAATTTCTTGTCACTTAACTTCGATTGAAAGAAAATCATTTCATGCGTCGCAACTTTGATTCCATGAAACGAAGCGGTCTTTCACGCCGAATTGATACGAATGAGGCTTTCCCTTGTTCCACCCCGACCCAACCTTGTCGCTTGCCGCGTTGAACTTCAATGAGACTTGTTTAAATCACTTTTCCTTAGTTACATGTGTCGCGTTTATTTTTGGATTATATCTGTGTTCAATTTTTTTTTTTTCAATTTAAAATTCCTGTAAAAACCAAGTTTATAGAACAGCTACATGCCCGATTGTCCAACCAGCTAGACGTATGTTGCGTTGTTGAAATGTCGCTTATTAGGTTTCATGTCAAAATAGCAATAAATCATTGTAATTTTAATAGTTAAAATCTCCGAAGAAAATTGCGCAAACTGTTAACACTGTTGATAAACATTTTGTTACATTACAATGGATGGAAATATTTATAGGTTCATAGTTCGGAAGTAATTAAAAGCAGAAAACTATGAAAAGCGCACTGTTTTTGTTGTGGGCCAACATTTTCGCGTTTTATAATCTGTTTTACTGTAATAAGCTAAAATTTACAGTAGTTTCTAGTTTACTACAATTAGCCTGATTATAGAAGCCCTATGCCTGCAAATAATGGTTAAAGATGCAAATCGACAGTTTGAGAAAGAGTAGTTGTACTCTCGGTCAAGTGCAAGACAAGAAGATGCCTGCTTTCACTCTGAAATCGTATATCTTAATTAAAGAAGACACCACGTACAAAACATGTAAACTTTTACAAATTGTTATCTTCCGCAAAACCAAGCTTCGGTTGTTAATAGCCGACATATTTTTAGCAAGATGTTTCTAGAAGGTTCATAATTCTGTTGTAGATTCAAGCACTCCCAAAGATTGCAAGAAATAAAATTCTTTAAAGGCAAATATAGTTTTGTAGAAGTGATAAACGTCGTAAAAAGTATTCCGACTTGAAGCTAATGACAATGCACATTACAACCGTTTTGAGTGCAACTTAAGTATGTGGAATTGTGGATGCTATGTTTTGGATGCAAAATATGAAAAAACACATAAAAAAAAACTACAAATTCTTCAGTAAAACTTGCAAAAACACTTCAAGAATCAAGAGCTATATATACAAGCGACATCCACTACCAGACTTTATGTCCAATATTATTATTTCTTTTTTTTGCAATTCTTGCGTCCGTATTTGTATTTTTTTTTGCTTCTTTAATGTGTCAATTTGCCATTTAAAAACGCAATACTTGCTTTCATTAACTGTTTGAATGAGAGAGTGCAGACTCGGCGACCACCTACGCCTTTTTAGGGCTACGGTCTTTCGCACACTACGTTTTGTTTTGATTTGCATCCAAACATAAATAAATGCATCCTTGCTCTGAAGAAACAAATTGTATGATTAAAAAATCCGAATAGATTGACCGATAGAATCCTACGAACAATGTACTCGCTGTCACACCAAACCTGCCAGTTGACATGAAACAACTGGATAGCTGCATCAAAAATTGTTGAAAACATTGTCACATTGAAGCTGAAGTTAGTGATAAGAAAATTAAATGACATTTGATTCATTTCCAAAGTTTCCTATTTGAATTTAGCTTTCGTTCATTTACTGGATGACCAACTCCAATTCTAACCGCAGTGGTCAGCAAGGTCTTCATCTCAAAGATTCAAGAATCGAATCAGCCTGCATGTGTGTGGCATCAGATGCAGGAGTTTATTGCCGGAGCGATATTGCAGCGGTAGACTTAGCTTAATCAGTTGGCCTCCTCGAAAGCGGGGCTGATTTTCATCAAAAAGATAAGTTTTTCAACCGGCCATGTTGTTATTTTACAGTAAAAGAAAGACAAACTGTCCGGTTGACTAATGTCACCAAATAAAAACCTATTGGTTCGAAAGCTGCATTCAATTGAAAGTGCGGTAAGTATCTTGAAGATTTCATGCTCCATGGAAGAACGTTCGAACGAAGTTTTAAATAAACGAAAGATTGCGAATAATTGTTGATATTTAAGTTTATTGAGTCATGTTCAATTATACCACTAATGCTGCAATCTACAACGAGGTTGTAATAATAATTAGCTCCGGCTGTGTTCTTTCAAAAACTATTTGATGAAACGCTTTTCATAGATTTTCTTCATGACATCATAGATTTTGTTCCACAATAAAAACGAATATTCTAAACATTTTTATCAGCTTCTATAGAAGACTCTTCGTTTTTTTTTTCGGTTATTGCAAATCTAGGATCTCACAAATGGATTGACTATTTGTGATCGAAAAACCAATGTCGGACCTCCTTAATTTAGCGTTAGTTTTTTTCGCACGACTAGGTTATGTTAATGCGATAGGCGTAAATAGTTTCTGAAAAAGCATCGTTCTTGATTTTCTCTGAATCAGTTGTTGTGCTGAGATGACGTCACCACGTCGGCCTGGCGTTTCTTTTGAAATGCATAATATTACGTCTTCATACTTGTGTGATTGAAACCTTTCGGATCTATCACAATGCTTAAAAATGAAATGTTTCTCGCAAGATTGGGCTATCCATTCTTGTTTTCGTGGCTATCCATTTCAATCTAGCTACTATTTTAGGTTTCTTTAAACGCCAGTGTCAAAAAATACGTCATTTGTCTCATCTGCTGCATTAGTGTTAAGTTCATCAATTCAACGTATTATAACGTCAAATCAACATAAAAATACACGTTTTCACAACCAGGCCGCTTCAGCAGTATCACAATCTTTATAGTCCTCTGATATGACACTATCTTTGTTGTTCGAGCTATCCACCGGTCGTGGACTAACGCGTCACTTGCTAACGTTTGCATGGAAGTCATGCACCAGGTGTGTAAACGTGGATGGGCGGCTTCATTGTTTGATTGATAAGCAAGGCCAGGTTGTGTTGGTCCTCTGCTTACTGGTTGTCTCCACCTGGCGGTCCAAGTTATTGAGTTTTTAGGTGATCAAGTAGACGTTGGCACCTCAACCTCATTGCAGGCGACGCGAATCCTGACATGAAAGCCACATGCGTGAAGGTTATATCTTTGGGCTTCAACCTGTCTGATGAACACATTGCAGATTGGAACCTTGTTAAACTGACGAAAAGGATAAAAATAAAATCTATTATTTAATTTAAGTCAAACTTCAATTCAAGTAACCAAATTGCTTTGTTGTTTTACTGCGTCTTTTTTGCTGACAGACTTCGTCATGGTTTAGTAGTTTTGACATTAAAAGCACTTGTTAGCTGAATTGGCCTTTAATGATTTCCTTCGCTCCTCTACCAAAGTGCTATCATCATATTTTGTTGAAGGAATGCCTTAAACTAGCTTGAGGTATTTATATCAGGAAAATATGCACGCCGTGTGCGGCAGGGTAAATATGCCCGATGTTGTTAAGCCAATGAGAATGGACGCTAAAGTTTTCTGCTTGGCAATAAATAACAATCTTCATAATGTTCATTTAATTTCATGTCTACAGTAAGAATACTTTCGATACTACCAGATAATATGTTAATTTAATGCTAGCCTATTAGTTAGTTATCGAGTTTAGTGAAAAACTAGATGTAAATAGCTGAGTTCGCTAAGCTAGAATTTTCAATCATCACTTTGCAAGAAGTTACGAATGTTTAATCAGAATATTCCGCTGCCTCATCACATCGTTGTGGCTAGTCTAGTGTCTGACTGGCAACGAGATTTAATTGGCACTTGTCGGGACAATAAAATATTCTAATGGTGGGTGCTATGATCGGCCGGTCATTTTGTGCTATTTTAACGTTATAGAACGTTGATTAAGCGACGCACACAGTGCATGCTCTAATCAGACCAGTCCAACAAGTCACCAGCACAGTTTTGACATTCTCAGTCTGAATAATCTCATTTAAAATTTCACTTTTCCATCATCCAACGTATTTTTTGTTAAATTGAACGTGGTAGTTGTCGTTCCGTCACAACCTACGCCCACGATTGACATTAATAGCCAGTGGGTTATAATGAATGATAAACATCTGCGGTCCATTTGCATTAAACTCACAAGATTAAGAAAGCACTTTTTATGACATTGATTTAACGTGAAAGCATGAATACTGGACGTTGTGCTTGACACATTGGTCTCCAAGCTGTTGCCCGCGTGGTGTTTCCTTGTTACCTTTTTGTCGTTATTTGCCTCTTTTGTTGTGGGAACAGCGGTTGCGTTCGTGAGCATGGCCAGATGTTTCTGTTCCAGGCCATCTTTTAGCGCTAACTAGACGTCTATGAAACGTTTTTTTCATCGGTCATTCTCATGGTTTGCAGTTGGTTGTTATGAGTGCTTACCGAGCTGCTTGAATCTGCCTTTGTGTGTTGTTACCTTACACTTAGCCTTGAGCTTGTACTGAAGGTTTTAGAAGGTCCGTTCCGAAAACTTATTAAAGGTTGCGCAGGAGAATAGAATGCGTGCTGTGAGGCAGGTGCTGTTTGCTTGTTGGTATTATTGTTCAAAAACATACTCTTACAAGAGTAACAGATATTATTCTATGACATATTGCACAATAGGGTGCTCGCTATCGCTAGTCTATCGATAGAAATCGCTTTACGGCGATTTAAAACTGTTTTTACAAATTTTGTGTTAATTTTAATCTTAAATGGCCAGCAGCCTTTATTTTTATTGCAAAGTCTAAGAAGAAAGGACGAACTGATACTTGCTATTATTTCATGTTTGATATTTGGCAAACATAATTATTTGTTTATTTTATGACAACTATTTAGCCAGGATTTGAAATTAAGTATCTCGAGTGTTCAGTTAATTCAGAAAACCAAATCGGTTAGTTTTTGTCATTTTCGCTTATCACATCAAACTTGTCTGTTTCTTTTGTCGTCATAATGGTTTGTCTCAAAGTGACGTTGGATATAAGCGGTCAAGGCGACCGCGACAGGCACGGGAGGTGATTACAACCTGACCGTCCGCCTCCGCGGTGGTCGCCTTGGCAGACGATAAGCTTCCATGTTTCGTCTTAAATCTGCTGAGTCGTGTTAGAATTGTGAAGTTTTAGTCGACGTTGTTCGACCTTCAGTAGCTTCACTGGCGTGGTCGGTAGCAGATGATTTGATTTACAAGCGAGTAGAATTTGCAACGAGATGAATCTGAGGCAGGAACGTTGTTGAAAAACTAGATGAGGTAAAACACAGTGACTGATCATAGACGTCAGGCTATACAAAGCGACTGTGATCTATTGATTAAAAGTTGTTGTGACTTGTGACTCAACAGCTAGCAAACAAAAGTGTTAGTAGTGAAATGAGGTCAAGAAAAATACAACTTATGCAAGAACATGTTTTCCACTAGTTGTGTTATATAAATTGTGAATACGAGGTATTTGAAACGAAATATGTCACTTGCAAGTTTTCTGTTTAAACAAAACAAAATTCTCCTTTAATAAACAATCCAAACAGATACATTACTAAAAAAAGTTAGTGTTGGAATGAAGTTTTGTTTCGAACACCCATAGTGTAAACTGTAAATACTATATTATGCAGTAAATAATCCATTCATGACATCACGGCAATTGGGCAGTTTGTGAGCATGTGTGTCATCAATAGATCACAAAAATATTTGTTCTTTGTTAATTGTTAGATAAATGAACGAAGCTTGGATAGTGAGTAGTTGAGTTCCTTTTTTACCACAACAAGGCGACAGCCAACTCAGAAACTTTCATAAAAACTTCAGTCGTTGTGTGGGCGTTTGCGTTGAATGTAATTGCCTTGGTCTGTCTGCGTTTGCCCGCAAATTGCATTTTGTTCTTGAACTTTCATTGTTCAAATCCTTTTTAATTTCCTTTCACGAGTTCTAATTGAGGATTTACTTTTACGCTTCATTGAGAAGGTAGATTGCGCTGTTATGGTTGTATTTACGTAATGTCAACCCTGAGCAACAAAAGCTTTCGTACCAAACCGCAATGAACACGTTTATTTGCACCTCTCTCGGTTGGTGATCGATCGCTCGAGGTAGCTGATGATTCTTAAGAGCATTGCTGATGGATAAAGAGATCATCATGATTTGAGGTGGCAGCTTTCAACCAAGATTTCCTAAATTGCATTCGTTCATGTTGCTTTTAGGTTATTTTGGGGTCAAGATTCGATAATAATATCGCAGGTCGGAAATTATTCATAACAGATGATTATTGGGCGAGGGAAGCAAAGACCATGCCAGGCACGCTGTCGTTTTTGCCTTACGTTTTTAAAACGTTGAGCTTAGTTTAAATCTGCACCATGTTTGGAACATAGCTTCCTCTTTGATGTTGCTTTACGAAAATAAATTTATGATCCCACTAAATTGCCTGTGGCTGGATATGAGTCTGTGTATACAAGCAGAATAACCTTTGTACATTATTGCCAATACTTGTAGCTGAAAAAAAAGTTTACTTAAACAAAACATCAAATAATAATGTAAGATGTTGAGTGAGCGTTATTTACAAGGTGATGCCGAGAAGAATGGTACCGTGGTTGATTTATGGTTGAACTTGTTGGGGCGACACCAGTTGCGATATTACTTTGTGAGGTCATGCACTAATTACACGGATGGGCGACACCATAGCAGAAATCTTGGTCGATTCTACGTCAAACAATTGCAGTTCAACATCGAATTTGAGTCAAGAGACGATCTCTTTGACAGGAAAACATATGTGCTTATGTAAATATCGAATATTGTGGTTTAGTCTGTTGGTTCTCTCGTTCAGAAATGATTGGTTCAGCTTGAAGCAGTAGCTGATTCATAACAGAAATGTTAAACGTTAAACATCGCTATATTTAAGCTGTGTCGGGCCCAGGTTGTAGCTGCTGACGATCTTTTTTTTATACGATAACGATTTTTTTTTTCAAACAGAAAATTATCTTTATTCGCCTTATAATAAAAATAGTAAGTTGGACTATGACCAGCGTAGACCACTGAAGTGAAATTTCCAGAGGTAGCAACCAAGACGGTGGAGTCGGAGAGATTTTGGTGTGTCGGGAGTGGGAGTCGGCCAGTTATATACCGAGGAGTCGAAGTCGCATATTCTTCGCTCGATTCCACAGGCCTGATAGCAACTGTGCCAGTTGAGTGCTTGTCTGATCTGACAAAGAGACACAGCGAAATGGATTTATCTTAGAAATCTTGTGCCATTATCTTCATTGTTTGTTGTTCTCGGTGAAAACATATCCTTTTTCTGGCGATGACGTTATTCTTATAACATTTTTAGTGAACTAATGCAGTGAACTTGTAGCTTGACTGGACAAACTGGCGATGTAGCTTGACTACATTAAAATGACAGATCATTGATTATAATAATTATCAGCATCAGCAGTGATTGGTTTGGAAAGTTCTATGTGGCCGATGAACAATGCTTGGAATTGTGTTGTTTCGACCTTTGGAGCAGGAGGCGATGCTCAACTAGATTAAGCAGCATGAGCTTTAGATACTGAGAAAGGGTACCCAAGGACTTTTACATAATCACAAGCTCCCTGACATAAGTAGGCCAAAGTAGTGGAGGCTGTGATTGCAAATGAAGACACTGTAGTCGCTGTTTTAATAGTGGTAGTGGCTCCTGATTGTAAATGGGTAATGGCTCATCACTGGACATTGCATGAGAGGTTGACAACAACAAGTTTGTCAAAGTTTGATGTTTTCACGAGAAACGATGACTTTGGACGGGAGTTCTGGCGTGAAAGTTGAATGCAGCGGAAAATCCGATCTCTGAGGCAAAGTGAATAATTGATGAACAACACGTTGAAATATTCATGACGATTTTACTAATTTTGCAACTTACTTCAGTTCAATTTAAAACGGACGTAAGTTTTCGTCATTATGATCTGGCAGTCTTCCATTCTTTATTGCCGTCATAATTGAATCATGAACAGATTTTTGCGGGCTAACGTCTCATAGAAGGCCTTGCAGCAAGAAAGCCAGGAGAAATAAATTTGGGTTTTTGAAAACATTTCGGCATCACTAACATCGCTTGTCCTGACGAGAACGTAGCTGTGCAACATCTTCGCTTGACAACAACATGCAATTGGCATAACACCTGACTAGGCACAAAGGCGATTCGACATGATGTGTCTGACCTAAGTGTGGGGACCTAAGTAATAAGTATACGTGACGTTTCAATGTTAAAAGCTGCCCAAATGATTACAAACTCACTTATTTTCTACAGCTCAGATGAGGTGACGGTAGCAGCAGTTTAGGCAGCAATCGTGAATGAGTTGGTTGATAGACAAGAATTCTAAATTAGAATGCAGAGTTATTACCAAATACTGCTTCATTGGAAAACTGCCGTATAATGCATTCGAAGGTTCAGCATTTTTCCAAGCGTCCTTTTTAGTTTTAATGCTCAGTGGTCTTACAAGTTCATGTGTGGTAGCAAATGAGGTTGTTCGAATTTAATGTTTATAAATCATTACCTAAGAAAATCCAACGCGATCTGCGTTCAGAAAATACGAGCTCTAGGTGGCTTTACTTCATATCCTGCCAGTTGAAGAAGTGATGAAATCCCGATATGTCATCGTCTGGTTCAGCGTTTTGTGAGTCCTATCGGTAGGTTGACCCAATAACGTGCAGCATTATTGTCAGTTATGTTATTTTTGTTTCTGGTTGACACCTTTGTGGTTTTTTTTTGCAAAAGTAATCGCATTCTCTATTTGCTGAAAACCCGATGCTGATAAGGTTGACTAACGCAATAAACATAGTTGCTCCTGTGACGTAGATCGGCTTCTAAGCGTTAGCGGGCTTGTCTTTTTACTTCCTTTGTTACGTCATCACACGAACGGCCTTATTTTTACTTAGAATCGTTGTTTGTTTCTGTATGACGCGACAACGTTAAAAATCTGCCAGTTAACTACTAGTCTGCTAACCTTAACTTGGTAGAGGGAGCTTCGATCATTTTCAGCATTTTTAGTTTTAATCAAACGTTTGCAAGAGTTATTGTTTAGTGGCGCGCTATGTGCACACCCGGAGACACTATGACGTAGTTTTAAGGGTATTACGTCAACGTCAGCGTGTTTCAGGTTCTGGTTTGTTGACCAAATCAAAACAAACTTTCGCGGGACAACTCGTCATCGCTATTAGTTCAGCCATTCTGCATAAAATATGGTGTGGTGGAATGAACAGTTCGCGGTAAATTTGCAAGCTTCTCGGATAACTTTTTACCAGAAACTGGCAACTTTTGCATTTAACAAACCTTTAAAGTTAGCCTTTCATAGCATGAAACATAGCAGCTGTACGTCCCACGACCAGTTCACAAATTCTGCTACTACCGCCTATAACTTAAAAGTGATATACAGACAGAGACTTTTAGAATAGTTGTATTTATGCGTTCATGCTTTGCTTATTCGCAAATATAATTTGTTTAACAGCAAAGCGTGAATTTGACTGAGTGCATCTTTGGTATATTTATTGAAAGATCACCTTGGTGTTGTATGCTCACGGGCATTTCAGGCAACAGTGATCGACAAAAGGCGCAAGTTCACCATCATGCCCTGTGCTGGAGATGAGACGCTGCAATGATATTTGAATTATTTGAGAAGTTGCAATCAGTAAAGCGAAATTCGAAAATCTATTTTATCGACTAGGTGACTTCCTACTTTTGTAACTTATTTCGACGAACAGCCGTCTCCGCCAGCCTGTGGTATGAACAATGGACATCGACCAACAACAGTTTTGATTTGAACTTACGGTATGCAGGAGTTCCGTGATGTATGGGACCCAAAAATCCGTCTTTTTGCATTGTTTCAGACGTTGAATTTGAAAGCGTTAAATCAATGATTTTGTCATCTTAGTAATGGTCAGGTAGCTCCCACAAGCAGGTCAAGTGTTCCTCTAGGTTTGACATAAAACGTGCAGCTATGTCTTCTGGTAACAATAGTCGGTAACCTTGACACATTCAGGGCAACCGCAATTTAACACAGATGGACGTTATTGTAACATAAGTATTGGAGTAAGTTTATAATCTTTGCATCGGTTTTGTTATCTTTCATAGATTAGTTTTTTAACTTTTATTTTTGTCACTGGTTAGGACGCCAGCACAAAGCTACCGTGGTTGTCACGGACATTGTGTTGTAGAGTTATATTTAGTAGAGAAAGTTTTATTAGCATTGTTGCATTTGATATTAATCTGTTGTAAACCGACGATGACGGAGGGACACGCAATGACACGAAAATTATCGAATAGCAGCCTGAATGGCATCAACACTAATAGTCTGAGTAGGAGGAAAAAGGCAAGTATTGCGTTCATGCAAGTCTTCCAAGGTCGAAGATCAGAAGATGGAAATGAGAGGAGGACGTCTTCTTCGTCGAGTTTAGTGGATTACTTAAAAGGGAAGCGGCAAAGCAACAGCTCAGGAAAGAGCTTAATAGACAAAACCCCCGAGGACGACGTGATGGCGCCCCCTGGCTGGCCCAGCGATGAAGATTTGAAAGAGAGGCAAAGGAAGTCTTCTTTTAATAACACTTGGAGCATGAGAAGGATTTCAAAGTCTGATAGTAGCCCCTTTCCCAACAGTGTTGCTAAAGAGCCCAAGTCACCCACCTTATTACACCATTTTGCCACCCTTAGTCGAGGTAAACAAAAGCGTGGATCATGTGACAAGAAAAAGGGCACCGAATCTTTCCCCCAATCTCCGAGCACGACGAATCCAGATCTAACGCCAGTGTCGTTTGTTGGATTATATACATCACAAAGTTCTCAGTCATCGGATTTCCTTGAGATAAATTGTGAGCCACCTAATGGCCATAGAAACTCTGTCGTGTCTGACATCGACTCTGTTGATTGTGACGAGTCGAGTGTTGGCAGCATGGACGGTCGAGACATGTCGCGAAATTCCAGCATCACTTCTCGCTCCTCGTTATCCCCTATGCCGGCCAGCCCACACCGCCCCCCGGTATGCACAGAGCAAAGATTCTTTTCGAAAAAAGATAAAGATCGGGGCTCTCCATTTCTTTTACGCCGAATATCGGCCGTTCTCTCTCCGCGGACACGGCGGCGCAATCCAATGTCGACGGAAGTTAGCGACGCGGAACACAAAAAGCGCATCATGCGCACTGTGTCGACGGGATCAGAGGACGATCACACTAAGCGCCCGCTTTGTGACGTTGCTGAAGAGATATTTGACACCTGGGATGGGAGGAACGCCATGACTCTGCCAAGACCTTCGAAGAAAGGTGAGAGAGTAAGCAATATGCAACAGTGGTGCCTGTTAAGTCAATACTCAATACACTTCTAGCAATAAGGGTTTTATCAGTAAACGTTCGGAAAATAATGTAACAACAAAGAATTTCAAACTTTAAATATGTTTTTAATAACGTTTTAGTAATAATAATTTAAACAGTTATAATTTGGAAGTCAATTTTGTGTTTCTCTTGTTGCTTTTAAGGTACTATTTTGAGAAATGATGTTGTGTCATTGTAAACAATATACAAAAAGCGCAATGTCTCTGGCGAAACCATCGCTATGCAGTATCTGCTGAAAGTTATTTATTGTCTGAAAAAACATTTCACTGCTATTAAAAAGAGGTTTATTTGCGTTATTTTGATGATATTGTACGTTGAATGTGCGTAATATGAAGAAGACTATAAATGTCAAGGCAAGATATTTGACATCTTTATATGAAGTGGTTTCAAGGTTGTCGGACTTATCTGTTTGCATAGGAAAGTTTGTATTTGTACAATTTGAAGAACAAGTTTCGTTATCACTAGATAGAGTTTTAATTAGAAATGCAATCGTGATTTTATAAAGTTTTGTGAAATTTGTGAACAAATTCGTGAGGAACCGGATTGGTCTTGCTGTTGAAACGTCAGTTTGTATGAAGATAATAGACACTTATCAGATAATTCATAATTGATATCGGTTGTAACCACTGATATCATCTTAAATAAAATAAGTTGAAACGGTCAATTCTTCAGTTTTAGGTAAATGATCTGGTTGGATTTGTGACTGACCGTGTTACAGTGACCAAGCATAGGCTATTCATCAATGAAGTTTTACACAGAGTATTGAAACTTCACTTCACAGCTCTTTAAGGGATAAATACATTAAAAAGTTTGGATGTTTATCAAGATTATTTACTTTTCCGGCTGCAACTGCACTCTTCATCAGTTAAATCGATGCAAAAAATGATAAATTTTGCTGCTAAGTATGTGTTGTGTTGTCTTCTTGTTTAGCCCTTTTCACAGTGCTCTGTTTGAGCTCACCGGTTCGTTTTTGAACTCGAGTCGATTGAAAGCAGTGTTGGCTGTAACTGCAGCGAAACACACACAGCCATGTATGTCAACATCGTTCATTCGTGTTGGAACATATTTTGCTGGCTAGACGTTTTCATTTGCTCTTTATTGTATTTCAATTTTTATTGCAACAACTCACAATATTGAGAATTTTCACAATGACTTCACGATGTATTGCCAAATTGCAACAAAGAAGTTGTTAATTTTAACAGTACACGCTGAATGTATCGCTAATACACAAAGACGTGTTGGTTTGATGAAACCGTTTTGATACCTGTGTTTGGGAGGCTAGAAGCGATGGCACCATGTTCACGATTTTTTAAATTAAAATAATTTCGGTTTCTCAGAATTCACTTTCAAACGCGCTTTTGGAATTTTCACTTTTTCTGAAGTTCAAATGATGCTTTAGATATAATTTTGAAAGTCTGAGACTCGTTAAGTCCTAGTAGTGTTAAATCATAGGCATACGAGGGTCTGCTACTATTCGATGAGTCCGATTCGGTGAGAGCCTTTTCGGTGAGAGCCTTTTTCGGTGAGAGCCCTATTCGGTGATTTTTTTGAATTTTTTTTTGAAAATTATCGGGTACCGTAGCCTAATTATCATTGCCGCTTTTACATCGTTTTAACGTCGCTAAACGTTGAAATAAGACCCTAACCCTAACCTCTAACCCTAACCCCTAACCTCTAACCCTAACCCCTATCCCCTATCCCCTAACCCTATAACGGCAATGATAATTAGGCTACGGTACCCAATAATTAAAAAAAAAAATCACCGAATAGGGCTCTCACCGAAAAAGGCTCTCACCGAATCGGACTCATCGAAACGGGCCATTCCGGGCATACGAAGCCAAGTAATTTAATGAGATTTAACGTATTTAATATTATTATGGTAACATTTACAGAAAAAAAAAAGTATTTAAACGAACTTCGTTTTTTTTACCTGTGAATATTACTATAATAAACCTAAATACCAGTAAGTTAAACCTGATTAAGTTATTTCGTATGCCCCAAAGCTTTATCCTGGTTGTGTTTATAAAAATTCTTACTACTTGGTATCATTACCCTCAATTATATGTTCGGATTTTGTCGGAGTTACGATTTTTCTACAATTGATGAATATTGAAGCATGCAGATTGGGGCCTGATTGTCTGGCATTAACCTGAAATTACAGCGCTTGCGGCGCAAGAGAGCAAACTTGGCTTTTGAAGTGTGCATTGTTTTTGCTTATTTCATACGTTGCTTGACAACTACAGTCATTTCAACAAACATTGCTCCTTGTATGTTTGTTTTGTCGGCGCTGTGGTGAGGAAACAAATGTCGATTTCATCATGTTGCGGTTTTGGTTCTTTGTATTTCAAATGTTTGATTGGTCCATAACTCCATATACATCTTACCTTGCTCTTGTTCCATACTTGCCACGCTATCTGGTGCTAGGTTTGACTTAATATTGCGTTAAATAAACTAAACAGGTTTGAAGAACATGCCATGACTTCTGTGGAAAAGAAATGATCAACAACCGAACTGTCCTTGGCTTTTTGTTTTTGCTGCGATTAGGCAAACTTCGAAATCGAATATGTTTGATGCTGGTCAAAGCGATGATGAAACCTTTTGACTTTGTCAATATTTTCGTCTCTGGTATTTTTTTATACATATCAAACAGGACTCTTACTTTGGAAATAGACGATGCGGCGTCCCAAAGCGAGTTTATGTTTATCAACGTCGATAGAGAGAGACGTTGTTGTTCGTTCATGTCTGAGTCATCTTCACACTACAAATTATATGTTTTGGACAACTATTCTAGTTCTCGTCAACAGGCTTACCATCACTACTTGTATTTACTTGTACTTGTATTCACTACACGTCCACCATTGTATTTACGTAAATTTTATGTTGAACGACGCGAAGATAATATTAACCTATGTTCATTTGCGGTTTAGGTAGTTTAGGGTCTATTAGCTTGTAATTTCCATTCTAGAACTGTTGATGTGTTGTTTCCTAAAGTTGTAAATGACCATGTTTCAAGTATTTGCTACGAAGAATCGGTTAATGTTGTTGTGTTCTTGATGAAGTCAATCATGGGGACTGACGAAACGTGAAAACTAAACCTGGTAATCAGTTTCAAAATTTTACGCTTATTTACCTTGCAGTCGTCGGAAGTAAGATCTCAGAACCTGACCCCCCTAACAACTATTTTCAAATCCCGATATGCCATTTCCAGCTGAAGTTATGTTGATGTTCCCAGTTTCACATATGATCCAAAAATCAACTGAAGGCTTCCGTGAATGGTCTTTGCTTTGCCTAGCGTCCACATACTTGTTGTTGTGGGTTTAACCCTGTCAAAAAGATGTTTCTTTTTCTCATGTCGTTGACATCGTGCTCTCCGTGACAAAAGCGTTGACAGATTCCACCTGGTTTCTGTTGTTTTAGGAAGAATGTTTTATTACTGACGTTTGTTTGACACTTCAGTCGTGAGCATTGTGCAGGCAATGTAGGTTCATCATATTTTGACGTTATTTTTTGATAAGTGGTTATTTTTTGTGTGTTTGCAACTAGTGGAAGGTCTCAACATTGGCAAGCAACATGGAGTCGTCTGTTCGCGCTTGGACAACCCGGGTAGAAGTTTTGTTACCAAACAGACCTCCTTGTCAGACAACAATGGAGTGCATTATTTGCTGATTGATCGAGTCTGCTGAAAAGGATGCGCCGAGCGCCTTTTACATCAGAGGTTTTCAGGCTTCCAACCTTTGTACATTTGTAACAAAATTCACATACGTTACATTTATTAGAAACAATAATATCTGTTTGTGAAACTTAAAAGCATAGATTCAAATATCTTCAGACCTTCTATTGGACACTTATCTCGCTATGGTCACTGAGAAGGATGTAGCACATTGCAATGTTCACGCAAGATTTTCATCTTGTCCATCTAATAAATCATTGTGAAACTTCAGACCAGATATTTAATTGTTCTTACGTTTCCACCATCATCTTTTTACAGAACGCGCAGTCTTGGTGATGCTGTTTTAGCTAGATTCTGCTTTTCTCGCTTGTACCATGGCAGCATTGACTTAGCGCTGGAGTTTCGTGTTGTTTCTTCTTTCCGCTTGAAAAGTATCACTGTTCAACATCTATCCGACGTCGTGAAACCTGAAATAGCTTATTTCGCTGTAGGCTCTTGTTAGCTAGTGACGTCAGAAGTAGTCGGTCGCAAAGCACATTCGCACTGACGTGTCTAACCTGCCGAGGCGTCGTTGAGAGTGGGTGTATTTGTGAATATTAAAATAGGTTACGATGGAGATTAGCGAAAGGGATTTTTTAAAAAGATTTAAAAGTTTATTCTCGGGAATGTTCAGCCCTCCCACTTAGGTGCGTCCAAGCGGGGTAACTGTAATGGCATCTACCGTTAGTGTTGCATTATATTGAAGTACAAATATTTTTAGTTTGTTAAAGTTTGTTGAAGTTTATGTATTTGAAGGATGCAGAGGTCAAGAAGGCACAGAGCATTTTACGGTCATGAACTTGCCCACAACAGCAGCTTGTAGAATCTGAGGTCACCATTTGTGAATGAACAGTTAGAAAGATTCATAAAGATGTTGCACTTGTGTTCATTTCTATGAGCAGTTGCTCGATGGTGGATACAATCAGCAAATACTTTAATGTCGAAAAGTCGACCGTTTCAATGCTGTCTGAAATGCAACAGTGTGTAAAGTATGAAGCCTTGGGCGCTGACGTCGAAAGTTAATCCGACAAATGCGGTGGGAAGATTTCTATACGGTTGCTGTCCCTGTACACAATGCCTGTTCGATTGAACAATTGTTCAAAGATCCTGTGTGTGTAATACCAATAGTTCCATGTAAACATTCAGAAACAACAACAGATGAATAGTTGAACTGGCTATCAGCAAGTGTTTTTTCTGTCGCAACTTCGATGTCTGTCACACTCTTCCAAACATAGCTTGAATTACTCTTGATTTGAGAGCGGTTTATGTTTCTCTGCTCAACTTTTATTTGCATCGTTGACAATCCTTCTGTCGATTCTGTAACTTCATTGCCTGTCACTCTTGTCACTTTTTCTAATTTTTCCCAAAACAATATCGTTTTGCGTTGGAAAGTATGTGAACTTTTTCAACCTGCCTAGCTTACTGGGAGGATTGTGTGGTCGCAATGGCTGCCATTGGCAGTTGACCGGTTAGGTAATTGTGCGATAATAATCGATGTCAACATCGGGTTTGTTATAATTCAGTCAGGTGAAAACTTGGAATTCTTTAAATTGCTGACACGTTGAGTATCGATGTTTGATTTCGTGAAAATTGACTACTAATTCCCATCAACCGCAGGAATGTGTGTGTTTCGAATGGAACCTTTGTTACTTTGTTAACACGAAAAACTAGACCATAATAACAATAAGCATTCAGTATGATCTGAAGTTCAGTTAGAATAGTTAGGTTACTTGGTGCCGCATTGGTCGCTGTTACGCTGGTCGCTGTCAATTATTCTGGGATCTCAAGCTTTCTATGAATAAGGATTTTTGAAGTACAGTAAATGTTTCTGGTAGTATTGTGAAAACGTTTTTACTGGTAAGTCAACTTTGAAAAGATGACAAATTGTATTGCAACACACACCACTAAATTATGCCGGAATGGCCCGTTTCGGCGAGTCCGATTCGACGAGTCCGATTTGACTAGTCCGATTCGGCGAGTTCCCTATTCGGCGAGAGCCTTTTTCGGCGAGTGCCCTATTCGGCGAGTTTTTGAAATTTTTAAAAGGAAATTATCGGGTACCGTAGCCTAATTACAATTGCCGTTTTTACATAGTTTTAACGTCGCTAAACGTTGAAATCGTGCAGAAAGGAATAAAAATAAAATGTTTGAACTATTATAATAAATTAAAATTCGTCATGTCAGTTCAGTTGTTTTTATTTTTGACCATCATATCAAAAACAATACACGTCGACATAGCAAAGGTGTAGAAAAAGGTAGAAGCGACAAAACGCGAACGTTAAAACGTGCTTGTGACCGAAGTAAGTTATTGAGTTGAAAGAAATTTGGCACGGTCGCAACACCTTCAGAAAAATTTAAGATATGAAGGAAAAATAAAAGAAAATGTTACAAAAAAAATCATGCTTATGTGTATAAGTTAGTACTTTTGAATAGTTAAAATGATTAGTTTGGATCAACAAATGAGAACCCATTGTAGTAACAGAATGAAAAGGCTAACCAAATGTGTGGCCTATCGTTTTAACGTCGCTAAACGTTGAAATCCTGTAGAAAAGAGAACTTTGCTGACTAGGATACGTTGAAACTGAAAAACATTCACAGAAACCCTACGATACATTGCATTTTTAAGATAATGTATTCAGACGTTGAATCAATGTACAAATGAAATGTTATGCTAAATGGGTTCTTGGAACAATTCGAAGGGCTTCTGTGAATGTTTCTCAGCTTCAACGTATCCTAGTCAGCAAAGTTCTCTTTTCTACACGATTTCAACATTTAGCGACGTTAAAACGATGTAAAAACGGAAATTTTTGCTGGTTGGGATAACTGGGCTACGGTACCCGATAATTTCTTTTAAATCCAAGCTGTAGGCCACACATTTGTTGATCCAAACTAATCATTTTAACTATTCAAAAGTGCTAACTTACAGACATAAACATGATTTAATTTATTTTTTTTGTAACATTTTCTTTGTTTTATTTTTCCTTCATATCTTAAATTTTTCTGAAGGTGTTGCGACCGTGCCAAATTTCTTTCCATAGGCGCCGACTTTTCAAAAAACCTTGGGGGGCGAGAAAGGTGATAACGTCATAACCATAGCGCTATTTACTCAATTAAAATAGTCTTTGATTAAGCTTAGTGTCTTGTTTATATTGACAAATAGGTCGCAAACCGAATTTATTAGAACCGCTGCTTGAAAGGATTAGTTTTACGCACGCAGTACGCCTAGTCGTAAAAATTTTGATATTGTTAGCTCATAATTGGAACTGTTGGAAAACAAGCCGATTCATTTCCTTTTCGTGCGAGTGAACAACAACGATCAAGACAGTGAAGTTATCGAAATAAAACGCAAAAAATCATGATCTCAAGCAGAGTGAAAACCCGGTATCAGTTTTATTAACCTCGTTTCGCTAATTACTTACTTTCAAAGCGTTGACAACGGCGAAGTGTTTTCTCTTCTGTTTTTTATCGAAAGTCTTTATAGTCTTTTATTGAATACAGTAGGCTATACTCGAGTAAAGGTCGAGATGTTCGCAAGTGATTTTCACCTCAAAAAGACAAGTTCAACTAACACGGGACAAGCTGTTGTCTCCAGCTCAACAATTTTCAAAATGAACGCACTAAAAATCATTGTCGACGTAGATTACGGATTGTGAAATCGCGTCGGCTTAAGTGAAAGTTTTGAATACGTTTATTTGCAGTGATTCAAACTTAATTTTCAAATTCAATGATTTCTTGTCAATTCTAAACTTTATGCACTTGTTGAGCAATATGCAAAGCTCACGAGACAAAACAGAAAGAGATCATTTTTTTTATTTTTGCGTGTAGGATATAATCGTTCTTATTATTACGTAACATTCCATGATCGTTAAAGTCGATGTCAAACCTTAGCGGTCGCATAAAACAATGATGTCAGGTTAGCTAGGTGATAATAGCGGTAAGAGACGTCGTTAATGCAGGCAATATCTGCGACCAAGACCATTAAACACCTTTTCTTTTTTCGGATTTCAATTTAATTCTCACACATTGCAAAAACAATGCGTTCTGTTGAATCACAATTGATCTCACAGCGGGAAGACCTCGTTGAAAATAGCGCGTCTAATTTAGCTGGTTTACTTAATATTGCAGTGAATAGTTACGTGACTATTCCAGCAGTACTCTACCATCTACTTTGAAATTTCCATACCGTATGAGATAGCTATGCGATCAGCTGCTGTTGTGCGGGCAAGAGCAACGTAGGCTTTTCTTGCTTTCGGCATTCTTTAAGTCCGTTTAAATTATCTAAATCTCCTTCGCGAAGTGTTTTATATTTGAAACACCACTTGTCATCAACATTTTTGTTGCCCCTCAACCATAAATTTACGGGGGGCGCCGGCCCCCCTGAAGTCGGCGCGTATGTTTCTTTCAACTCAATAACTTACTTCGGTCACAAGCACGTTTTAACGTTCGCGTTTTGTCGCTTCTACCTTTTTTACACCTTTGCTATGTTGACGTGTATTGTTTTTCATATGATGGTCAGGAATAAAAACAACTGAACTGACATGACGAACTTTAATTTAATAGTTCAAACATTTTATTTTTATTCCTTTCTGCACAATTTCAACGTTTAGCGACGTTAAAACTATGTAAAAACGGCAATTATAATTAGGCTACGGTACCCGATAATTTCCTTTCAAAAATTTCAAAAACTCGCCGAATAGGGCACTCGCCGAAAAAGGCTCTCGCCGAATAGGGAACTCGCCGAATCGGACTAGTCGAATCGGACTCGCCGAATCGGACTCGCCGAATAGTAGCAGACCCAAATTATGCAACCACACTAGCATGATAGTTTGCAGCATTTCAAGCGCAGCTACTTCGAAATATATAGTCAACTCTTCTTTGAATGAAAATTACATCTGAGTGACCAAGTTTGGCTAGAATAATTATGTCGATGTTTTTTTTTAACGTCTTCCAATGCGTTGCATTTGTATTTTTGCAGCTTCGTGCGTGAAGTAAACAAGAATTTGCTTCCCACTACTTGAGGTCGCGTTGCATCAGTTTGATGCCTCATAACGTTAAACTATCGTCAGAAAGATTTTCAACGTGACATCAATCGTGGGAACATCATCCATTATTATGAAACAGTCGATGTCCGGCAATCTACCGTAGTATTGTGGCATCCACAGGCGATTGATCTAGGGCTTGCTATTTATAGAAAGATCTGCATCCGGTTTTCTTAAATAGCTTCAGCTGGTTCTTTTCGTTTGCTAGATCTTCCCCATGGGAAGCAATGAAACTTTGAGAATTTTTTTTGTCAAAAGCAAAACAAGTAAAGTTTGTGCATTGGTTCGGTGAACAACTGTCGCCCCAACTTGTGAGAAGGTTTTTAAATTGAACTTTTGGAAGTTGAGAATTATGAGCAGCAGACGACGAGATGCTTATACAATTACATGCCGTGTATTTGATAGATGCGAATTGTGAATCTCTGCAGAACGGATGACTTCCTGTCGATTCCGTGCATTTCGTTCGCGTTCTTGAACTTTCCTTTTCACTTTGCTGCCCAACAAACCTGCCTGTTGTGATCAATGTGCAATGATGTTAAACTCGACTGAAAGAGCCGCATTGCATCTTTATACTACCTTCAGCTTGTGCACTTGTGCAGTCACCTGGTAAACTACGCACGTAACACTTCACAACACATAATTTGCAGAGATTGCACGGTCACTTTAACCCAACTTTTGGTTTAGACTCTAAACTTTAGAGCAACAATGCTCTAAGCTAGAAGACTGTTCAGGTTGCCACTGAAAGTAGATTAATTTAGTAATGAAAATCGATCGTTGTACATATTCTCCATTCGTTGTGCAGTTAAGTTGGTATAAATTCCAACAGCGTCTAAGCGCAGAGGTTATAAAACAATTGTTGTAATTTACAAGCAACCCTTCAGCCCACCGAAGTCTGTTGATTTAAGTTAGAGTGCAAGACGAAATAGGAAAGAGTCTGGAAAGTAACTGGTTTCTGACTGTTAAGCAGAACTATTAGTGCGTTGCTTGATGTCATTGTAATTGTTTACTGTACTGGTTGACTGGTTGTGATACCATATCAATTATCACAACCTTTCGCCAAACTCCTTTGCTCACATTTATGTACAGTAGAAGAGTTTTTGCTACAGCTGTGCCTTGTAGCGAAATGCCTTCGTTGTGTGATTTTGAAACAACACTGGGTTGTCGTGTTTTTATGTGGAAATATTTGCTGAATCCGTGCTTAGTTGTGGACATTGTGAAGTGACCTCCCGCAAACCTCGTTTAATTATATTTGATAGAGCACATCGAGTGCCGCGCATACTTTTAATGTCTTTTCACATTTTCTTAGCAACCTGTAGTCACTTGTCATTCCAACACAACGATAGATTAAAAGAAGTTGTTTAGCAAAGTAATTTTAACTTTGTGTGGAGCTACGTGTGCTTGAGAGATTACTGATTCTTTTACACGCCATCATCATGGGCCAATCCGACAGCGCCAATCCGACAGGGCCATCATCATGGGCCAATCCGACAGTTACTGGTGCTGTTTACTGGAATGGCCCGTTTCGGTGAGTCCGATCCCTATTCGGTGATTTTTTCAATTTTTTTTTTTAAATTATCAGGTACCGTAGCCTAATTATCATTGCCGTTTTAGGGTTAGGGGTTAGAGGTTAGGAACTCACCGAATCGGACTCACCGAATAGTAGCAGACCCGTTGTTTACAGATGTTAATTACAGCATGTATTTACACTGTAGTTTTGGTTTTAATTAAACAAAATAAAAAGTGATAACATTAAAAGGCCTCAGCTAGAACGAAGAATCATGACTGTTGGCTATTGATCTACACTTTGCATTGGTTGTCACGAGTTGTGGTCAACCCCACCACATTTGATGACGGTTTAATCAAATTTGTTGCAAGTCTATTTTTCTTTCGCTTTCATTCCATTCCATTCATCTGCGCGTCATATTATTACAAACCTAGGGACAGCGTAGAACTGGATGTCATAAAGATGATTATGATCCTGCTTTTCATGTTTGCACCAGCACAAGTGTTTGCGCTGCCAATATTTCAGGCAGAGTAAAGTTTAACCGTGTGTGAACATCAGCAGACGTAGAACGAGCTCCACAGCATGGTTTATAAGCTGTGCAGCCGTCTTCTCGTCGAGCTCATGTGTTGACGTTGTGACGTGTGGCGCAAAAGTCAACGGCAGACTTTCCCTGGTCATGGTCGAATGACTCTGTTGTGCCAGTGTTGAAGGAACCAGCATCAGGCTGGCTGCTTGGCTCAGCTTATGATAACGAAGCGTTGTACCTTTCATGGCATGAGTGTAGTTTTGGTCCTGTTACTGACTTGTGTTGAAAATAAAGTCACTGTTGAAAGTTTTAATCTTGAAGTTCAAACTTAGAGTACGACTAGGACAGTGATTGCTGGGTGATTTCAGCCAAATACACTTACATGAACTAACCCTGCGCTGATGTGTTCGATTCGTACAGTAGGCTACATGCTGATAAAGTTCGTGAGAGCAGCTGTGATGAAGAGGGAAGTCAGTGATGTTATTTCATCAGTTGCATACAAAACAGTGCAAAAGTAAAAGTATTTATTTCTTAATGTCGAAACTTCTTGCTTTTCGGGTCTAAGTCGCTCACATAAGTGAGGTCCTGTCTATACTCCATAAAGTTGCAGAGATTAGCAAAAATCATAGCATGAGCATGTTTAATTGTTTATGTGTAATCTAAGTATAATATTTTTTGGGTATAATTTAAAAATGTGTTTTTTGTTAAAACTTTGCGGAAAGCTTTTTCGGCTGCTTAGCCGAGTGGTGAGAACGTCTGCGCGACGTTCGAAAGGACGTGGGTTCGACACCGCTCCAGAGCACGCGACTGTGTCTTGGCAAAGACACTTAATGGCAAGCCAAAATAAGGGGAGCAGCTGACTCGAAGACTATATGTCACTTCGCTGCTTCCTGTCGTCTGTTGTATCGCATCTGTGATCGCAGTGTACTGTATGTTATCGCAATGGGCGCAAATAAAAACACGATTATTATTATTATACTAAAAAAGGCCTCAAAAACGAATTTTTGAATAGGTCATGTTGATGGCGAAAGCTAATCCAATGATTGTATGTGCTGCGCTGTGTTTGTGTTTATTGGATAAACGTAACTTGTGCTTGATTCTCCGTATATAAAACAAACTTCTATAGGATCCCAGCGGTTGCACCGTGGGAATTAATTTAAATTTGTTCTTAAATCATTGCATTAAAATCAGATCCCGCGTGTAGATTTACTTGATCTACTAACTACGGTACGTCTACAGACTTAGAATTGATGTTGAGCATTTGGTAGATTATTGGAATAAGATGAATCATTCAGTATTTTGAGTTGTTGCTAAAGCTGTGTAGATGCGGTGAGTACAATATCAGCTGAAACATGTCGGTTGTTTCAAGCGAACTGATTAACTTATGTTTCTATGTATTCCCAACCGTAACCATTGACTGCGAAATGAACTGCGGTGTTAAATAGTTCGCTCGTTCAAGCAACGGCAGATACTACCTACAGCGTCACTGTTCTTAGCTATTGAGTTGAGTTGATGCTGGGCAAAGCGAGATGAATGTTTGACATTAGTTGAGTGTCTCTTATCAAAGCAATTACATATTGCCTCTATGCAAGCTTGGATGAACAAAGCTATTATTTCTTGCAGAAAGATATATTACGTGTTACCTTTGATTAGAAATAATAATCGTTGACTGTGTTGAATGATTCCACACTCACCCGCTCCGCATACTGGCTGTCTGAAGGTAACATCTACATCAGCAAACGTCAGTTATTAGGTGTAGTGGTTTCCTGTATCTCCCATGTAACGATGATGGATCTTGCGGAACTTCGAAATAGTCTGCTTTTCTGACTCTGACAAAAACTGCTAATCTGACTCCGCATATTATCCCTACAAGGTTTTTCGCTCAATAGTCTTCATCAGTAGTTTAACCGCACCCAATGTTTTTGCGTTAACTTTAGTCTCCCGGCTCAACATACATTTTGTTTGCAGATTCTTTCAACGGCTCTGACGTCACAAAAGACATAAAGAACAAAGCACCGGTGAGTGGACGACTGGACGTGTGCAATATTGCTAGTTGCGGTAGTACAGTAACCCGATGCTTCACTGCTGTTGTTATTGTTATCTAGACGTATTTTTCATAACTCAACTTTTTCATGGAAATCTACTTTATCGCATGTATGCTAGCCTAATGGATTTCTCTCGCAGCCATGCTCGCAGCCCATTCTCACTGACAACGGAAAAAAAACTATAGTTTTCTTACGTGGTCATATAGTGGCCGCAACAAACTGTGTCTACCATCCGTCAGGTGTCGCTGTCGCACCGAACACTTGCAGCGAGTTAATTTCAAAAACCAAAGATCAACTACGGCTCAAAGAGATTAGAAGACAACAATTTTTCTCCTATAGTTGTAGAAGGCTAACATGGAAACGTATCCCAATTAGAAATGCTAATGACTTCACTTTACATTGTTGTCATTGGGCTCAGGCGTGCTTAGATCTGTATGACGTGATGTTACGTCTCAAAGCAAAGTACCGACATGGCACGGAAGTAACAATCTTTTGTGTTAACCTGACAATGAAGTTTGTTGTTGTCATCAGTGTCCGCTCATTGCGATCGGGCATTGATATACTTGCTCTTTGGTAAAGTGTCTTTCCTTGCACCTGAGTTTTTGGAGCGGTTGCCGCTTTGTTAACTGATAACTGATAAGTCACTATTATGACGAGCGAAAATAAAAGATGTTGTCTTGCGACCCATAATCGCAAAACTGAAAGTTTGAACAATCTCTATTTGCACAATAGGTCGTCTGCCTTCTTGTATTAGCCGTGGCCCCACTGGTCCCTGGGTGAAATCAAACACGTTTTGTGTGGTAGTGATGCTCATTTAATGCCTTTTTGCAGTCATAATTACGTCCAGCAATGCAAATTCAACGTTCTATTTATAATAATTAATAACTGTTGCCTTATCCTTCGGATTCTTTCCAAACCTTATTTCTACTGTACAATGCGAGGTTGCACCTTCCACTTAGACAGCCGGTCTATGAATTATACATGGACTCCAATCGTAGACGAATTTATTGTTTTCCGAGTTCTTTTTATGCGTTGTTCTCACGCGAAAATACGTCATAACTATTAACCACCAGTCCGATTTCAAAATGGCTACTTGATGACATGCCTAACCCACTGCCAAGTTTTGTTATGTTCTACACTACGGCTATGCCTGGACTTAATTTTGAGATTGATGCATGTTTTCATCGTTCGATGGATGCTGCTGTACGTTGTATTAACGTTATCGGAACTTGTAGCGCTCTTGGAAACAAAAGCGTAAAGTGTTTTAGCTTTTGAAGCAAAGAGACAAGAAACGGTCAGGCGCAAGTGTTCTATGTTAGGTCATGACGAAAATTTAGACAGCAACCAATGCCTAAAAAGGAATCTTTGACAATTCTAGGTTAGCCACTGATCGTATGTCGCATTATTCTTTTGGTCACGATTGTCTGAATGACAATGACGTAATAATGCGTGGTGGTCGGTTTGGAATTTTGTTGGAATTTGCGGTTTAATTTTGATTTTCGATTGCTATAAAAGCGAAAGTTAAAGAACAAGAAAATGAAAAAATGAATTATGGCAAAACTTGGACAACTTTTCGAAAATGGAAATTCTATTTGAGCGAACTTGTCCAGACATAGCTTTTTAATCCAAAACTGGAATGCAGTTTTTGCTACCTACCTATTGAATTAAGTGAAGAAATATTCGTGTTGGAAGGTTTTATGGAGTACTCAGTAGCCTTGTGCTGCTCAAATATCTAACCCGGGAAGATAGACAGCTGTGAGTTGCTTCAGAAGAGTAATTTTCGGTGGAAATGCTGCGGTTTTTGTCGCGTCATCTCAGGAAGTGATGGAGCATGAAGACATCGAAGCATGACGTTTGTTGCAATTGTGAGAAAACAGAGGGACTTCCGTCCCCCTCATTTGTTTCTTCTTGCATCTCTCCCACGCTCCACTTTCTGTATTTAACACGAAGAAACAGACCAGCTACATCCGACTCACCTTCACGCTACGCTCACTGGTGTATTCTACGCATGTGCCTGTCACAAAATATATTGAGCCTAATCTAATGTTACTGCTATTAGGTGATCTTGTTCCTTTATCTCAATGGTTGTAGCCACCCTTACCCTGAAGCCATCGATTAACGACCGGGACATGCGCATTGTATCATTGTCAGAGAGTGTCTTCTTTAGCTGCGGAATGATATGTCGGTTTTTGTATCTGTTCCTACATAGCTGTTACTGTATATTTCGTTCACGTATAAATAAATTATTTGTCCAAGTGCAAGTTGTTTCATCCTAATGACCACCGTGGATTATCGCGCTTACTTTCGGAGGACTCAGCTATTTAGCGTCCACTTCCGCTAGCAGATGCTGACTAAGCCCTCCTCGTGACGTCAATGTTTCCTGTCTCCAGCCTAGATGCTAGCGCTTATGCATTCATCAGTAAACAAAGACAACGCTTAGAGCAGGCAACCGACCCGTAGAAGGCCAGCTAAGTTGTTTTAAGCCAAGCACGTGCTGGTATCTACTCTAGTGTATACAGTTTTGTACGAGGAAGTGAGAATTAGTTTCACGAGCAAGGTTTGCAAGTTGAGGATTCTGATGACGCTGTAGCGAAAAAAAGAGCGAATGGACCAAAAGAAGGGCTGGGCCGGGTCGTTGCACGGCCATAAAGGGGAGAATGGGGCAGAGAAAGACAAGTTTGGAGATCGCGTTAGGTATAACTTTACGCCCACTCCCTACAAAGACCCAGTCACTATCAAGCATCGACGACGCCAGGTAACATTGCCTTCTAACACTGTTGATTGAATTTGCAATGTTGCATTGTGGCATTGTTCAGGCAAGTGGGTTTTGCATTACTCTTATTGATAAACAACGTTGGATAGACGATGTTAAAAACCAAAGTTTATATAATGTTTGAGTTGCTGACTATCACAGTAGACTTGAAGCGCGTAACTTCGGCAGGCATGAATTCCGTTTCACAATCTCAGTCATTGTCGTTGAAAAACGCGAATTCCAAAGAACACCGACGAGAGGTTTAATAATGGCAAGATCCTAGACCTGCTATTGCCGTGCTTTTTAAATGGTGTTTCCTAAAATAAGGTTATCTTATGAAGTGATGTTTTATTCGGGGATTAATTTCCCGGTAAAGCACCAATCAAATAAGGTGAAAATGACCTACAAAATTAATAATCAGAAGGTGTGCAAATAAGACAAACACCTGCTATGTAATTACACGTTTGCGAGGAAACAAACTGAACCATCCACCAGAACTCTGTTGTTTTGTATTGGCTATTCGGTCGATTCTTGCTCGGTGAATGAAATTATCGTATTTTCATGACCGAGATTGCTATTCATTGGCCTTTCCGCTCATTTACGCTGTCTACTAAAGGGCTAGATTTTCCTTCGTTGCTTTTTAGTTGATCCCGGTATTGTGTGATTCTCCTACATATCCTAGCTAGTGCATTGCGTCTACTCCCTTGGCCTCGGTTAGAAGATGCCTCATCGCCTCACGTGAAGTGGCTTGCAGTGATCTGAGGTCGTCTCCGTATCAACATCTCTTCTCCTGCAATCTTATTGTCGCAAAATCGACCTGAATGTACAAACAAAGCCGGACGGTCGATTCCCAGACAGCAAATCAGTCGTTTTTTGCTTTGATTCGACGTCTACAGACGTTGAATCAATGTACAAAACGACTGATTTGCTGTCTGGGTTGTGGTTTCTAGACAGTTTATCACTTTTGCGTTCATCATTGTAACAACGCTCTACTGTACATCGTCATAGATTGACGATTATGTTCAGCCTGTTAGTACTTGATCAGTAATTGTCCTGAAGGATTGGAGTTGCTTTTATTGACCAAAAGCTACACATTTAAATTAAGCAATAAAAGCGCAACTGCATTATGCATTGTTGAGAAGGAGCTATCTTCCTGGTATCAGCACTAACTATTAACACATATGCATGCCAAGCTGCTGCCAAGTTCAAGCTTAGAAAACAAACGGCACATTGCGTTTTTTTAATGTGATTTGCGCTGAAAATTTTTCCAGATGGCTCGGAAACGTACATGGATCGATATTTTAAAGCTTCACTGCGTCGACCATGCAGTGTCCATAAATATACTTGTGCTAGGTTATAATTATCGCGCGTTATAAGCGGTTTGTAACTAACAAGATGTATAGTTAACCCATGATGGTTGTGGAGCTAGTGGATGAGTCTAAGCGTAAACAACACAAAGCCTGCTTGTTAGTGGGCGGCCCTTTTTAACGTGACGCAAGCAAGGTTTAATTAAGCCTTGCCAAGTTAGAGGAAGTAGCATCTGGCTGTTGGTTGGAACTGTGTTGCAGGTTTCTGGCCAACTTGGATTGGGAAAATGCAGACAAAAGCAAGAGAAAGTGTAACAAGTGTAGTTGAGTGAGATACTTTTGGAACAGACCATATCAAGAAATATTACATTACTCAGCAAACCAAAGTCTGAATGTTGCTTCTACCCACTTCTACCTTGCATACACGCAATTTTTATCATTGCCACAGCCAAGACCATGAGTTTGTGGTCTATCCAATTTAGTTGAAGCTTTTTCAGCTTTTAACGTTGAGTTCTTTTTAAATGTTAATGAGTAGGCAGGTTTAAAACTGTTAGAAGTATCAGTTATTATGTTCTTTTGTACAAAACACAAATGTTACGATGTTTCACGGCAACACATCTGCTCTTTGTAAAACCATGGTCCTGATGTTTATCCACTTTAGCGTTTCATTAGCAGAAGAATTGAAATTAGCCAGTGCTGTGTACAGTACCGTTCGAGGTTCTGTCTTCGTTGCTTTTGTTAACCTGATTGGTTGATATCAGAAGTTAAGAAAGTTTCCTGTTACAAAGCATAAGTTTATATGTTTGATGTCAGCTTCAAGACGAGCGACGTGCATGACCGACCGAGGTCATCGGGCCCGTACCGGTTGGTTTAAGACAAGGACTAAAGGGTTATTGAAAAATAGATTATGAAACTTGTAATTTGGATAAACTGACCCATGGCCACCTAAAGATACGGCCTGATTTGTCACATTTTGCGTAAATTTCCAGGTTTTTCTAACTTTGGGCAAACGTTTAAATAAATTTTTCTAAAAATTAGATTTTTACGCTTTTTTTATTCTTTTCCCCAGATAACACAATAGGTTTTAACATCTTCACATGTTGAAAAATAAAGAAATTTTGAAGATTTTAGTCAGACTGTTAATTTTCAATAACAGTCTGATTTTGCGTTTTTCAACTTACTTTTTCTCATTTGCTACTGCTTCCCTAAGGCAACAAAAAAGTTTTATGTCATTAGGAAACCACAAAAAGTAAGAACATCTCAAAAAAAGTCAGTCAAGCACCAGCAGTAGCTGTAATCAAAATCTGCAAAATGTGACAAATCAGGCCGCATCTCCAGATGGCCATGACTGACCCATGGACACTGGACAGGCATAAGAAAGATTTGTTTGAAAAGAGCATGTTTGTCTGTGGGCTATCAGCGTTTGCAGTGAATGACGCATCATCCTCATGAACCAACAATGGCTACTTTCAGCTTACGCTACGCTGACATCAAAATAATGTTTTTAAACATTCCTGCATCGTCAATGCGAGTGGAAATGTTCAAAAATCGTTTCTGTGGACAACACTCGGATTGGTGCTACTGTTCCATTGTCGCTCTTCTGTTTTGCTCGCCCCGTCTGAACTGGCCGCTGACTCGTTTCAGTGAGGGCGCATTGACGAACTCTTTCTGACTATTTCAGAGCCAGACCTTTGCTAAATGCATTTAAAGCAGTTTTTTAAAACCGGCTAGCCTTGTGATTGGCTTACTGCTCACTGTGTGTGTCGTCATAACTAATATTTACACCACATCGACAATGTCACTTCTAAGTAGTAGATTTGACGTCATGGCACCGTCACCGCGACATTCAAGAGTGAAGTTGCGTAAAAAGGTAGCGTGCATATCAATGCTGTGTTTGCTTGATGGTCGATTCTGTTTGTGAAAGTATTTCTGTCTACCATTGTACATCAAACGGACGACAGACTTCTACTAGAAAAATCTTTGAAAGTTTTAAAATCAACTGTAATGGGGCGGTCACTGTCATTGACGATGTAAAATCTGGTGCCGCCCTTAATTGAATTGGATTTAGATTTTCTGCCACTGCCATTTCTGCCACAAATGTTCGCTTGCAAGGGAAACACCCATTGGGGGTTTTTCTTGTGACATAACTGCTTTCGTCGGTCTTCTTCATTGCGGGGTCAGATTGGGTGGCAATAAGAAACCTTGTCCTTTTATCTAATTTCTTCAAATAATAATTAATTAAAGCAGCTTGATATTACGGAAAAAAAGCACTCTGTGTTGTCACATTTTTCGACACACTCAAATCTTTGCTCCAGTAGTGAAATAACCTGAATTTGTGACTGAACCACTTAAAATAATCTCGCAATCATGAAAAATATCAAAAGTGTCTAACCACTTTGCATGAAGCGAATGTCATGTCAGGGATATCTAAAGAAGGGAATACGAAGGCTTTTATTATGTCTGACAATAGAAGGGCTTTTGTTTATCTTAAATAATCTCTGTTTATCGTAAAAATGACAATTGGCACCCATAGTAGTTTAATAAATCTTGTTATGATAACTTGCATTGCGCTATTAGAATCAGGCCTGGATATTCACAGCATGCTCATGGTTGCTTGTTAATTCAACTACCCATATACTTGCTTTACATCTAGCTTACTGCAAAGGCTTTGTTAAAAAAAAAAACAGCTTACTGGTAACTTTTCAACCGTCTTTGTAAACAAGTATTCTTTAAATATGCTCTACGTGACATTTGCTAACTGTCTTCTGTAGCTCGTTGTACCAGCTGCACTACAAAACTTTCTGCAATTCCAAAAAAAAACGCATTTTTAACGTGCTACAAACTACCGCCCTGGTAGTGTCATGAGAATAAGGCAATTGCTGCGAGCCTTCATATCCCCTTCTCTAGACATCCCTGATGTCATGTGCATGTGGATTGTGGATGTTGTGCTTACGTTAGATCCGTTCACTGAGTTTACATCACAGCATAGTGGTCTGCAAAGACATGCAGTCAAACCACCTAGCATTTGAGCATAGTAATCCAAGTTTCGGGATGGCGTGACCTTTGACACGAGCGAGCTTGAAAAATGTCAGCGTCTTTGAAAGTCTTTCCATCCACCATTTTTACAAAAGTTACGTTTAAACTTTTTGAGTTTTTTTATTGTATTGTTAAAAATGAGTAAGTCATGAAAGCATGTTCTCCTATGTAACACCAGTAAGTAACAGGATTAGTAAAATAAACCCTATAACAGCATACTTCCTTTGCAGAGGGCCTCCATCATCCAACAACGACCTCACAGCATGATGCTCAATCTGCCGGCACAATACCCAGGTGATAAACCTTGTATTTTTGACTAACCAAGTCCATTTAATAAAGCATATTGTTTGACACTTTTATATGGTGCTCGGATGATGTTGAATAAGACAGCGTAAATGGGTTTGAATTGAAATAGAACACTGAACTTTTTGCTTCTGCCTTCTGAACGGTATGTTAATTGTGTGCTGTCATGGTAGACAGAAAAGGCCTTTTTTGAATCTTCAAATATCCAAAGACTGACTCTTCTCAATGTTTGGTTTGTTTTTGCTCATTGTTTGAACTCCTTTGCTTGAATTTTTTTACATGATAAACAAAAATATTTATTTTGTTTATTTGATATCTTCAGTTGGCAACCCTGCGACCGATCTGTCTGGAACGAGCCCGTCGTCAAGGATGCGCCCGACGTCGGTGAGTCGTTTGAATCTCATTCAAGTATTGGTTATTCCACTAATCCACTTGCCTGGGGATTAATCAATGTAGAGTTTTTGTTAATAAATATTGGCTGTTTTCTCAAAACAGACAATTGTCATGATGTACAAGACCACACTGCGTTTTCTAACTTGTTTTTTGACTGCGGTGGTCTAAGTCCAATGTTTATTTACGTTGTTTTTATTGTAGCAGTTGAAACTCTTCGGTCGGTTTCAGTAATTGCCAACTAAATTTCCAAAAGTTTGGTGTTTTGTCTTACGAAAACTTCTGCCAGCTTCAATGCTTGGCCAAACCAGGCTTCTCAAACGGATAGTTATCGGGGATGCTGACAATGTTGGTTCGGAAACTAAAACTTGTTTAAAAAGTTCAACGACTTCCCTATCAGCAAAATGGTGTAAAGCCTGTTGTTAGCCCTGTGGACTTTCGTTCTTGGTGGAACTGGTGGAAGCACTTAGCCAATCGTATCTCAGATAGCATATCGACCGTTTTTTTACTTTGATTCAACGTCTGCATACATTTAATCAATGTAAAAAGCGGTTGATTAAATGTCTTGGTATAAGTCATGGCAGGTTACAACGCGTGTTTAATTGTTTATGTTGTTGCTTGCAGACTGTCGGTGGTTTCCCTATCAATCCGATGATGACGGATTCCATTCAAACGGCCGGAAAGAGGTGAGATAGTACTGTTGTTGTGACGTAACATTCAATTATGGCATTAATTTTTAAAAAAATGGAGCTATTGTTTACCTTTGATGAAATGGAGGAGGCATGCTATTGAATTTACAATCAGGCTACTCCAACTGGTCATTCAACGAATCATGATTCCAGCCTGAAGACCAGTCTTTATTTATTTGACATCCTGCAGATATTGAATCAATGTAAAAAACGGACTGATTTACTGACTAGATTGCTCATAATCTCAGATTGATGTGTATTCAACGACAATTGTTATTAAACTTGCACTTATTGCTTCACAGATCGAGTTATTATGAAGAAGAGGATGGGACGTCTGCCATGGCTTACTTGAGCAAGTGGGTTCGATCAAGCCGCGTCATTATTATTTTTAAGTGTGAAAACGACCCAGCGTCACCATGGCACTACATTGTTGTGGACATGGTCATGTTAAGAGTTTTTGTTAACTGTTACAGTAAATAAGAATTACACAGTCTAAAACACCGCTTTCTTATGCCCCAATATGTTATGATTGAAGACAAATGGTACCTTCAAGGTAACAGTGTCTTTGTTTGTTATGTTTTCTTATTGCAATGTTCCGCACCCAGTGGATCGGCCTCCAGACAATTCTGTGTCACGCTTGTCAAATTTTCTGGTTTTGTAACTTTATTTTTTTGTATAGCTTTCGAGACAAGGAAAAGATATCGGGTTCCTACGAATCTCTGGATGAAGGTCAGTGGATAAGTTGTTTGGTTTATTAACTTTGCCGGTTTCATAACTGATCAAAGGCAGTCTACTGTATTTGATAAGTTGGATCTTGTTAAAGAGTGGTCGGTAATCAAGATTTAGTTGAAGCGAAATTGAGTGATTTTCTGTGAATTCTTTTGTTTAAAGTTTTTGCACTATAATGTTTAAACATGTCAAATTGCTGTGAAAGTTCCAGTGAACCTTGTTTCCGTCAGTGCCACCGCGGATTCATGTTCAAAGAGATTTTCTTAGGTTTTTGATTATCACTTCAATTTTGAATCTTTTTGGGATTGTATAATGGTAATCCTTCCTTTTCCTTAGTGTCACTGGACGCTGCGGACATTGAGTCCGATCCTGATCTCATGGTCAAAAATGACGAACCTGATTCGTGGAGTGCCGCGCTGCAGAAGAAATCCCTTAAGAGACTCTCCCTCACCAAGAAGGAAATCAAACGACAAGAAAATATATTTGGTGAGCATTCAGCAACTAGACTGCAACCAACTTATGTATTTAGCATTTTATGCGTTATATTAGTTACTGATGTTTCTGTGTGAAAATATCCATTCACACTACTCTTTTGTTGCTGAGTAACTCTTTGTTGTTATATTTTGTTAAAATTCCTGGAGTTTTTAAAGAAGAAATCCAGTACATTATTTTTAAGTTTCTGGTTGTGGCAGTTTAACATTCGGTTCCCATTTTTTGACAGAGTTTATCCAGACAGAGAAAAACCACCTGACCACCCTCAAGATAATGCAGAAGGTCTACGCCCGAGGACTGGTCCGGGATGTGCACATGGATGTCACCACCATCAACGAACTCTTCCCCCTCATCGATGACCATGTCGACTTTGTGACGCAATTCGTGCAGAAACTTACCGAACGCCAAAACGGGAACAAGGTTAGTGGATGATCTAATTACGTGGTGGCTGGTGACGAATGTAATGCCGGTGATAAGATTTCAAACACGTTGCAAATTATAGAAAACTGACTTGTGATAATTATTGATCTTTTGCAACTTTCCACTTGGCCAGGTCGTGAGCGGTATCGGCGACATACTGGTGGCCCAATGGAGCTCCAACAGTGGGGAGACAATGAAGAGATTGTTCGGAGATTTTTGCTCGAAACAAAACGAGATTACCAACCGCTACAAAGAATTGATAAAAA
This sequence comes from Aplidium turbinatum, assembly GCF_918807975.1. NCBI lineage: Eukaryota > Metazoa > Chordata > Ascidiacea > Aplousobranchia > Polyclinidae > Aplidium > Aplidium turbinatum. The sequence goes on along the minus strand of NC_137477.1, from coordinate 16,471,082 downwards.
ACGACAAGAAGTTTCAAAGTTTCATGAAGGTAAGCGCAACGAAACGTTTTGATTTCCAACATCCATGGTCACTCACAAGCACTCTTGACTTGTTTCTGTTCAGTGGTGAATTGATTTCAATTTTCGATCATTCCTTTATCTTATCATTGCTTTCAGTTGTTTTGTTTAACTAACTCATGACGTCACCTCAATGGTATGGTTGTCGCGACCCATAGTGCTGTGAGCGATGGCGCATTTATGTGTACTCCACCGCAACGGATCCATTTGTTGACAGAAATGGGATAAAAATCCAATCACGCGTCGCCAGGACATCCCGGGCTGTGCTCTCCTCATCACTCAGCGCATCACAAAGTATCCCATCATGCTGCAAACGCTCATTGAAAACTCCAATAAGAAAGGTAGGTGTCAACGATGCATCGTCACTTTTATCTCGAAATTATTCCTTTTTCAGACGATTCTACAGTTTAAGTTATCCTCATCAAGTAAATTGAGCTCACGGACATTTTGTTTTCATTTTTCAAATTCCCATTGTTTTAGAGAAGTTATCTTGGAAGAAAAGTTTAGGATTCATCGATTTGCGGACTGTACAGTTTTTAATTGTCAGAATATACTTTTCACATATTGGCGAGAATTCAACTTCTGTATTTCGAATCGCTAGCCCAGGTTTGGAAGCCGGCATGGAAGTATTTGAGTACGACTACTTCTATTTCACTCGAATGGAAATTAATTGCGTTGTCGTTATTTTTGTATTCATATACCGTACTCAAAACGACACAGCAAGTACTTCAACAAGTATTATGTCACTATTTTTGAACACAAATGCTACAACTTGTGCTTTACTGTTCTTAAATTCTTAAACCTCATTGTTGCCATAGCAAATGCTCGATGATGACACCATCCTTGCACTCGAAGCATTATGGCGTCATAATGTGAAGAGAATTTGGCCGCCTATTCGCCTCATAGTGGGGCGGGTGGGTCTGAGAGCAGCGGTGGCTAGTTGTTGCGTGGGCCCACTTTGGTGCAAGCAATCGGAAAGTTTCAGTGGCTCAGTTTTCTGGAGGTCACCGACTTCTAACAAGTTGCTGACCATGTATTTACCCCGCGTGTGAACCAGGAAATTGTAATTATAATAATTCACGCACCTGCATGAATAAGCATTGACGTGAGGAGTTGGGAAATAACGCTCCGACAGTTCACCTGATACTAAATACTGTAAATCGTCCATAAACATGACAAGCTTGTCGTGGCGGATGTTGATGATGCGGACTTTCCTAGATGTGGGTTTCAAAACCAACAGTGACCTGTTTCTTTTTGACCTTGTTTTTTATGTTTGGAAAGTGGCCCCTGCAGCTTCATTTTGAATTGATAAACCAAAACCTTGTTATATCCTTCAGACCATAAGGAGGACTACCAGAGCTTGGAAAAGGCCTTGGAGTTGTCCCGGGAGATTGCGAAGGCGGTGGACGAGCTGGTGCAAGCTCATGAGCGGGAGAAGCTCCTCTTGGAGATTTATGAAAAAACCGAAACGAAATCTTCATCAACTTACAAAGGTAACGAACACCTTGGAGTGATTAATGGTTTCCTGGTTTGAAGTCATTTTTGTCTATTTCCTTGCGCGTTTCATTGTTAAAAAACTTGTTTTGTTACCGTACAAAGTTTGTCACTACTAGTTTCAGTGTCCAACGCAATTGACGTCATGTTGGCAACAGTTGTGACGATTTATTGACTTGTTATTAGATGGCCGAAAGTTCGACAGGAAGGATTTACTCAGCCGTAACCGAAAATTGCTCCACAGCGCCACCGTGCAGTGGAATGTCAAGGATAACAAAAAGTTCACAGGCGAGTTCGCTATAGCGACTTGGAATAAGAATGGTTTATATGAAGATAGTTTTATTATTGCATTTTAATAATTCTATTGTTTTATATCATCGTATTGCTAGTTAAATTTTGACAAAGTATCGAAAGATTCCCTGAAAACTGGTTTTCTTCACAGACATTTTCATGTTCCTTCTTTCGGACTGCATAGTCTTCCTCCAAGACAACAACGGAAGGTACTCCTTTCCCTCCGGTCAGGTCAGTTACTTCTGATGTTCGATCGTGTTAGTATGTTGCTAAACCTCTCGTTGGTAATGTCACCAGAGGCAATTCTCAATGCGGATAGTATGTGATTTTTGACGTCATCACCCATATGACGTCACGCAATATGTGTAGACAACTAAGCTACGAGTGGGTATGATGTAAAATATATACTAAAACGGTTTGATTTGACGTCCTAATTGCAGCCTGCCGTAGTTCCCCTTCAAAAGATGATAGTTCGAGAAGTAGCCGGCGACGATAAAGGTTTGTACCTGATGAGCATGACCACTCAACTGATGTACTCCATCAAGCTTCCCTCCGTGGACGACTGCAAGACCCTCATGCACACAATCCGACTGGCCATCGGCAACTGCCCTGATGAAGGTGAAGCATCATTTTGTCGCATGTCGTAAAATAAGATCTCGGGTTACTGTTGATATATTGAAATTAAAGTAAGGTGTAGTAGAGGAAACCGGTCTCCCATGAGACATAAGCCGCAGCATCATGGCTAGGAAGTTACTTGTTGATGTTACCTCGTTTTTCGCTGCGGCCTAATCGAACTTCTTGAGTTGATTGACTAATTTACAGTAAGTTTTACCAATCAGATGATTACACGACATCTGAAGATGATGTGGAACGTCGACTCCACGAACAGCGATTGGACAAAGCGAACCAAGCGATCAGGCAACTGGAGCTCACTGATCAGAGGATCAACAATATGCTGGAGGAGAAAATGAGTCTGTTCAAAACTTTGGCGGATTCTGTGGACCGTGGCAGCGCAGTTTGTGAGCACTGTATATGTGTCGTTGTTGTTTTATATTGCTCATAACAAACTTGTTCGATTACCTTCTGTTTTCACTGCCTTCTATGCACATCATGTTAGATTTTTTTTTACCTGTTGACTTAACTTTTATCGAGCAGTTTGCAAGAAGTCGAATGCCGATGAGGTATTTTCAACATGTTAATGCAATTTTTATTTAAGTCGAAATCGGTGAATTTAATTGCATTTATTGTGGTTGTATCACAGCTCACCTACACTTTCGGATTCCTTACTACCCTCCTGACGAAATGAAACTGCCCCCCAGCACACCGTTGTTGCTCAATGCAATTGCTCAAGGTGAGAAAGATCTATGCTTCAAATAATTCTTTTGATGAATGCCGTTTATTTACCAAGCTGTCGTCACAACTAAATTAATTTTGTTACCGTAATGAAAATACTTGCCTCCATTTCAGTGACAAAGTTGAGCGACACCTTCTACAACCCCAAGGGGCTTTCGCGTCACCCATCAAGTGTTGGAGAAAGTGAAAATAGCAACCGTTCCACCCCTTCTCTACCCAAACGTTCAGATACGTTTGGCGGGTTTGACCATGACAAGGAACCTGCTTCGCCCCGGGGTAAGTTGGAGCAATGAGGCTCCAGGTTAAAATGCGAAAATAGCCGAGAAGTGTTTTTTCATGTAACACTGATTGTTTATATGTGATACCCAGTTTCGTTTATCATTAACCGATTGCTCTCTCGTGCAGCCAAGTGGATGAACTCTTCACAAAGCGACAGCAAACTCACTGAGCTGGAACCGCTCAGCTCGGAGTCATCGAGCCGGAACAGGGATTCGGGCTTAATGGATTCGGACACTGTGACGCAACACAGCGGTTCACAAAGCAGCATAGCAAAAGCCTGGGTGGGTAGAAACCGCTGCTTTGTTACTCTGACGTTCATCTCATATATTAATTTTCTGCGGAAACATTTTGTATTGATCTTTGTAATCTCATATCAAAATTTGGCAAGTTTAGGAATGTGACGCCATTTTTTTACTTCACCTAATTTTATATACAATCTTGGAAAAGAGATGGTTTTCTTGAACCATAGGCAAATAAAATCTAACAACCACACGGCATTTAACATAATACAATAACATGAAAAGCCCTTTATCAAGTAACCAACTGACTGATGTTGTACATAAATTGAAATTATAAAACTGATCATCTACATACACAAAATTGAAAAAAAAAACGCATAAGAATGAAATGGCAAGGCGGAGGAAAGGCAAAAACACACATCACATGACGCAACGTTATGTAAAGACATTTAGCAGGTAGGAGGCGCCTGCGGTGAACAACTGCCTACAAGAGGATTGCAAGATTTTATGAACAAAGCCTCATGGATTTTAGTATCAAATGCGGTGAAGCATTTACGCACAATTCTAAAATACTCCAGGGATGGCTTATTGTTTGAACAAGTTTGGCAATCGAGTATATGATCTTTAATGGCACTTTTTCTGTTGAAAGCAGTTAAAAGTTAAACCTAATCTTATATCACGTCAAATGTGACGTTTTTGGCCATCCTATGTGATGCAATTAAACCCTAACTCCCATCCCGGTGTAACGGTCCAGGAGTTACAACGGTCCAAAAGTTACCGTGCTGCTGCAGCGTGGCAGTCTAAAAGTGACGTCAGACCACAAATGACCAAAGCTGCCCGGCGCTTCCGAAGGCGATACAAAAGCAAAAATTTTACCACTAAGTTTAATTGAGTAGTTGCTCTCAAGCTTTTGCATACATTTTCATTTAAGATTAATCAATGCTTAAAATTGTTAATGTAACTTTTTGAGCAGTAGAAATTTCAATTATTTTTATGAAAAAAATAATTAATTATATTTGGCAATCCTGGTAACTCTTGGACTGCGGTCACTCCTGGACCGTTACACCGGATGGCGTTATTTGATATTTAAACAGCTCATATTTTAGTATTTTGTTTAATGTTTATGTGTATTGCTTTTTTTCCATTATAAACTAATGTGGTCTGGCTACTCAACTTGGCTTTGAGGTCACACTCATCATCTTGTTTGGTACTTCGCTAATTTTATACTTTCCATCACTGCAGGAGCCGTGCAGTGATTCACCCAGCGCCCGGACCACCCCTGGAGAGGAGGGACGCATGAACCCCACCCCTGACCAAGTGGCCGCCTTGACTTCCTTAGCCCATATACTGAGCGAATATCAGTCCTACGCTGCACAACAGGACACGTTGGTAGAAAAGTAAGCGATGACGTAACATATTGTGAAACGGGCTTGTTGCCTGGCAACATGAACAATGTTTCATCATCACGGAAAGGTTCTATGGCCATCTTGCAAATTCATCTGCTTGTATGTTGCCATTGGGTCAATGACGACTAGCAACGATACCACTTATATGAGATCCAAACTCGAACTAACGGCCATGGTTGTTGCAGGTTGCATCATCAACTGTCTTCTTCGGATCGAAATGTAACCTGGAAGAAGCGATCGGTAGGTGGCGCCTTGCAGGAGGCTGAACTGAAGCGGAACCAAATCAAGCAACAAGAACAGATAGATCAATTCAGGAAACAACAGGTAGACGGTTTGAGTGTGCACCTGAGTTTTGTGGCGCTGGGAAGTTCATGTAAACTTTCCGTGAAAGTGTCGGTGACGTTTTATACTATTTACAAGAAGTTTATTGCACCAATTTGCGTTAAGCCATAGAAGTTTGTGAGAACATATTTTGTTGAAACTTAATCTCATTGCAGATCAAGCTCCGGCAAGAGCAGGAACAATGGCAGAAGAAGGTGGAGCGGTACGAGCGATCCTTTGAGAACGACAAGAAGGAGTTTGAGGAGCAGAAAGCAAAATTCGTTTTGGAGCGCGAGGAGACGGAAAAGCAGAAGATCGATATTCAGAAAGCGAAAGATGAATATCAGCGCGACCTGATCCGGCTGCGAGAACTTCAAAGGAAGAGCCAGCACGACCACGCGTCGTCAATAAACCGAAACAACAGCAGTAACAGCAACTTAGATCTGAACGAGTTCAAGCCAGATATCCTAAAGCAGAGCCGGTCTCATTCCAGTCTGCAAGTCTCCAACTTGGAGTTGCCAAGCAATAGGAAACCCCCTTCACCCACTTACACTAACGCTTCCGACTACCCCCGCACCTTCCCCGGAAATAAGCGCGATCCGGAGAAGCCTCTCCACCTCCAGTACAGCGCCACCAACCAACTCACCGGACAAGTAAATGAACAACAACTTGCTTGTAGTTACGTAGTTTGTTTTCCTTGACTTTAATTCTTTTGTTATCTTATTCCAGGGTCCGAAGCACCAAGACATCAACTCTAAGTTGGTATCCAAGTTGGCCAACAGCAGCAAGGCCAAGACGTCCTCCGGAAGTGAAAAAGGTGGCATCCATCAACTGTTCCCAGTAAAACTTTCGAAGTTGGCCAACCAGACCCACGGCTCAACCAGTAAGAGACCCCATGTTGTATAGGAAGTAAGTTAGTCACGTGTGCTTGAGACTAGAAACCGGCTTTTTCCGGTTCAAACTGGTTTGCGCATGTGTGTGACCTTTTCTTTCTTTTCTCTGGACATTAACGTCCTTCATTTGTCCAACTTTCATTTTAGAAACATGTGGAAACTATTGTTTGACTTGAGTCTTACTATTGTGAATATAACGAGGACGAACAGCTCCAAAACTGCTCAGCTCTGTTCAGTCGATGTCACATGCAGCCGTCGTAGGATTTTTCACTAACCTTCACGTCTTCTATCTTTTCCTGTGTAGCATGAACTAACAAAAAGTTACGGAAAATTTCTCACTTTGCTTTTGTTTGCAAAGGGAATTTCCCGTGTTTGAAAACTAACCCTTTGCGTGACATCACATCTGATGGCTGCTGAGATTTATAGGTTTTGCTCACTGAGGTTTTCTGCGACATTACCCGCAAGCAAACATCAGTAAACCATAAAATATGAACTTTTATCACTTGGTTTTCTTGTGTTGCAGGTTCTTTGGAAAGCGTAAAACATTTCGCCTCATTCGGCCACCACAAACGTAAGCACGCTAACACCATGCCCGAGTCCGCGCTCTCTCACCTTAGAGCCCCGCCCACCGAGAAACCCGATTGGTCATCTGCACCAATAACTGACGTGTCGGTGGAGCGAAGCGGGTCCTCCTCATCAAGGGAAGGCGAGAAGCTGAAGCCTGGAGAAAAGTTCAATGGATTCAAACCGAAGAGCGACCAGAACACCGACGAACTATTCTTATAGCATCATTTTCCTCTATCCATGCTCTCCAGCACCGCTGTAGCACAATCATGTCCTCACCAAACAATGAATCATTGCACAAATGAAATTCGACGTTATTTTTATATTGAATCAATGTTACAAGTAAATCAAACGTTTCACAACAAAGCCACTTTGTATCGACCAGCCCAAAGTGTTACGCAATGGAGGTCTGAACAAAGCGGGTTTGCAGTGTGGACAATATGTACTCTCCGTTTTGTGGCAACTTCAACTTATACTTGAAACTGACTTTGCTTAGCATTAGTGCAGAGGGGGCCAAGCGTTGGTGCACCCCAACATCACGCCTATTGGAACTTTTTGCTTGCAATATTTTTAATTTATATTATTGAGCTGTTCGCTTTACTTGACGCATTGTTACGTCATAACACGGTGACGTGATTGATCAAAAGATGACTCACATTGATTCAAGAAACACAAGAAGGATGAGAAAAATATTCTAGATAGCAAAAACCATCATTTGCGCGTTGATTACAGACGTTCAATCATTGTGCCAATGATAAAGCAGACAAGTTTCTAAGTTGCATCGCTAAGGCTGACTTAATTGTGACAACCTGTGGTCATGACATCACAGCGGGAACCACTTGACGGCTCAAATGACGTAATAACAGCAAGGAAGACAATGATTAAACCACAGTTGCCAGATGGCCTAAAATTCGGACAGAAAGCTATGAACTGGCATAAATTTTATAAATAGAATCTGTATGAGAAGGCTATTTTCACTATGTGGTAAATACAGCCTCTGCCTACAAAATGTATGCCAGTTTGTCGTTTTCTGTCTGAATTTCAAACCGTGAATTTAACCAGCGTTGGTCGCTTAAATATTGAATCTACAGAACGCCACTGACGAAAGTAGAAAGTGCAGGAAAGCAACCAACTCATTACGTCTACGCAACATAAATAGACAAATATATCTTGCTCGCGTTAATGCAGAAAAAAGAACCAAAATGAAAAGAGCACCACCTGGTGACAACCAGAAGGACGTACTACGCGAAGCCACAAGAAACAAACTCGATGGAATACAAGGCGACGCGTCATCGTGTGAACGTAGGTAGTTGAGTGACGTCACCATAGCATAAGAAACAGTCGACGTTGCGTTCAAATGATGATGAGGTAAGGTCGATCAGTACATTTCTTCCGCTTCGCATTCATCTGTCCAATGACCGAACACTGCAATGCAGATGACGTTACACAATCTCAATTTTCAAACGGAGAAAAGTTTATAAACTATCAAAAATCCAGCTGGTTATCCTGTTTGTAGGGTGGGTCGTTTTTGACTTTTTTTCGAAATTCAAAAAGGGCTAGTCATCAAAAGTGGCACATGCATAAAAAAATTACGTGTGGAAAATTTCATCAGTTTGGGGGTGCATCTTCTGTCCCCGCAGGGGGGTCAAACTTTCAATTTTTCGAAAAAAGAGGGGAAATTTCACTTTCTGTTTTAACAATTTTTTTTTCTGGCTAATTATAAATTGTAATTAGGATGTACCCAGAAATTTCCTATGTAAAGGCATGTTCGAAGCTTAAGGTTTACTGCCCCCGCGGCCCGCATCGACGACCAAAATGCTGAATTTTCATCAATTTGATATGCAATTTTGTCATTGCTCAATACACAAATTTATCGCAAAAGGGCGAGATGATGTTAACGCAGTACGCTCATTTATCTTCCTGTTCAAACTCTTTCACTGGAATCACTGCCGATATGTTTTATGATAAAGAGTTACAATTGTAAAATGAACAACCTTTTGAAGTCAAAGTCTAGAGGTGGGCCTAAATTTCAGCAAAATTTGAACCAAATGAAAGAATCTGCAAAGCAAAAATTATTTGATATCGGTTGTCGTACGTGTTCCAGTTTTCAGCAATGTACTTGCCCGCAGGAAAATCGTGTCCCTGTTACGGAACAACAGTTCCTTCTTGATCAATGAACAACCAGCAGAATGGTGATTGATAAACTTGATAAATCGGCCACAAAATCTAATTTTAAACGTTTTCAGAAGAGAGTCGCAATATCAGAACAATTCCGTTCTTTACGTGAAGACCCAGGAGCAGGCACAAGTAGCGCTTTGGTTAAAACATCTTTTAACTTTTTAAGTTATCCAAGCTCAGAAACTTTGTCATCCAATGAAGAACGCTGAGGAGATTATGATTAGCAGCCAAGTTTTGCCTCGGAAAACCCCAGAAAAAGCAAAGCTACTTCCAGTTTAGTAGTGTTTGCTGAATCATGCGATCGTAATGGTATTTCAGATAGGTCTGCAGCACTTATTGCTTCATCACTTCTACAAGATGCGGGAGTTGTAACGGATAGCGAATCTCAATCTGTTATAGATAAAAGCAAATTTAGAAGAGCGACAAAAAAACTAAGGTTTACAGCTCAAATGGAAAGTATCATGTGCTTAAATTTACAAAGCATATATTTTAATGGCCTAAATTGCTGGGGGACTTCGCAAACATTTCGCAGTTGAGCACACTACTTTACTTGACAAGCCAAGTTATCATTTCATTGGTCATTTTACTGCAGCCAACAGATCTAGTGTGTCAATAGCTACCGGGATTCTTGAATATCTTGGATCCAATAACACTAGCTACGATAATGTAATGGCAATTGGATGCGATAAAACCGCAGTAAACACAGGTCAAAAAGGCGGCGTGATAAAGCTCCTGGAAGATCATTTCCAAAAGCCACTTCAATGGTTAATATGCCTACTCCAAGATAATGAATTGCCTCTTAAGCATCTTATAAAAGAACTGGATGACAATACTAGCGGACCTGATAGCTTTACTGGGCCCATTGGAAAACAGCTAGCCACTGTCACACAACTAGATGTTGTAAAATATAAAGTAGTTCCGGCACCAGAGATTGAAATTGATGAAAATGAAGTGGAGAAATATCAATTCATTTCGTATCTAGGAGTCCAGGTATGATGAACTACTCAAGATGGTTGACCACAGCCAATAGAACTCTACGTTACATCTAACGAACCGTCAGCTGTATTGGTGCAACTTGTAGACTATGTAATGAATGTTTACATTCCAGTATGGTTTGCCATTGAAAAGGCGTTTTATGCCCTTTTCACTAAGGATGAAAGGAAAAGTATATCGGAGCTGTGTGCGGCCTGCAATGCTATATGGTAGCGAGACATGGGTATTGAGAGAGAGTGAACTGGCAATCCTGAGAAGAACGGAAAGGTCAATGGTGAGAGCAATGTGTGGGGTGAAAACGAGAAGGGAAAAAAGGACTGAAGAATTGTTGGATATGCTAGAGATGAGAGAGACCATAGTCCAACTGGCAAGGGCAAATGGAGTAAGATGGTATGGACATGTGATAAGGAGGGAGGAAGGAAGTTTTCTTAGAAAGGCACTAGATCTAAAGGTGGATGGGAAGAGGAAACGCGGTCGTCCAAGAAGAACGTGGAAACAACAAGTGAAGGATGAGTTTAAAAAAGTCGGACTGAAGGAGGAAGATGCAAGGGACAGGGTGAAATGGAGAAAAGGGATTAAGACAATTGCTGCGCGGAAACAATCGGCCACCCCCACTAGTGGGGAACAAACCGACGATGAATTATGATGATGATGATGCCCATCCTGAAAACATTTTGATTGCAATGATATGTGATACCGAAGAGTATGTAAGGGAACTAAGATGGAGAAGAATTTTCAATTCAAGAATATTATCATCTCACAGCACTCGTCAGCGAAGATTCACCCTGCCAATACTGCAGTTCAGTTCCGAACGTTACTTTTGAGATGATAGACTGGCAAAATATTCCAGTTACGGAACCCCCAGTGATGCGTGGTGTTGACAGCAGTGTGATAAAAAAGCACATCAAAACAAAGATGCCTCCACAACAGTGGTTCTGTTGCTCTCAACAGTTGAGAGAGCCATTAAACTCGTGACAGATGCCTCATCACATGTGGTGGACAGCATTGAAAGAGATGGGTACATTAAAGCAATATTACAATCAAGGAAAAATTTTACTCGGTTCCAGTCGAAACAAGATTTTATGATTCATTAGACAAGCCAGAAGTAAGTTTGAACAATAATCTGGTGAACTGGTCAAAAGTCCTTGTCGTTTGTTGTATTTTTGACACAATTTCGTTTTTTGTTATCACAAGTTCTTTTTTATCGTTACATTGCTGTCAAACAAAGTTTACTCCTGTATGTGGTTCCTGTAGTAGCCTATCAAGTAAACGTTTAATTTTGGTTTGTAAATGACAAATTTGTCTAAACAAAATCAAAATCATGATAACAATTCACGTCGAAACTGTACAGTACATTTCATTTACGGAACCTGTAGATCATATTGCTTTTATTCTGAGGTAAATTATAGGTTGCGTTTTATAGCTGTAACTGATCACTGATCAAGCTTACTATTGCTTTTAATTTAAGCAAGACTACTTCTTATAGTTTGTCAATTCGTATCATCCTGCAAAGTTAGTGGACAGAACATAAATGAGCGTACTGCGTTAACATCATCTCGCCCTTTTGCGACAAGTTTGTTTATTGAGCAATGACAAAATTGCATCTCAAATTGGTGAAAATTCAGCATTTTGGTCGTCGATGCGGGGGCAGTAAACCTTAAGGTTCGAACATGCCTTTACATAGGAAAGTTCTGGGTACATCCCACTTACAATTTATAACTAGCCAGAAGAAAAATTATAAAAAAGTATGTAAAAACGGAAAGTGAAATTTCCCCTTTTATTCCAAAAAAATAAAAGTTTGACCCCCCTGAGGGGGCAGAAGATGCACCCCCAAACTGATGAAATTTTGCACACGTAATTTTGTTATACATGTGCCATTTTTATGACTAGCCCTTTTTGAATTTCGAAAAAAAGTCAAAAACGACCCACCCTACGTGTTTATAGATGATTTTCCTTTACCCTGCTCTCAATTTCTCATACCCAACAAATGCCAAGGGGCTATAATGCGACGCCATTTTCTTGTCCACGCCGTCAAAATATTTTTTGTCAACTTGTTTTATTATTATACTCCAGAGAGCATCCTGATATTCAAACAGTTTTTAATGAAAGTAAATCTATGCATTAAAATCCAGACGGGAAGGCTTAAAATGCAGTAATTTCAAAACCAACTGCACACCAGGACTTGGAGGTTAGGTGGCAGAGGAAAGTGATTACTGTGACGAAATATTCACAAATCGCACAGCAAACAACCTCACAAAATTCCACGTCACTATAAAGCCTAAATGTCGGAAACTATTTGTCTGACAATCAAAGGTAAAGTATCAAGCTAGAAATCAGTTTGAACTGCAGTTTGGTTGAATGATTCAGCATTTTTTCTGATTAAGACGGTTCAGCACTTCAAGGGTTAATGAGAAAGCAACTCCTACCACAAATTATCACATGTCTACCACACAACCCCGTCGACACAACGTATTTTTACGTTGATACTTCAAACAGGACATCAACGTTAAAACAACGTCATATAGACGAGTGAGGAGGTACTTGCATATTTCACAACTGGCCTCCCCAGCTGAGTTGAACGTGTTGAGTAGGAAAGTGATCAAAAGCTGAAACAAAGTCGAATTGTCTTCTGATGAACATGCGATCAACATGATTGCGTGACTAAATCAACCTAAATGTTGCCTGCTTCAACAATACGTTTTCACGTCTTTGCTTGTTCATTGATCTGCTTCGAAAACAGGCTGACAAGGGAATGACATTCGACGCCTTACCTTCGCATTCGTCGCAGTACGGCCTGACCTGGCCCCTGTCATAACGTTGGAGGGAGCCGTGGTTCTCTTCCGGGTCGCCCATGGACTGGGTGGGGCAGTCCTCAGTGTCGTGAGAATCGAACACGTCACAAATGTCGCAGAAAAGTCGAGGTGCGGCAACTGGTCGTTCTCTGAGGTTAAGGGTTGCCAATTTGAGACACCATAAAACAACGTTTCATTTACCTACACCACTATTGCGAAACGGTTCGGATTACGAAACGGTTCGGATTACGAAACGTATAAAAACGCAATATAACATGCTCTTGAATTTACAGCAGAATATGTTGTCTATTTCAGAACAAGCTTCAACTTCAATATTTCCTAGCAAATTTATCAGTAAACTTGGGTTAAGAAAGCTGGGAGATTTTAGTCCGATCACCACAACAGCAACGGGGAGTCCCTAACTCACCCCTCCTCGTCGTCATCAGAGTCCCCATTTATCATCATGTTTTCCAGCTCCTTGATTTTCATCTTTAAACCTTCCATCTTGCTCTGCTGGTCCGCAATTACTTTGTTTAGGAATTCAGCCTGGTTGCCGTCTCCTGATTGGTCAGCCGTTGCCGTGACTACGAAGGCAATATAGATGAAATTGGTTAAAACAAGTCGATAAAGGCTTTTCAATAACGTACTTACTCTGGTCTACTACTAAATTCAATTTTTAAACTTCATCCCGACAGTTTTGTCAACTTGCAGAGATGTTAAACTACCGAGACAGATCCGGTCTAAAAGGTTGGCATTGTGGAAACTACGCGTTGAATGTTGCCAAACGAGGATGATTTCGCAACTCCCAATAGGGTTGCAACAGCAGTCGTCATTTTCTCGGCCACAAGCAACACTCATGCTACTCACTGTGCTGATGAAAGATACCTGACGGATTGTGATGTCGGTCACGTGTCCGACTCACCTTGTGATGATGCATTCCCGGTCTTCGCCTTAGCGAGTTCGTTTTCCGACCATGTCAACTTCTCTTCCAATCGCGATTTTTCGCTTTCCAGCTCGGCCACGCTGTGGCGCAATTGCTCTATGATGATTTGTTGACCTTTGAGTAGTTCCACCTGTGAAGGAGAACGGTGTGGCCGGTTATTATAAATAATAAATTAAACATTTCATAATTCCAGTCGTCAAAGCCGTAAATACAAAAAAACAGGGCTGTGGAGTCAGGCGAAAAATGTATGACTCCTCGATTTATATCTGGCCAACTCCGACTTTAGTGTTGCCAATTTTTTTTTTTTAAATTGAAGTTCACTTTAAGTGGTGATTGAAATTGAAACAGCGACTTTCATAAAAACTAACAAGAACGAACACTTTCATTTTGTGGCAAAGCTGTAGAGCTCAACACGGAGAACAAGAAACAATATTTTGAAAAAAGATTGCAAACAAAAATTTATTGTTTTTCATTTGTATTAAGTCGGAGTCGGCCTTTTTTAACCACTCGGACACGCCAAAATCCTTTCGACTTCACAGCCCTGAAAAAAAAATCCATTGTTTACAATAACGTTCAAGCGTAACTACGTCGGTGTTAAATGTTGATGGAAATTGAACCTTCGACTCCTGATCCTACCTCGTTTCTAATAGCCGCCATCTCAATGCTCTTTGCTTCCACGAGGGATGTTGCAATGTCTAGGGACTTTTGGAGGGAATCTCTCTCCTGGTCGAACTCTCTTTTCAAGACCAGCTCCCTGAAACAAGATGACAAGTCAGCACAAGCTCCAGGAATAAAAACAGTGATGCTATGTGCTGTGACGTTGCAAACGCGGAAAATCGATGACCGATGGTGACAACACAATGGATTGAAGAAAATTTTGTCGATTAAAAAAAGTGATTCGAGACATGCAGATCAAGTGTAACCGAACAGGCAGCGCACGCCACCTGACATATCGCAAAGATATGGACCCATGCGACCAAGGCAACCAAGAACAGTTAGTAGATTGAAAACCAGACACAGATAGTAATGGGAACAAACCCATCCGCTCGTTAATGCTTGCCAACCGAGTCTAGCAGTCAAATCTGTGGCGATTAATCAAATAAAAACAACGTAAACAAGTAAAGCTAGAAATCCCAACACAAGATGGCTTCTGATATCAAGCAGTGTACATGCAACTTGCCCAGGAGCATCATCGACCACAACATGCAATGAACTCCTATGAAGGAATCACCCCACGACGGTCAGTGATCGTGGCTTTAAGGCTTACACCATTCCAAACAATCTAGTACTGGGAATGTATCGCTCTGAGGTGCGTGACGTTCCGTTCAAACAAATCACAATGTGACACATGTTCGGACAATTAGATTGATCAGTGCGCTATTTTTTTGGACATCGTGCAAATACATAAATCACCACAAGTGCCACCAAATGGCATGAACATGCACCATGCGATGTACCTCTCCTCGATGGATGGAAGGCTGAAAGTAAAGTCGTGTCACTACTGCGCATTATGACGTGACCATTCACACGTGAAACGTAATAATCTCCATATGCATTGTATGTACGTGAAATGAATTACGATCTTACTAAGTGCAAAACACAGCAAGTTTGTAGGCTCCGACACATAGTTGAAAGCAAAATCCGTTTTGTATAATGACACAGTGAATGAAATGATAATGTTCAGATTGAAAGTGTTGCTAGGGAAATGCCATATCTACGTCATTGACGCGGTCAATGTTTCTTTGGAACGTGGCAACTCTTGTGAGGTACCAACGTGCGGAATGGAACATACAATGATTGGAGAAACAAACACAGTAATGGTATTTTTTGCGGCATAGAAGACAAATTTTCAACATACGGTAAGCAACGTTGAAATAATACAAAAGTCGTGCTATGGGACAGAGCTTACCTTTTCTCCATCTTGGCTAGCTTTGCGTCAGTGGCTTCATTAGCAGCTTGCAACTTAAAATACAATTCAAATCTTTAAAACGTGCCACCAACGTTGTTGAGACGACAATTCACATCAACAACGCAATGCAGTGATGATAAACACAACAGTTAGATCAGTTAGTTAACATCACCTCACTGTAATATTACGTCGAACGCAGGTGTGAGGGGCAAACAAACTCACTTTCATGTTTTCTTCCTCCAAGGATTTGACACGATCGGTATGGCATTTGGTGTCGCTGTCGGAACGCTTAACGCGATTTTCCAGTTCCAGGAATTTCTGGAACAACAGATTAGTACTTTAATCTAACGTCACAATAAAGGTCTTCAGGCGACCACTGCATTATGACGCCAAATAAAAACTATGACTAACAAAACTACAAAGAAAAATCACGAGCGAGTGAAATACGAGCGTATAATTAAACACTGCGCGGTGCTGCTGTGTGGTGCTCCAGTGATCAGTCGGTACTAAGCTGGCTGTCCAGCAAGTAAAATCCATTCTTTTTAGATTGACTCAAGGTTAGAAATCAACGCATTAAACGGATTTTGCTTGCTGGGTGCTCACCATGCTAGCGAGCAATTATCCTGCACCTCATTGGTAGTGGGCAATAGGAAGATGTCGCAGAGCTAGTGGAAACAACTAAATCACAACGTCATATGCTGGGTTAGTTCAAACTGGAGTCGCTATGACAACAAACCAATGCATCAATCAATAAAACTAAAAGTGAGATTTAGAATTTGGTAATTAATGTCACAAAGCAAATTAATTTTGTTAGACATTGGCTACACAGAAATATCGCTCGATGGTTACATGAGTGGAAAACGGGAATATAATCTCAACCACTGCTTTTGCAACATGAATTCGACGAGTTGCTACGTTGAAACATTGTTAGCAAGAGGTTTGTAGGCATGCACGTTGCACAATGACGCGACAACATAGAGGACAAACGCAAGACCCATATCATGCTACGAGATGGAGGTTCTATCTGAGGGGAACAAAACAAAGTTAAATCAATCTTTTCTTAATAATTGTTCCTAAAGAAGTATAGTGGAAGCATGAATGAACGTAATGAAGCTGAGAGTACCAGTCATTGTATGTCAGTTTCTGAGTAGTTTCTTCAAGCAAATTACCACATCACTTGAATTAAGACTAACAAAAGTATCAAAGAGCGATGAATATGAAGCCAGTGAATTCACATATTACACTAGTTTCTACTGAAAAGTATATTTTAGTGTCAAATTTAAGTCCTAACCGGGATACTCTCGTACAATGTGATTCCAATGTCAACCGCACAAGTTATAGCGAGTAGAATAAAAATGAACATTCTGAAATAGAAAAGTTGTTGGTTGTTGCAAAACCTGATTGGATTGGTTGAACTTTTTCATCGTCTCCTCCAGCTCGGATGCGATCTTAGATTGGTCGTTGGACAAGATTTCGTTCTTGTTCAAAAGTTCTTCGATCCTCAGATCGGATTGATTCGATTTCTACGACAACAGAACGGGTTTCGTGGAGGCTCAGGGATAATGATCTGTTCGGTTATATTACTGTTTTTTTGTGTTTTTTCTTCGCAAATTTCTAAATAACGAGCATGGCAAATTACCTGCTGATACGTAGTCACTGAAGCGTGCAGAACTTCGTTTTCTTGTTTCATTTTCAAATTTTCCGCCAAAATTTGTTCTTTTTCTTTCAATAAAGATTCCACTTGGCGTTGAGTGACGTCCGCCTCCTGTGGTTTGTTGTAAAAGTGAGTGATGTGCAAGCGAGATAATGAAAATGTCCCAGAAACAAACGGGTTGTCTGCTAATCGAAATCCTAGCACGAGAAACAATGCAAACCTTCCGCAAACGAAGGGGCGCTGTGCGGTTGTGGTGCCCAAATCAAGGCTTTGAATACAGTCAAAAGATCATCGTAGCTCCTCGGAGCATGCTAATGTTGCCTAACAACGTCATCGATAGCTCACCTTCGACGATGATGTCAGCAGGGTTTCCACCTCAGATTTATACTTTTCGATTTGCCCTATCAGTTGGTTTGATACTTCATTCTTTTCGGCTTGCACCTATAATAAAAATGCAGTCAGCATTGTTTATCTAACAAACTGCTGATTTTTTTCATCCTAGACCGTCCCACTGCCCAAGAAGACATTTATAGTACCAGCTACAATGTGTATAGCCTACGATGCCCTAGCACGTCAGAAAGTCGTTCGAGGTCAAGAACGTATGATACCCAGTAGCAGAATAGCGGACGGTGATCAAGCTTTCTTAAGAGATTGTTTGTCAACCTTCGACATACCTCTAACAGCAAGCATCCCAATGATGACCTTACCTGGTCAAGTTGCTTGATCAAGTCCTCCACTCTTCTGTTCAGCTGGCCCTTATCTTTGCCACTTGCTTCAAGTAATTCCGATATCCTGAATGAGAAAAAAACCAGCCATAGTTAAGTTCATTTATTAGTTCTCTGCACCTTATAACATTTAAAAATACAAAGTTCTGAACTATTGACCTCTAGTGAGTAGAGATAACTGCTGAGCCCAGAGCATAGTGTGAGTGTTGCATAAGTGTACACATAACCAGTATAGTGAGAACAATACATCCATAGCCTGGTTTTAGGGATTGGTCAATACAACGACAACAAAGTTGTTCGTTTAATGGTAAACAAAAATACACTAAACAAAAAGCGTCCACGCCTGAAGCAGCTATAATGCTGTAAAATTATCAAAGCAGTGCTTTTGTGATATTTACAGTTATTTATAAATAAATGAATACCTTTCATCTTTTTCTTGCAAGGAAGTCTGCAAGGATCGCTTAGAAGATTCTGCCTCTTCAAGTGAGGCACGAATCGAGTCATTTTCCTTCTGAAGAGCAGCGAGTCCATCAACTGCATCGCTCAGGTTTCTCTCACTTGTGGAAAGCCTGACACGAACTTCTTCCAGGCCGGCTTCTGTTTTGACCAGCTTTTCATTTACGTCGGCTCCTTCTGATTTGAGGCTAGCAACAACTAGTTCCAACTCGTTTAATGCGGCTTTGGCAGTTTCTAGTTCTTCAACTGTGGCATTATAAGTGGCAGTTACGTCAGCTTTACTCGATAATAAGTTTTCGTTTTCAGATTTAAATGCGTTTAACATCGATTCCATTGCTTCATTTTCTGTTTCCAACAAAATAACCTTCTGGTTCACATCGTTTTGTTTGGTTTCGAAATCAGAAAGTCGTTCATGTAAAGTTGTTTTTTCTTTATTTAATTCGTCGTTGGCCTTACAGAAAGCGTCGCATTTAGTTTCACTCGCGGCGAGCCTGGCTGACAGCTCTGAGTGCGACTCGTTCAGTTTGTCAAGACGGTTTGTGACGTCACAACATGAAGCTTTTTCCTTCTGGACTTGGTCAGTTAAAAGCTGCACTTGCTGGCAGAGGTCATCACATCTTGCGGACAGATCCTGCTTCTCTTTCGTCAGATATTCAAGCTCAGAGCCTAAACTTTCCTTATCAGAATGAATTTGTGTGGTTAACCTTTCGTTGTCGGTTTCACTCCGCGCTAACTTGGCGCTGGTCGCCTCATAGGATTGGGTCAGTTCAACGATTGTCAGATTTAACTTATCAACTTCTTCTGAATTCTTTGATAGATCTTGTGTCAAAATTTCGTTTTTAGATTTCACCAGCTCCAGATTTTGCGTTAAATCTTGCTTGGCAGCTGCAATTTCAGTTTTGAACTTACTCAATTCCTCAACAACTCTATGATTGTCTTCACTGCTGGCAGTGAGTGTTTGTTTCAGATCTAAAAGTTCTTCATCGAGTTTCTTGATAGAACTCGTCTTTTCGCTAATGATTGTATCTGATGAATTTTTTTCCTCGGTGAGTTTTATGATTTTTTGGTTGAGCGATTCTACTTTGTCATTGGCGCCACTCAGTTGGGATGTTACGGATTCAAGTTCGCTTTTGGTGGCCGCCAAATGGCGGCATTGCTAAAGAAAAAATTAAAATAGTGAGTGACAAACAGTGAATGAAACGATAATGAAGAAGTTGCACGAATCATGCAAATTTTCTGACAAACCTAATAACATTCTTCTACCAACACCACGTGGGGTGATGATGTGACAGGATTGTTTAAAGACCAAAAAACAGAGAACGAGGAACGTTTGCACGCTACTAAGTTACAAGTCACATCTCACCTTTTCTAATTCTGAGCATTCTTCAGACTTTTTAGATAGTAACTCTTGCAAATTGGATTTCTCGTGTTCTAGCTCCTCCATGCTGGTTTTCAAAGTCTTCATCGACGACTCCAAATTGATCTTATCCTCTTGGAGAGAGTTTATGGATGACGCCATCGTCTCAACTTTACTGGAAAGTTCATCTGCTTTCCTGCAAAAGTTTTTCAAATTTAATTAAACGTCATTGAACGCAAAACCCATGCTGGAATAACTTTGGTAAAATCCAGTGATGTAAAACTGAGCAAGACTCTTTTTAAGACTTCAAATGATGCAATTCTTGCCAAGAAGGCTGTGAAAAGTTACGTTCACCTTCACAGATCACTTTTCTTCTGAACAACTTTCTCATTATTTAGTCAACAAGTTTGCTAACGGTCATACATACCTTGTGCTCTCATCAAGACGATTTTGCATCTTCGTGTTTGCTTCCTGCTGCACTCCGAGATCGGAGGACAACTTGCTATTCATCTTCTCGAGGGTTTGAATCTTGTCCAAATGTTCGAAAGATTTCTTCAAAAAAAATTTTTTATTTGAAAATAAATTCTGACAAGAAAACTCTTTCATCAGTGATATTAAAACTATTCATCATTCTGTTCTGTCTTTTACGTAAAACTCAAATGAAGCGTCAATCAAAATTCGAAGAATTCAGCTTTCTCGATTGAAATCATCCAGTCTTCATGTCCATCTTCAGGCATGCCTTTAAGTGTCTTCCCAAAGACAATACCGCATGCTTGTGAGTGGTGTCGAACTGACGTCCTTTCGCGTGCCGTACCAGAGCTCTCACCACTCGGCTATGTCGGTCATGTTTGCACTGTAGACTTGTTTCATTTGCCACAAACCGAGGAAACAGATCATAACAGAAGAAAAACATGAAGCTGAGATATGCAGATCACTGCATTGATGGTGAATGTCCACCCACCTGTTCCGCATCCCCATGTAGAGCGAGGAGGCTAGAAAGCTTTTCCTCCAGCGTCTTTTTTTCTGTCTCGACATTGCGACGCGCGTTCTCGCTTTCAACAGCCCGATGGCTCCTCTCCTCTCCATCCGCCTGAGATTGTTCCAACTTGTCGCGTAGAGCGATCACTTCCTGTTCTAGTTGTGATATCTGAAAACAAGGAGATATTATGAGGCGACAATGGATGTGATTGAGACATAGGTCAGAATGTATAACAGAGTGTTACTACAAAAATATCAAAAAAACAAAATGTTAAGCAAACTTAAAACTTTTGTCTCTTTCTCAATTAAGTTTCAATCGTTCATTAATCACGCATTCACACTACAATCGACCTTTGTGACGTCATGCCAATACTGTACATTGGGGGTGCAGTTGGTTTAGGGCAGAGGATCGGGTCCAAACAAAGTAAACTTGCAACAAATGAATTCAAACACTCATCAACATCGACTGCTAACCTTCTCTGTCGAACACCCCATCTCGTTCTTCCTTATTTCCAGATCACGTGACAATTCATTCACTTCCTTTCCTTTCAAACTGAGCCTTTCTTGAAGCTTGTTGACATTTTCTTTCAGCGCAGAGTTTTCATTGCGCAGAGTTTCAACGTCATCACCGACAGACGTGAGGTTCGAACCTAAACCTTTAACTTTTTCTTCCAGTTCAGATTTTTCAACCATCGCTTCTTCCAAAATCTAAAACGGAATATTATTTTGTAGTCGGCAACAAAGTTTGAAAATGCTACAAATTTCCAAACCACGCTAGAAAAACAATTTAGAAATGGAAACAAAAAAATATCAAATTAAGTTGTTATATTTTGCATTTTTATCAATATTTACCAATTATATAAAGTCACTTTCAGGCAAAGAAACAATATCTCAGTAGCGAAAGCTACAGTAAAAAGTGTAAAATTCCATATTTTCACCATGTGTAAAATGTATTCTCGGACTTTGAAAGCCTCTTCTGAAGCATAATTCTGATGCTTCGCAGGAATTTGAACCACACCTGATGACCCGGAGATACATGTAGTCACGCAAATTTACTCGAGTGAAAATTTTACTATGTTTCTTGTGAAGCAGCAATCATAGATGAAATGCTTCGTCTTCCTATTTCAAATGCTATAAAACATTTCTAAGAACAGGAGATGCTTTTTCAATATTTACACCTGAAGCCAGAGAGCCGTGGGATTGGTAGATTCGAATCGGAAAGCTAAATATTTTCGTGGCTTCTCATCTCTGCTTTAAAGTACTGCCGCAAGATTGCAATAACAAAGACCGAGCTTTGTAAAATCTTTTCAGTGCGAAACATGTTTTGTCAATCAAATGACATCACAACCAGGTCATTACTGCACTTCTTACCTTGTTCTTCTCTGCAAGTTCGCTATTAACTTGAGCAAGCTTTTGAACGACTTCTGCATGGTTACTTTCAATGGCAGCTAGCGATGCCTCAGCAACGCTTCGAGCGGATTCACTCTCATCCAATGACGACCGCAAGGAGGCAGCCCTCTGCAACAACATACAACGTTGTTAAGTCACCTAATCTAAAGTCCTCGGAGCTTGAAATTTTTGCAAGAATTAATATAAGTTGTGAGAAGAGCACGCTCGTAGGAATAATTGAACTTACAGCTATGACATCCGGTAAAGTAAAGTAGTACCAACCGATGAAATGATCAACAAAGAATAAAAGTATTTAAAAACATTTTTCAAATGGTAGAAAAACACCGCAATTACAACGTAAACCAAACAAAAACTGGCATCATCACAACACTGAAACACTTGCCATGGAATGATTGCAATTTGGAAGAGTTGCATGGTAAGATTGCAACCACGAACTTTAAATCATGTTTGCACAGAACTCCAAAGCAGTTTACCAGATGGTGATGGTTTATACAAGTGACAACGAAAAGGGAAAAGCAGCTGACAGTGTTTGCTGTGGTGTCAGTGGAAAACAACAAACAAGTACTTCCCCTGCTACGAGAGGACGAGGTGCAACGAATGAAAAGCAAATAATTTGCGTTAATTTGAACTTTAACAATGCTCGTCCCAAGATACGATACAGAATCAACCATTACAACCAATGGTTGCACTAGCTGCTTACGTTTCGTACATTTTACTAAGTTCATACATCTTCATGTCACTGATCAAACTAAAACCGATACGTTTACAAACGTATTTATTTTAAACAATATTTGTTCCTTGAAGAGGCGTTTCAATACAATGCACAAAACGTTAAAATTGCAACGAGCTGATAGTAGCAAAATGTTTGACAATGACATAATAAACTCATGCTTCATGAAACACACAGTGTCGTGGACAACCACTCTTTTTCCAAACACGTTATACCACACTACGCCCAACACCGCTGCCACCATGCTATCCTTGCCTGTGTCGTTTCGTCCAAAGTCGCCATCGAGCAGCGGAGGTCTTCGGAGAGCTTCTCCTTCAACGAGGCGTCCTGTTTTGTGACTTCTTCCGCTTCGTGATTTATGGCCTTAAGTCGGTCACGCTCCATTTCACAACGATGAAGCGCGTCGTTGTTTTCCTCCAATAGGATCAACTGATCGTGAACCTGCTCGCTTAGTTTTGTGTTTTGCTCGTTTGCCGTCGCCAGCTCTTCAAGGTTTGATTCGAATTTGGATGAGACTGCTTTGATTCTCAATAGACTTTCCTTCTCTACATCCTTCAACTGTGCGCACTCATTGGTGAGTAATCCCAACTGCTCCTTGAGCTTTTGACAAGTGATGTTCATGCTCTCATAATCCCGTGCAGTTGCATCCAGTCTTGAAGACAGGTTTCGACAAACTTCATCTTTCTCCGAGATTTCGCTCTGCAAGAGCAGCTTCTCACTTTCCAAAGCAATTTTCTCTGATCCGGAGCTTTCTTGGTTGTCTTTCAAATCTTCCATAATCAACTTTTGTTCATCAATCAGCTTGGATTTTAATTCTAGTTTGCTTTCCAATTGTTGAAGGTTCTTCTTAAACTCGACCACCTCATTCCGGGCGACTTCCGCCTCGTTCTTTAATCTTTTCTCCTTCTCTTTACTTCCTCTCAAGATTTCTTCGAAGTCTTTTTCACGTGCTTGCCGCTTTTCTCTTTCATCTTCGATCTGCCGACGAAGTTCCAAGATCTCACTCTCCGTGGATGAGGAAGACTTTTGAGCAGCTTCTCTCTCTTCAATAACGTCACGATTAAGTTTTTCAAGATCGCTCTGCGCCTTTTCAATATTGCATTGAGCGTCATCAAGAGCAGCTTGTAGCCTCACATTTGAAGATGACGTCTCTTTCAAACTGGCTTCAGATTCCTGCAGTTGGACGCAAATGAGATCCAACTCTTCGTCTTTTTTCTTTTTCTCTTCTTTGTGGACTAAAGTGATTTTCTCGATTTTTCCTTGTAGCTCAAGTTTAAGTTTTTCAGAAGCTTCCGAGATATTTTTGAATTCTTCCATTGACTGAGGATTGAAAGTACACACCAATGAAACACGACATCAAAAACTAGCAAGGTCCAGACTTCGCATTCATTCACCAACTAACAAGCAGACGTCCATTTATTTCTCTTTGACACACAAAGAAGCACACGCATCCATTATTCAAGTGAAAACAGCGATTACTACTAAATATTAAATTATTGGCAAAAGTTTTGCAATTTTTGGTAAACAGAACATTTTTTGCAGAATATGTGACTTATCTAACAAACACATTTAACTACAGCATGACTGGGCAATTAGTGCACCGTAAAGTTGTAACAAAACCTAAAGCAAAGTTGCGAAATGAAGGCAAACCATAACCACCATATCAAATAAAACATTCACACACATTTGTTTGCATAGATCAATCGATGTAACAGGAGCTCACCTTGTTCAACTCTTCTATCTCTGTCTTGGTTCGTTGCAGCTCCTCCGACATCACCTTCCGTTCCTCCTCTTCTCGGAGAAGTCGGACTTGAAGCTCTTCCGTGTTCTATCATCATACCAACGAACGAGGCACGAACACACATCGACAAACACATGATCGCGGTTAGCAGACGACACGACTACGATTGTTACCAAACCACGGCAACGTCATGCAAGCTAAGTTGGCTACGGTTCGGTGAAGATGTAAACGTCATCATCGTCACCATGGCAACGATCACGACCTTCACAAGCCCGACACTCTACAACGCAAGCACGGCGCTTCACGACAAACAACCACAGCAAACAATCTACCTGACACCACGAGAGTTGACAATCTACAAGCAAGATCACGTGTGAAAGACTTCTCCAAGAAAAGTTTGTTAACAAATTGAATGTCGTCCTACTAATCGTGAGCAATGCCACACTCTGCGGTGCCAGGCAGCAGCATCAAGTTCGTGAAACAATCAAGTAAACTCTACCAATGCTCCATCAATAAAAGGCTAAATATGAAAGCTACAGAGTGAAATTACACGCTAGCTCGCGTGGCGAGAAGTCTTGTCATGTCGCAATCGTGGTTTCATTTTCTGTAGTTAGCATATGATGATGACGCCATGGATGAGCGATGCCGGTTACAAATCGCGTCATCAATATCGTCATCATCGCATCATGCCAGTAGTGAGTGCCATCGATGGGCCCACACTAGATACATGCGATGGTCGAGGGGCTGCAGCTGGTCTAAGTGAGGCCAGTGCTGGTACAGTAATTGCTAAAATCAAACTAATAAAGTGGCAACTCTAATGCTTATCATGAAGACGAATTCGTCTTCAGTTCTTTTTCAAATGCGCACTACTCGTGTTTGGCGTGAAACCATAGAACCTTTCAGACAGCAGTTAAACAACCAATCCTCGCGAGCCAACTGGTGGTGGCTAAATGATGGCCGATGCACGTCACCGCATATGATGCAACAAACCTTCTGCGCGTAATTCTTCTCGTCTGTAGCGCTGGATAGCTTCTTTTTGAGATCATCAATGTCTGATCGAAGGCTGGCGTTGTTGGATTGAGAGTCGCGTCTATGAAAACAATTTTCAAAATAAACCGATTTAACGGCTGGTGATTTTGTCCAAGTATCCTTATGATCTTGGGCAGCGATACAATATCTTCCATTGCGAATGTCGTAAGCCACCACGGTTCGTTTGTTGCAACAAACCACCCGTCTTGAGCAACTTCATACTAGAAACAACAGAACACTTTCCGTTCTGAGGACATCATAATGAAAAAATGGTAGGACGATTATACATCCAACACTAGCGTAAGTATGTCATCGCAAATATGTGTCATATCTTTGCATAACCGATGCACTCACACTTGTTCCAATAATTCTTGGGTGGCTTCTCCGCTCTTCATTGACATTTTCTCGATTGTCTGCCGCGCCTCGTTGTGTGATTGATGGAGAGATGCTAGCTGCTCACTCAAGCGTACAATCTTACACAAATAATAAAAGTTTACTTACAAACAGATTTACTTACAAAGCTCAATGCAGCATCACACATAGAATGTCAATTGCGACTTAGTAATACAGCACTACAAATTCAAGGGGGACTGCCAACATCCAGTAGCTGCCAACCAACATCTTTTAAATGATATGCGCAGTTAGAATTACGTCGTAGCTTTACTAAACACCAACATGTCTAATGTCCATCATTATACTTCAAAATATAAAGATGGACGTTTTAATATCACAACAACCATAACTAAGGCGATACGCCAATGTGGGATAATGCTTTTCATTAACTAATCAGTGATGATACTAAACTTTAGAAGAATTTAAAAAATCTTTTAACAACTGTGTGTTTATGTGATATCTGGGTAACTATGGAAACTAACTGGATACCTGGTCTTCGCTGCTTTGCTTTAAGTTTTCCGCCTCGGATTTTCGCTTTTCTATTTCCTCAAATTCCGCTTTAAACTTATTGGCAGCGGAAGCTTGTTTCTCTTCAAGCTGCACAGCAAGAAAGTATTATAACAACATGCACACTGGTAACCCCAGGCGCTGCTGGGGTCTCTATATGAAGCTCACGATTCAGACAAGACTTTCTCAGGACCTATAATAACGCTTGGTCTCATATAGCGCTGTGTCCATTGCAAAAGGCGTTGCACCTCAGCACTTTACTATGGTAAATACTCCTACAATGAATTACCTTCTAATTAAAAATACACATACCTACAATAATAAGAATACTACTTACAGAAACCCACCAAACAAGCAATACACAAGATCGTACACTGATATGGTAACAGACCATCAGATCGTCTGAGCGTTCGGCCATATCAACGCAAAGCTTTATGGGAATTATTCGTAATGTTATCCTAATAAGCCGTAATGCCTGGACCTTAATGAAAGTTCATTAATTGCATTAAAGCCGGGCTCCAGCACAAGTGGCTTGACGTGGCAACAATAATTCGTTAAAGGCTTCTGTTTAAACCACATCGATGATCATTGGTCATCAAGTCAAATTAAATGTAAACATGAAAGTGCGACATTTCAATCAGAGACGACAAAAAAGATTTGAAAATATTGCTCGCTTTATTATAAAAATTTCGTCAGATGGTTCCAGGAGTTGCTGATGTCATGACGCCATGACATGAACAGCACAATTTGTGAGTGATGTCATAAAAGTGTTTCCCTTCAACAAAGTTAGTTAGAATTAGAAAAGACGCATTTTAATTTGGCGACAACGGGCGAGCGAGGTGGACAGTCTCTGGCTTCCAGTGAAAAGTTATTGATTCCACATCGCAGCAAGAGCACGCTGGAAGATTGAACAAGGTTCATCCCAAACAGCAAAGCAACCGTCTTTTACACTGATTCAATGTCTGGAGACGTTAAATCAACGTAAAAGATGGTTGATTTGCTGTGTGGGATGTAACATTGAAGCTACATGGCTGCAGCTTCACCAGATTGCAGGGCAGGTGAAGGGAATCCTGCGCAGTGTGTTATTGGTGTTCGTGCAAACAATTAAAACTTTACCGTTTTACTGTCTACCTACAATTCAGGGGTGGTTCGGCGGAGTGGACACCCTCATACAGTGGGCATCTAAGCTTACTCCAACAGAAGTGCCAGCATACTCTAAAAATGATGAAGAGTCACTTACTTCCACTCTGATTTGTTTCAACGAAGAAATCTGTTCCTGCAAATCTTTGCATCTCGATTCAGCTTCAACTTTTCCCTCTTCCAACTTTTTCAGCCTCTCTTCAGCTGCTTCTTCTTTTTCTTTATCGTGTTGCCTAGCAACGGAGAGCTCTTCCTCCAAAAAGTGATTATTTTCTTCAAGATCAGAGACTTTTTCGCCTAGAGTTTTTGCTTCTTCCAAAAGGGAAGAAAACCTCTTCTTTTCAGTTTCTTGTTCAAGCTGTGAGGAAGTGTTTGCATTTAGTACAAGAAGCGCGGTTAGAGCAAAGAATACATTGATATCTACTGCACAACGAGATAGCTCAGTTCGATGCATGTTGTCCTAAACAACTTGCGACTGAACCAACATGACCCACCATACCTGCAGCTGGTTTTAACAACAATTTCACTCCAAACTAGCGAGTCAAGCAGTAAGAAAGAGTTGCCGGCAAGACAGAACTATTGTCGAGATGTTTAGTTTTAACAAAGAGACAAAGCCATGCAAATGTGTGCATATATAAACCAATAAAACATAACAAACCTTCACTTTTTCTATTGATACGACATGTTGGTCAATCGCCGACTGAAGGCTCAGGATCATGCTGAAATAAAACATAAATCAATCACAACATCGGCTAATGAATCCTTGATCTACCGCCACTAAACGTGATGCCTGTGCTGCTGTAGATAGCTGCGATCCAGAAATTGCTTCATAACTTTCCGTGATCTGAGGTGCGACAGTTCCTATAAGATTGAGCGATCGAGGGCTCGCGGCTGTGTCTTGGCAGGCCACTTAGTGACGTGCCAAAGTAGGAGCAGGTGACTCAACGAGTGTGTTGTCTTAAGCTTTCAACTGTGCAATGTGTTGTATATGTAACTGCATTGGACCATGTTGTGACAACAGATGCAACTTCAACAAATCTCAAAAGGGTTCCAACATCGTCTCGTTAGAAAGCAAATGAAGTATCGCAAACTCACTCGTCTTTGGATCGCAAGGCATCAGTCAGCGTCTTCACCTGGGAGTCAGCATCCCCGGATGTTTGGAGGATGTCACTGATTTCTCCACGAAGCTTCGAATTATCACTTGACACTTCCTGAGACTATAATGAGAATAAAATGAGTTTGGAATACTAACGGCGTATTACAACAAACACTATTGAAAAAACTTAATCAGGTCACACAACGTTAGATTGTGTTTTATTTTTAATATAACTACTAAAGGTGCAGTTCGCTAACACAACAAATCTCTCTATTGCTCTTATATCTGTAGTAAATGACGGAATAAAAATAATTTATTTTCATATAGCAAAAAGATCGATTTCGATCTGCTACATCATCTCCTGCTAAGCTTATTTAAATAGATTGATTTCACTTGAAACTTAACTGGAGATGACCCAGCAGATTCCAATCGATTTTAGCTGGATAGGCTTGAACTGACACGCGTTAAAATATATTTGTTTGATAACATGGCATATCGTCGTTCATAACCGAGTCGTTCAGATCAAGCATTAATGTGAGTTTGACACCTGTCAGAAGATACTTCACTGATTTTCTTGATAGCAATTGACTGAAATTGTTTTACAGTAAATATTCGACAATCATTACTGCAATTTTGATCTATTACAACGACAATAAGTCATTCTTGCAGTGGAACTATAAAGATGGAGTCAATGTGCAATGCAAATAATTTTTTTAGATATTGGCCTCAATGACATGATGTGTCCTTGAAGGAGGAGATTACACTCCTCCACCACTAAGTTTATCACCCACCTTCACTTCAAGCATCTTCAACTTCTCTTTCAACTCTACCACCTTCATCCTCAGAGTGGATGATTCCTCTTCATATGATGAGGACTTCGACGCAACAGTTTCCTTCAGAAAAATATGTAAAAAATGAAAAAGGTAGTTAAAGAAACTTGAAACCTTTATTGTAAAAACGTCTTGTTACTTTGCTTACTGATTTCATAGTTTCAAAAAAGCACTAGTTAGAAACATTTCGGTGAACATATAAGTCTAGTTCGCATCATGCAAGTACATGGAAGGTTTGTTATGATGGCAACTTCGTTCAGTTTCCATGGTTTGAAAGGCCACAACGCTCGCATCATTCGTACCAGCTCTTCCAAACGAGATTGAAGTTGATTTTTCTCTTCGTCCATTGACTTTATTGCCTTTTGCAAATTTTCTACAGCATCCTTGTGTTCTTGTATGGCTGATCTTGCCTCCAGAAGCTGCTCTTCCAAAACCTGCGAGCCACTTTCATCCTGGCAAGCAGCAATAAATTTAGTGTCATTGACGTTTGTTCGCGATTCTCTAATTACACATGACGTAACAAACATCACATCAAAAACGTGTTTCACACGTCACCATACATGAAATCAGCAGCCTCTACTTTAACTTGCAGTGAAAATATAAAATTACGTTAAAGAAAACTCGCAAAGAATTTATGAGTGTGAAACTAAAAAAACTCCATCTCAGCCGTTGCTGATGAATTGCTTTAGAACTGTGCCTCTGAAAAAAGCCCAACAAAGGCCACCCTTATTAGCTCTTTCACAATGAAATATGAATGAGCCAGTAGTTGGAAGGCTTACATGTAGATCTTGGAAATTCATTCAAGCGTCAAGCAGCGCGTGGTTTAGCTAGATCCTTTTGCACAACGAGCTGATTAGATGGAACTTTCGTGCGTATACCGTACGTTGTACCTGCTGAGTCGTGCTTCTTGCAGCATCCAGTTGTTTAGTCAGCTCCTCTATCTTCCTCCTAGCAAGATCTTGCTCTTGCTGCATATCAGCGAGCTCAGATTTATCGCCGACCGTCAAAGCCTGAAGGAAAATAACTGAACACGTCACAAACTATCAGAGTCACACGCTTCAGTGCGCACAAAAGACAATAGCTCAAGTCCACTTTTTATTGATGCGCCAAATAGCTTATGTTGTTACTTTATGTCAAAATATTAGAGAAGAGGATTTCTGAAGATCACTATCAGACAGCGGGTAATGGCGTTAGCGCTTTTTATCGATCACAATGATCAGCAGAAATTGCAATCACATGGCATGACACTAAAAAGACAACACTGCTAACATTCGCACATTTAAGATATGCTGCAATGTCACCTGTAGTCACAATTCACATGTTTGTAGCGCAAGTAAAATCTGTAAATGTGGGTGATCAAATAGTAGATTAGCATCGTAGATATTTCGTTGCATGACCACCTTCGTGCAAAGTGTAAGTTGCATGCACAGACGTTGCAGTAGCCAGCAGTTGAAAACAAACAAAAAAACAAAAACTTGATGCAATCATGTAACAAAACATGACGGTAATGCATTGTATGTTATTGTTTATCAATGTCATTCAACGATAGATTTGCATAGAAAATAAACAATACCGTGTTATATTTGGACAGCCATCACAGTATTGGAATGCGGATATTCACGCAAAACAAAATTAATCGGAGAGTTTACATTCGTCTTCATCAGCTGGCAGCATCAATGAGCAAATGTCATCATCAATTTACCCTCGTGTTTTCCAAGCTCGTCTGGAGGTTCGTCGACTTTTCCCGTTCGATGTGAAGACTGCTCTCTAGCTCCTTCGATCTCTCACTCAACCGTGACAGTTCAGACTGTTCCGCCAATCAGTTAGTTGTTAAGTGTTGCCAAGGCGATTGTTGTCATGGTGATGTTAAAGGGTAAAACGAATGATGATTAGCACAAAACCCATGCCATGCTTCAAGTTATAGATAAAAGATTTGTCAAAAAGGAGTACAGAAATGAAACAATTCAAATTGTGATGAACATCGCAATGATGATCAGAAGCAACTTAGTAGCTCATCACATTCGTTAATTCTTTCTCAAGAATGGAAACTTTCAAAGAAACATCAGGAACTACATTGCAAGTAGATATTCGTGATGACTCGCCCGAACAATCGCTGCATTGTGCTGGTTAGAAAAGAAACTGATCATTGTTCATGAAACAATCAAAGCGTCCTAACGTATACAATTGTTACGTTGATTCTTCATTTAAAAATAGTGTGCAAACATAAGTGGTTACCTCAAGATCATCCTTGCATATCATCCCTTCTTCCAGCTGGAACTGTAAGTCTTCAACTTTCCTCTTCTCTTCTTCCAGATCCTGGTATAACTTCACCTTTTCCTGGTCGGCCTCTTCCACAAGGGCACGAAGAGCGTCCAACTGTTGTTCCTTCTCGTCTATGTACTGTTGGAAGAGAAAAGTCAAAACATCATCGGGTAAACAGCAATTTGAAAAATCGCAACAAATTAAACAACAAATTGAAAACAACGAAAACGAGAAACAATTTAGAAAATTAAACCGATGTAATTACTGCGACAACATGACTAAACGGTGACTAGCATGAACTTGTATTTTTACTGCCTCTGGACGGTATCATGTTACACTATAAAGAAAAGTTGAAAGTGAAAAGAAAGTCACTTAATTTTAACTTTCGACAATGGAATTACGTAAGAAACGAATGAGCGCATATTTGCATAACTTACAGTCCGGTGTGCTTCTTGGGCTTGTGCCAGCTGTGCTTGCTTCTCGGCGGCAGAAATGTTCGCCTCTATCATCTCACTCCGTTCCATGTCCCTCTCCGCTATCAATGATTCCACATGCTGCTGCTTCTCCTGGAGAGCTTCTTGAAGAGCGTGCACACCCATAGCCGTTGTCTTCTGCTTGTACCTGGAGGACACTTCACTGCGGATCTGAGCGACAGAAATTTTAGTCACTCATTGTTAATCAGGTATCACAGAGTATTATGTAGAAGTTAAAAGAAAAACGACAATGTTCTATTCAATATGATTGTATATACTTGATGTATTACAAAGTACGACACTACGAATGCTGTAACATCAGATGTACTTGATGCGGCGGAGAAAAGTTACTTTAAGGTGAAGACTGGGTTCGTTCAACCAAGTTGACTTTATTGCCGTAGACATATGAGCCATTGAGCAGAGGATTTCATTTTGTAGGTTTTGATAATATACCTTTTTTCAGAAGAAAAACAAACAAACAAATGGAGTCATCAGAAAACGCGGGGTTGCCATGGCAAGAAAATTTATCATGCAACCATCACCTTTCCTGCTCCTGCCTTGTTGATGCTGGATATTGAACTCATGCTGCTGATAGACGCGGCCGAGCTGCCGGGGGAACGCACGCCCCCGGTGGTCTGCTTCTTTACAGTGGATGTTGTCTTCGTTGGTTTCGCGCGACCTAAAGGAAAAGAGTTTGTGATGTTTGAAATTTGGCACCGATTATCTACTCTAATAATTATGCAGAACCACAAGATTTATCATACATCAGACATGTTGTAATGGATTCTTAACACAGTTCTCGAACACTGCAAAAACTTTGAGCATCAAATTGAGGCACTTCAAGGATTCATGACTAATAACAATCAATTAATTATTATCGAACATACACCACTAATACTATAGCAGCGCTCGTGCAGATGTTTTGGATGTACACACATTACCAGCCTCTTGAAACCATTTTGTGCCGTTTTTGATTCGAATCTTATTATTAGAGGCTTTATTTACTTTTTTCACAAACCCGTGTCACACTGCATTTCTGATGTGGTTTAGCATACCCGAAACACAAGGACGTTATCTCGCAACATGCAGAGATAAAACAATTAAATTTGAAAGTATCACCAGACCAATGCAAAATATAAAATGCTAATTCTATATAAAATGCTAATGCTAATAGACAAAAAATCAAGATGGCATAATTTGAAGCAATTTACATCGCTAAAAAATAAAGTTACAAATCAATCGGCCACTCACCCGGGGTGGTAGATGGGAAGCCAACCTTGCTGACTTTATGAATGAGCGCAAATAATCCGTGACTTGGCGGGCAGGTGAAGTACCTGAAAGGAATTGTATTATCAAAATCTTCTAACAAGGATAAAAACGATACGAAGGTGTGCTGACCACTACGACACGGCCATATGAGAACGAATTTGTTTCTTGGTCAAGATGGAAGTAATAGCATGGTAAACGAAAACCTTCATGGTTCACAAAATGAATACATCAAAGCGCTAGGGTGTCATTTACACGGTAGCCCATAACATCGAGCTTGCTGCATCCAGCTCCGGCAACGCCAAAGGTAGCAACTATAAACAGAGTCAACACAGAAAATAGACAAAAACTACACAGCAGTGAATTTTTCACTGAATTCCTTCTGTATCCTGAGTTACAGCCTACATCTTAAAAGTACAAAGCTAAAAATGAAAGATATTTTCAACTTAAGTGATACAAACACCAGTAAGAACCTACTTTTTTCCGCCCACAGAGCCATTGTTCTTCCCTTGGGGCTCATCCAGTTCAACTCCAACCCAGCATCCCTTAGCAAAATCGGTTTCTCCAACAAAACGGGCAGTACCTAGGTTTGAAACAAACCATTGGTTTTAATGTAAAAATCTATGAGATTCCTGCAAGGATGACGGAGCTGGCTGGATAAAATTTAGTTACTGGAGAAACAGTCGTAATCGAACAATCTATTAAATCTTACCAACTTTGGTTTCTCCAACGACCACCCGGTCTCCTACTTTAATATCGGCTATAGTGGTGGGCTTGCTGCGGCTAGCCAAGCGAGGTGTTCCCCCCAGCTTCAAACTCCGTATGGACGATGCGGGGCTTCGTAGACCTTGAAAGATGATACGTGATTGATTGGCGCAACTTCAGAAACGAGACGATAAACTGTATTCATAGTTTGCAAGGTGAACCGTGCACAAATAGAATAGCAACAAAAAGCGTCAATTGCAGTTTAAGCTAATTAGCTTCCGAAGAAAAAGTCAAGCTCGTGCAAAGATCGCGATGTGCTGCGGGAATCAGGGGACAAAGACAGCCAGCTACCTGATGTCTTGGTACGTTCCCCTCCTCCAATTCCGGCCGCCTTTAAGTTAGCTTCAGTCAGTGGGGCTGACTTGCTTGTCTTCCCTGCTGTTCCCATCTTCGGTTTCACGCTGCTTGGCTTGGTTGATGGGACCTTCGGCTCTATTGAGCAATAGACAAACATCAGCGGTGAGTTATGAAATTGATTAACTGATTATATATATGTTTGTAACTTCACTTAAAACCTGTACAGTGAACATATATCCAACAGCGCAAACCTGTGCTTGACAACTAACCTGGAGGCTTCATTCCGTTGCTAGGTTCATCATCACCAGCTCTGGTGAGCTTGGCCGGTCTCGCGAACACACCTCGCAATGGTTCACACTGAAACATAAACAAAGTTCATTGAACCCTTCATACACAAGTGATGACAAACTAAACAATGGTTGGCTGCTGCAAGAAAACAACTTCGTTGCAGATAAACAGAATTGTGAAAACAATGTCACGTCAGTCAGTTATATTAGAAAAATTATTTTTAAACAAATAGATGTAAGTTGAAAGGAGATTTTGCAGTTGTCTACCGTACTTCATCAAGAGTTTACCTGAAAGTACCGAACACCAGCCACTGAGCCGTCATTCTTCCCGACGGGGCTGTCTAGCACAACTCCAGCCCACTGTCCCGGGGCAAACTGAGTCTCACCAAGAAAAAGAACTCGGCCAGGTTTTGAACCACTGACTAAAACTCTGTCACCTAGATGAAACATATAGACAAATTGATCATCACAACAAGGTTGAAAATTGTTTTTGCACAAGAATCTTACTGGAGATTTGCCAATCATCAATGTAATGCTTGCAGTTCTAACCATACCGGTATAGCAATATTAGCTAATGGGTCCAGTGCAAGATGATATTGAAGTTATATGAAATGTTAAACGCATGTATACAATAAGTAAAGTGTTACAGTACTAATTTGAAACAGAATATAAAAACAGAAGTGTGGATCACAGCAATAGATAATAAAATGAGCAATATAATAGTAAAAAGTAGGTAATTTGTTACCGATTACAAAATTATCATTTTCAGAAGCTGGGTTAACTGGAGGTGAAGTTGCTGCACTTGAAGAAGCTTTGCTGGAAACTGGAACAAAATGTTACAATGTTAGCAACACAGTTCCCCAAATTTATTAAAAAGTTAAGTTAGTGTTGTTGTTTTGTATGACGCTGTAAGTCCAAGCAGTTTTCATTTAGCCAATTCATGAGGACCATGTTACATCAATGGTGGGCTGTGAGGTATCCTCCTTGAAGCATGGTTACTTGGTTTTATTCCAATATGAGATGATGGTCTGTGAACTGATTTGGGCATTGCATTTTGAGCAGTTTGGTTAAGTTTTCATTTGTTTTAGTTTGTTTTGTTCTCAAAGAACTTAAGTTTTTTTCACACCAAGAACATTGATCAAGTAATCTTCTTCATCATCAGGTTTAAAAATTATATATTTCATAATATCCCATTTAGAAACTCTTCAAATAAAATGTTAAATTTACTGGTGAGTCATTTAACACATATTAAGAAAATTGAAAGGCCTCACCTCTCAGATATCTTTTATTTTTTAACATTTTAAAGATGCAAAGAAATCATCACAAAACCAATTGAAATTTTTGTCCTCTTATTTGGTTTTTGAATAGTCCTATATTGAAAATTTACATTTACACCGCTTTGGTACCAATAAGAGCCTTAGCGTTTTACAAAACTGGCCTCAAATCTTCTTTCTAACTGAAACTTTTTTTAGCAAAATCCATTGTATCTTTTAGTGTTTTACATGTCACATATTACATTGCTTTAAAATATGATATATAATATATATATTTATTAATTTTCACCAACTAGCACTGCTACAATATTGTTTTTTGTAGCAGTGCTACGGCCCCCTTGCTTGCTTGCCACACCTATTTCGAGCAAGCCTGTCAAGCGATGGAACTTCAGAAAGGCCGATTGGGAATACTACAGCTTCCTCACAAACGAAGCTACGCAGTACCTCCCATCCCCACACACCATCAAAGTGGATGAAGTCTACCAAGACTTCTGTGATGCAATCATATCTGCGGCAAAAGACTCCATCCGCGAGGTCAACGGAAAAACTACATACCTTGCCGGGATGTGGAGTGCGACAGGCTCTACCGCGACTTCCTCCGTTCCCCCAGGGCACCGCCACCACCAACTCAGCAACAGCCCTGCTGGCAAGATTGGATTCAAAG
This sequence comes from Aplidium turbinatum, assembly GCF_918807975.1. Lineage (NCBI taxonomy): Eukaryota > Metazoa > Chordata > Ascidiacea > Aplousobranchia > Polyclinidae > Aplidium > Aplidium turbinatum. The sequence continues at coordinate 16,434,036 of NC_137477.1, read as the reverse complement.
AGGAAGAAGCGCTGGACAGAAGCCATCGACTCAATCGACTTCACGCACTCCAGCCGCACAGCAACATGGAGTACACTGAACAACCTCACTGGCAGATCACGTGCCTCTCGTCGCCAATGCCCCATTTCAGCAAATGCCATCGCCTCACAACTTGTGAAAAATGGAGTGCACAGAACGAGAGACTGTGAATCAGACAAGTCCGTCCACAAGGAAATGACGGACCTCTGGAAGGTCCCAACACCTGTCGAGGGCAACATCTCTGGTGAGTTTACCCCAGAAGAATTTGCCTCCGCCCTCCAGCACCTAAAGCCAGGCAAATCCCCGGGCCTTGACCACCTATGCCCGGAACTAATACTCCAAGCTGCCCTCTCTATGAGGTCCTGGTTAAAAGACTTCCTTTCCTGCTGCTTGCGTCACCTGCGCATCCCAAGAATCTGGAGAAGAGCCCTAGTGGTTGCAGTCCCAAAGCCGAAGAAGCCCCCAGGGGATCCGAAGAGCTACCGCCCCATCTCTCTGCTCTGTATCCCCTTCAAGATACTCCAGAGACTTATCTACGCCCGTGTCGAACCGATAATAGACCCTCAGCTCCCTCGGGAACAAGCCGGCTTTCGCCACGGAAGATCAACCGTAGACCAGGTCACTCTGATGACCCAAGACATCGAGGACAGCTTCTCGGCAAAAAAGAAGGCTGGCGCCGTGTTTGTCGATCTCACGGCTGCCTACGACACTGTATGGCACAGCGGCCTTACCTCCAAACTACTCCGTCTCCTTCCTGACAGGCACATGGTCCATATGATTATGGAACTTGTGCAAAACCGCAGTTACCCTTTCCACCGGTAGCGGCCGACGAAGTAGACTACGTCGACTCAGGAACGGCGTCCCACAGGGCTCTGTCCTGGCTCCCCTCCTGTTTAACACTTACATCTATGACCTGCCTGACACCATCTCCAGGAAGTATGCTTACGCAGACGATCTGGCTCTCCTGCATCCAGCCGGAGATTGGCAGTCAATGGAGAGGAACCTAAGCCAGGACATGTCAACTATATCAACATATCTCCAGAAATGGAAGCTACAGCTCAGCAAGGCAAAGACAGTGTCGGCGGCCTTTCATCTAAACAACAAGGAAGCAAAACGTGAGATCAACATTACCACCGATGACAAACACCTCCCCTACTGCGCCGAACCTACCTACCTTGGCGTAACCCTGGACAGGTCACTCACGTACCGACCACACCTGGAGTCACTGCGCAAAAAACTATCTGTGCGGTGTGCGCGTTGCACTTTTGAGGCGGCTGGCGGGTTCCGGCTGGGGAGCTGATGCGAAAACCCTTCGCACAGCTACCTTGGCCCTCGTCCATTCTACCGCTGAGTACTGCGCACCAGTGTGGTGCCGCAGCTCTCACACCCGCCACATTGACACCGCCATCAATGACGCACTACGCACTGTGACTGGATGCCTGCGTCCCACTCCAACGGACTGCCTTCCCATCCTTGCAGGCATCCAACCTGCTGAGCTTCGCCGTAAAGGAGCCATGATTTCCCTTGTTTGTCGTGCGCTGGGCCCCGGCCACCTCCTCCACAGTACACTTCAGCGCCTACCTGCAGGACAGCAGCGACTGAAATCAAGACGTCCATTTGTGCCCGCCGCACGACAGCTTCTGAACAACGTTGAAGACCTTGGAATAAGTGCGGCACACTGGATGAACTACACAATTACACATGGAACATGGAGTGCCGAAACAACACCTCCCGACTCCGTGATTTCCTACCCGACGTCGATCCCCACCCTCCGGGAATGTCCCTCGCAAGACTTGCGTGGGTCCGGCTTAACCGCCTACGAACCGGCGTCGGTCGCTTTCGTTCAGACATGTGCAGATGGGGCCTGGCTCCCTCACCGGGATGCGAGTGTGGCGCCACAGACCAGACAGTAGATCATATCGTCCATGACTGTCCAATCCATCATCCACCACATGGAGCGCTTGGACTGAAGGCCCTGGATGGCAAGACTGTCGAGTGGCTGATGACATCATGCCCAAACATATAGTCCGGAAGAACAGCTCATACGACGAAAGAGAATATTGCTTTGAAACTTGAACATACAGACCAGTTTCACTTATATACATAATCAAAAATAATGATTATATATAAAGAAACCTCACCTTGTTTGGAGTGGACAGCTGGTTTTGAGAGCTTTGAAGGAGCTTTTAATCCAGACGGTTTATCCGACATCTTCAGTGTTTATAAAGTCATGTGTTGCACTATTTACCACTTTGTTACACATACAAAAATGATGATCAAACTGTGATCAAAATGTAAAAGGCAAAAGGTGTTAATGCTATCGATATTATTTTTTGGAGCTGGTGTACAAGTCCCCCCCCCCTGGTAACTCATGACAAAGAGGAATTGACCAAAACATGTGGATTGAAGTGTGTGAACAGTAAAGCAAAGGTAAAGTAGTTTCACCCTATATGTTTGGTCGAGTCCTGTCTTTGTCATGAGTTACCAGGGGGGGGGGGACTTGTATACCAGCTCCCATTTTAGATTAATAAAAAATAAATAATAATAAGTAACAATTATTACATTACCACGTATGGTAGGCTTGGTAGCTATAGTTTCTAAGGTCACTTAAGCATAATGTTTTATTCTTTTGCTGACTCTTCAACAATGAAAAAAAACTGGATTAACAGGCTCCTCATAATTTGCCAAATTCTGCATCATGTTAGTTGGCTCATCTGTATTGTCTGCTAAATTAAATAATAATAATAAAAACAAGATTATATAGGACTTCAGTTTGACACAGCTCAAATGCTTTTTTGTAAGAATTGATTGAAATTTAACACAGCTAATTAGATAACACTACAGTGCTTTTCCATTACTTCCAGCTGTCTTTTGCACAACAGCTTTAATTGTACTTTATGTTATTGCAATGATAAAGGTCCCATACTTAGTTACTGGGGTTTCGAAAATGAAAAAATTCTAAACATACTAGGCCTTTGGCACTAATGAGAGTAAGGTGGGCAGTTGCTTTCCTTCAGCAACTATGCCCACCCAATTTATTACTATTGTGTAGAGGTGAGCGGAATTTATTAACAACCAACTTAAGCCATGTGTCAAACCAGGATAGGCTACACAACTTTATGCCATGGTCCGAATGACACAAACACTAGGCCACAAGGCACGAAAGCCGCAATGCATGAATGACGTGACATTTGATTATTTCATATTGAATATAATACGGTAACAATTATAGTAGTAGTTTCATTGATACAGCTTCGGTAGAGAGTTTGTCTTTTTGAACCATAGGCATACGAAGCCGAGCAACGTTATCAAGTTTAACATATTAAAGATTATTATATTTACAAAAAACACAAAACTACACAACAATTAAATATTGAACGTTTTCGACATCACACGATGTCCTCTTCAGGAATAACATATATACAACTTTTACTACATCTGAATAAAATACAATGGTTATTATAACTATAAACAGGAAAAAACAAAAACTGCACAGTACTTCTGACTAGCTCAAACTCAACGATATAGGCTCTGTGAGAATCATGCCTATAGTTTCATTGAATACTGCAAAACTTAGGTGTTTACCAGGACAAATATCGTTTCTTTCTAACACTAGCTGCAACGTTCATCTGATGAAAGAAAAAGCAATAACAAACAAGTTGATTTACTGCTTCACTGACGTTTCGCACACCATGACAATGCGCATCCTTTGAGTTATTATTGTATTATATGTTATTCGCTTTCACTTTCTGTCTTCGGTTTTGGGGACTGCAGTGATGATGCTGACATATGTTTTCGTAACGTAACATGGAGGTAAAGTAAAAAGGAGGTTGAATTTGCAGATGATTTATTCTAGAATAAATATTAATTTTTTCAAATTAATTACCAACAAGTAATATTTTTTTGGTTGGATATGTAAAATGTAGTAGCGTTTGTGTAAGTTACGGTCATTGCATGATTGGAGTGCCATATCTGCTGTGCCATCCCACCACTCGTGAGAATGTAAATTCACATTAATTTTGCTCAGCAAACTTAAATAATTTTGAATGTTTTTTTTCAGCTGGTTAAACCATTTACGTCAAATGCACACTTAGTACTGTACTGTAGAAATACTACAGATTAAACTTAGGACTAAAAAACAGGTATATAATAGGCTACACATTCATCGCAAAGACTTAGCCAGATATGTTTGTAAGCAAATGAGATTAAATGTACTTAACTATAGCTTCAATTCTACTAACCTATGAAGATGTTAAAATTCTACTTACAGTACCGTATCAAAAGAAAAGAATTAAAGTAATTCAAGTTATAAGTTTCTGGGCAGCCGATCGTAGCATCGAATAGACAGCGATAGACACGTGTTTCGCCCATGAGGCTGGGCTCATCAGTATCGCACCGTATTCTTGCCACTTGGGTAATCGGCCACCGGTAATCTAGCGAGTGATCAGCCTTGTGCTGATGGCCGGGAAGAACACCCCTTCTTCACATAATTCAAGTTAATTGCATTTTTAAGTGAAAAACTAAAAATCTCGCAGAGGTGGGCAGTACCGAGTACAATTGTACCGCGGTTTTGTACCGCGGTACTTTTTGTGTACCGATACCGTGGTACTTTTTTAAATTTGTACCGGTTGCCCAAATACTCAGTACTTTTTTGGTCAAAATACCCTGTACTTTTATCGGTACTTTTTTTTCAACAATGTTAACTCCGTAACGATTTAATCCATGATGAAAATGGCACGAAGAGAAATCATCTCTTTGCGCCATTTTCGTTCATGCGTATCTCTATTTTTCATTCACATTTTCGGCTCTCGTTGATCCCACAATCGAACATAGATGAACGATATTCATTTCTTTCAGAAAGCATAGCAAAAAGCATCAAAACTCAGATGATCAGCAAGCTTGAATCTTTGCTTGAGCAAGAAGGTCAGAATGAAGCTGAAAGCAGCAGCGACAACTTAGAAGAAGTTGCTCAGCAAGACGAGTTGTTCAGTTTTTTGTTTGAGCAACCGAGAAGCCGACGACAAAGTGCATCTAAACTGGTTGATAAATTTCTCAAAATGAGTCCTCAGAGATGCATCACAGATGCATGCTTTAAGCATCTGACGACCAAAAGACTGTTTATTAAAACAAACACTGCAATCCCTTCGTGCTGCTATTGAAGGAGTTTTTTTCCACCGCTAAAGACATTTTGAGGCCGAAACGAGCTGGATTAAGTGACACTCATTTTGAGATGCTACTGTTTTTGAAAGCGAATGCATAGAACAGGCTTGCCCCAAACTTTTACTAAATACCGGTACCCAATTAGTTATAAAGTAATAGGCCTATAACTTTAGGGTCTTATCAAATTTTTTTTTGTAAAGTGTTGGGGACTGTACTGCAATTCCGAAAACTTTTTAGTACTTTCTTTGCTTTGAATTGTGTGTGTTAAAATAGGAGTCCAACGAGGATTCGTTGTTTTGCGGTTTGCTCCATATGTGGCATAATTACTGCTTTTCAAATGTTATGGGCGCCTGTTTAATCATTAGAGATAAATGTTGTACAGAGGTGTAAAAGTAGTCCATTTGAATAGTCAAGTAAAAGTACAGTTACTGAAGGTCAACTCTAATTCGTTACAATTACAAGTAGAAAGTACCAGAGCACATTATCTCTCAAGTAGAAGCAAAAAGTAATGATCTTTAAAATTACTCAAGTAGAATTACCATAGTAAATTTTGCAGTCAAAAAACAAACATTTTTGACAAATTTTATCAAGTTTTAAAAAATATTACAAAATCCCAATATTTTTAGTCATACAATATCTCACTTAATAGTTTAATTTTTAATGAATCATTTAGGTCTTAGGAAGATAAACTTTTCGTTTTAACAACTCTTTTAAACAAAACTTTTCATTTTTAACAATTTCTCTTTAAAATATTTTTTTATCTTAGAAATGTTATATACCTTTTTAACAAATTTTTATCAAAGTTACAGCTTTCTACTTGACAAAATATAAAATTACTCGAGTAACGTTACTTTGGCATAAAACTAAGGCAGTGGCTATTTGACCGGCGCCGGTCTTTGAATCTTAAACACTATTGAACCAGTCATGACGTCACTATATAAGGCACTTTTTGTCTTTTTCTCTTTCAAAGCAAAAGACAAGAAGCGCCTATATAAATCTAAATTTGACAACTTTATTCAACTCGCTCCGTGGCGTGTATAATATTTCTCCGGTTGCTATTCCAGAGGGAATGAGTTCGATGCTACCCGGAAGCGTTCTTTTTTTTTTTAACTTTTTTTTTTAACGCATTACATTTTTGCTCTCAACAAGTTAGTTATATACAATGCTTCTTTAAAAAAAATGGTAATGGTATGTAATGCGTCGCTCAGCAAACACGGTCACATCCTCTTATGACGAACGGAAAATTACCGTACCCAGAGAAAATCTCAAATTCCAGTAAATTAAAAAAACTTTAACTTTATTACTCACATCTGAAAAGACATAAAAAATAGGGCTGTAGGCAACTCAAATTAAAAATTGACTAAAAAAATGCACTTTGGGTCAAAATTTAGTTAAAAAATAAAAATAAAAAAAAAGGAACGCTTCCGGGTAGGATCGAACTCAGTCCCTTCCGAATAGCAACCGGAGAAATATCATACGTGCTACGGATCGAGTTGAATAAACTTATCGAATTTAGAACTTATATAGGCGCTTCTCGCCTTTTGCTTTGAAAGAGAAAAAGAAAAAAAGCGCCTTATATAGTGACGTCATGACCGGGTAAATAGTGTTTCAGATTCAAAGACCGGCGCCGGTCAAATGGCCACTGCCTAAAACTAAACTTTAAGTGAAAGTAGAAAGTACTGAAAAATAAAACTACTCACAAAGTACTAGTTACTGAACATTGCTACTTAACATAAACGTAAAAAGGAATTATAGTGTCACTGTTTTTTATTTTTTGCAAGTTGCTTTTATGTTTATACTAATTTTTATGCTAATTGCAAGCCAGTCCATTTTAGATGGATACCATTTTTTTTTGTTTTATTGCTACTTACGTAAGTAACACTACTTTCATTACTTTACACCTCTGATGTTGAATGGCCTTTACTTCCAATAGCTTTCTATACGGCAGGTTGGGTTGGCCCTTAATTATAAGTCTATACCAACGGTGGGCAAACTGCGGCTCGCGAGCCGCATGCGGCTCTTCAGCATAAATTTTGTGGCTCTTGTATTGAATCGTAATATTACAAAAAATTAAGATTACGGTATACTTTATAAATATATTATCTCGGACTGTCAACCAAGCAGTGGCGTACCTAGGGTATAGCAGGTATGGCTCAAGCCATGGGCGCCACATTGATAGGGGCGCAAAAATCGGTTGGTAGGCTATAAATTAAAATTGTGACTCAGCCTACACTGCCTTCAAAATCTAATTTGCGGCCAATACAACACAAAGATCAAAAAAGAGTCTCTCTTTTACTGTAGCCATTGTTAAACAATGGAATTGTGACTTTGCAAAAGCAACATTGTGCTTCTCCGGGCTCATTTTGAGTTCAGTCAGCAACAATTGGAAGTTTAGTAAAGTCGCTATAAGCAGCGATTAGTTGAAGCTTAGAAGTAGTACCAGAATTTACTTATTCATTTTTACAAGAATTTATAACTTTGTAAAATCAAAATATCGTGCAATCTTGACAAATGAACACTTGGAAGAATTAATTCGCACAGCATTAACAACTTATCGTCCAATTTTCAGAGATTAGTGAGTCAAGTACAAAACTCATATGGATAAGCAATCATTGTATTTTTATTGCTGTTATGTTATTTTGTGTCAACTGATTTCGCGGCTCGCTGGTGTTTATGGTTTATCCGCGAGCGGCTCTTTCTTTGAACAACTTTGCCCACCCCTGGTCTATACACTAACAAGTATTAATATGCCTACCTTAAATTTATGTATTTATACTGAGTAAAATCAAGAGACTTGTGACTTTATTTTCCGATCTGTTCCATTCAGCTTAGCGTGCCTACCAAACGGCTGGTTGAGCAGTCTTTGTGTAGAATATGCAAATCGTCATGGCGTGTTGTTGTTAATATAATTGGGATGGAGGCGAATCGCATTTGTAGTTTTAAATGTAAGATTACTTCGAGTACAATCATAAAAAAAATTCATCATTCTAAGTCTTGTAACTTATATTTAAAAAAGTACCGTACCGGTACTTTTTGAAAATAATACCGGTACCGCGGTCAGTAGCGCACCCAGCATGGGGCTAAGGGGGCTCAAGCCCCCCCCCAAACCCGCCACAAAAAATGAAGTTTTTGTATATTCCCCATTTATATCATACCTTTTGCTTACAGGTTTAATATGAATAAGACACAACAATACAACAGGGCTGAGCACAGGCCCGGATTTAGGGGGGGCAGAGGGCGCAGGTGCCCCGAGCCCCCCAACTTTTAAAGGGCCCCCTACGTGGAAAAGATGTGATTTTGTGTTATTTTTTTGTTCTTTCAGCCTTTGAAGTTTCAGCAAAATGCTTTGCAGTGCTGGATTAATGTTACTGTAGACGTGGAGGTGGTTTTTGCACGGGGGTCCCCCGATCTAAAAATGCCCCGGGCCCCCCGTCAGCTAAATCCGGCCCTGGCTGAGCATTATAACAATATATTTTACATATTTACAAATAGTTTTAACAGACGAACGTTTACGGCTTAACTTTAAGCCCGCATCAGGAATCTGAAAATGAGTTAATTAAAAAATGCAATAAATTTCAACTTCTTGAAGGTAAATTTACACTAGGAAAAGGCAACAACATAAATAACTACAAAAAAATGTGCACCACAGGGAACGTGATATATCAAGTAAATGTTAAGGAGAATGGACGCGCCTCCAGCAAATAACTGTTTGTTTGAATTTAGGTTGTAGCGTTAACAGTGCTTCCTGAATTTTAGTGTCAAATTGGGATTTGCCTTTGCGTAAAATTTTAAATGAGTCAGCAGAGAATTTTTGATCTGTGCAAAAAGAACACTCCATAGTATGGTCTTTGATGGCACCTTTCTTCAGCCCTATCTTAATACGAGCTTTTTTTGTAGTCGGGTAGCACGTCACGGGCTATCTTAGCCCCAGGCTAAATAAGCGCTAATAACGGGAGCTATGAAAATCACAGAGCCAAAATATTTTACAAGATAATAGCAATGTGTATTGTGCGTATAGAAATTAAATTTTTACCCAACAAATTTATTGAAATAAAGTGTTTGAGATGAAAAGACGTCAGAAAGTCGGTTTTTATTCTACTTTCCCAAAAATAGCTTCAAAATTGAAAGTTTTGAATTATAACATAAAGTAATGCTAAACTAAACAAAAAATTACTTTTGCTCATAAATATAAGGCATTTTTGGGCGTTTTTACATTTCAAAGTAATTGCAGTAACATTTATATTGCATTTACATTAAAATATATATATCTAGCATTGCACAAAGTGTCCAGCCACCTGAGACGAAATGCTTATTGTGAAGGGCAAGAAGGTAAAAAAATGACTAGTGTAGGTTTAAAAAATTCGCATAAGAACAAAAACTAAAAGTCAAGAAATTTCACATTTCTAGCATATTTCCTTTTGAGAAATATTTCAGTACTAGAGTGGGGCGTCTTCATTAAACCCCGTGTCGCTACAGCTAGGGTTAACTCCTTAAAGTTCAGATGCTCCCGTACTCTCATGGTGTAAAACTGTATAAGACATTTGAGCAGAGAGCCGAAGGCGTGTGGGACTTTAATTGAAAATACAAACTAATTTTAAATGTTTTGTAAGTAGGAAAAATGTCCACATCAAATTTACTGTTTACAAAATTAGTGTTTTGTTTCAAACTGTTTTCGTGCTAGTTGTTTTTATCGCACTTATTGGTGTTGGCAAACGGAAAGCTAATTCTATTTTGTCATACATGACAAAAAAGTCGAGATCTATAGAAGATTGTGAGAGTGGACGTAGGGATGAAAGTGCTGATGGTTCTAATAGTAGGGGGTTCACTAGGCCAACTTCAAATCTGATTGAGAGAACGAATCCTGATGTTTCGGCAACCGGTGGGTTGTGGGCCGTGAGTGCCTTTAAATATTAATCAAAGGGCTGGGCATTGGCCTACTGTCACTATTGTCGCAAATCACTCGGCCGATATTTCTGAATTAGCCTCCCCCTAAAGTTTTTTCTGGGTGCGCTACTGACCGCGGTACTATTTTTGACCAGTACCGACTACCGCGGTACTTTTAAATTGTACCGTGCCCATCTCTGAAATCTGGCTAATTGTATTCTATGTCCTGTGTAGGCCTATACTAGGGGGGTGCTTCAAATTCAAACTATGTATATCATATACAGTACATATATATACAGTATATGTACTATGAAACTACACTGCATAGTGATGAAAATGTCCTCCTGGAATTGCATTTTTTAAATCATTTTTTGTTTAACACTTGCAAGTGCAATAGGCTACTTGGCTTTGAGCAGTGAACGCACCTTAACTTATTTAGTGAGAGAAAACGAAGAGTTACAAAAATACTATCAAAATTATAAACTGCTTGATTCAGTACAGTACTCGTACAATATAATGCAAAAAAAACATTGTTTCATATCTTGGCAACACTGTTTGGCGCTCTGTGGTTTGGCGTCAAGAGAAATTGTCATGTTTCCAGAAATAAAACTCATGGTTCTGATTTTTCTTTAAAAATAAAGTAATAAGAGGCGCACAAAAACACCGAAAATTCTTATGAAACAAATGCGCTAAAAAATACAAATTCGAATCAATCACTCAATTATTTCTCATTTACATTCTATTCAATTTGTTTGTCAAATTATACGGTTACATTGCGCTAGTTTCATGCAGCTTAACAGGTCACACTGAGAGTCACGGAAAAGACTAGAACATCACACGCCCAGGACGAAAGAGAAAATTGAATTGAGCCCTGTCTTTGTCATGAGTTACCAAGGGGGTGGAGGGACTTATATACCAGTCCCAGGTATAATCTGTCTCCCCCCACCCCCCATGGTAACTCATGACAAAGACAGGACTTAATTCAATTTTCTCTTTCGCCCTAGGCGTGTGATGTTCTAGGCGTTACCGAGAGTCCCTCAGCCATTTCTTTTATGACAGAACAATAGGCCTATACCTTTTTTTTTAAATTGTGATTGTTTTTGTATTGTACTGTAATACCAGAGCCACTGTATATAGTCTGGAAAGTCATGTTTTGAGGTTGTTGTTTATAGCGCCACCTAGGAAAGCTATGGTTAAATCAGAGTCACTATATTACATACAGTGGCTATGATTGTACCTATATTGTATATAGTGGCTCTGATTGTACCGTACTATTGTCGCAACAGACAAAACAAAAGGTTTCTCTTTCTCTCTCAATCAAGCAATTGGATTTGGTTGGTTATGAATTTTTATGCTCGGACTGATAAAGCTTTGATAGGTTTATCAGTCCTTCAGATTATTCCTGGTAGTTTAGAATACTTGTAGCCTAGAAGCTTTTGAAGCAGGGCCTGTCATCAAGATTGACATATTGAAGCTTCCGATTGTTGAAATGTTCTTGCCAGGGAATTATTCCATCCACTCGGTGCCGCTGAATAGAGATCAGTCTTGAAATGCGTTGCGCATGTAGCCTACACACCCGAGATTCGAACTAGCTCCGCTTGATCTTCAGTCAAGTGCTTAACCACTGAGCTAACGGGATGGACATCAATCAAACAAATATATTTGCCTGAAACAGGATAAAGTACATGTTCGAATGCAAGTCGAAAAGCTACCGGTAAGCTATAGGCTACTGCAAAAGCGCACAAGTTTTCATACTGACAGGTTTGGTTTGATTTTTGAATCTTTATCCCCAGACTTACAAATCCTTGATTGGTTATTCCTGGTAGTTACGCATACTTGTAGAGGCTTTTGACGCAGAGCCGGTTACCAAGATTGGTAGAGTGAAATTTTCAATTGTTGAAGTTTTGTTGCCGGGGAAATATTCCATCCATTAGGTGCCGACAGGAAGGCAACGATAGGTTGACCAGTGACCACCATACAGAAATGATAATTTTGTCATTTCTTTCAGACACTAAATAATGCAAATGTATGCCCAACAGAAACAACGACATTTTTTTTTTTTTTGTCGTATCCAGGCTTACACCCGGTGGTTGAAGATTTAGGTTAAGTGGACGGGAACGCAAGGAAGCCAATCTTCGTGTCCACCTTCTCTTCTTCTTCAACAGATTGATCATGTTTGATCAGCTGTGATCTCCCTTATGAACTGCCTCCATTTTGTTCTGTCTTTTGTTTTTATCAGTGCTTCCGGCATGCTTTTTATTCCTGTAATTTGCTTGATATTGTCAAAATATTTCATTTTGGAATACTTTTAGGCTACTCGAAATCCATAGGCTACTAAAACTTTGCAAAAGGATGCTGTAAAGGAAGGTAAAATGTTTATTCAAAATATTTTTTTAGGGGGGGGCGGCATTTCCTCCTTGATTTCGCCCCTGCTTGGAAGCATAGAAAAGGCAAACAGTTTGTACGCAGACATGTTCAGATCTTGCTGTTCTAAGATCCTGTTCCAGACCTGATTCGCCGAGTAGGTTGCAAGACCTGATGTTGTCCAGATCCGATGGTTTTGAAAATTTGAAAGATCCTGTCCTGATCCAGCGAATTTTCAAAATTTCTGTAACCATCTCTGCTTCTTGGCAATCCTATTAAACAATCCTTCATTTTTTGAAAGACCGAATTCCAAAAGACATGTCAATATGACTTGCTGTTTTCACTTTTCAACCTTACATCTGCTGCAAAAACTTTTGAATCCTGTCCTGATCCTCCTTTTCCGCAAAAGTCAAAATTCTGTCATGATCTTGCCAATTTTCAATGATCCTGCAAGATCTAGATTCTGATCCTGTAAACATCTCTGTTAGTGAAATACCCTTGATTTTTCAAAGGAATTGACAAAACACAGGAAACAACCTTTCCAAGCATTCCATCTCACTACGCTTCCTACACAAGTGTTGAGGTTGCACCGAAACAAGATCACCGTCAAGACCACAGATAGGCTGTGCTATAGCTGAGTAAGGCAAACCGGGGCGTGTTGTCACAGGTTTGGGGTTTTTCGATTTGTGCTTTTGCTATATACAATAGAAGTGATTTGGTTATATCATTCGTACGCTGTCCACTTAGGCTACACTTCTTTTTGCCACTAGTTAAACTTTTTAACCGCAAAAGGATTTCAAGAAAATCAAATTTTTGTAAAAAAAAAAAATTGTGACAACACGCCCCGGTTTGCCATACCAAATCAAATTTTGTTACGTGAAATTTACACATTTATAAACAAGTTGAAATTAATTCAACAACTGCTTTGGGTCTTGTTTCCTTGCTTGCTTGCTTGGCCCCGACGTAGCCTACACAGTCAGAAAAAAGTTTTAATGGCGGCTAGAAAAGGCACGCTATTAACTTCTAAAGTGTCAGCTAAACTCCTAACATAATAAGCTATAAAACTGATTTCATACTTGCGGTCAAACTGCTCTTACGAAAGCATCACACAATTTTGAAAAGTTAGTGAAATTGAAGAAAATGAAGATGACTCTTAACGAAGCATGCGCTACAAATATAGACTCGAAGCAGTCAGTGCAAGTACAAAAAAATTGCTGTGACAACACGCCCCTTGGGACGACACACGCCCCGGTTTGCCTTATAGCATATATAGGTCTTCTAGTTTTGCTGTCTAATACCAGACAGTAGCTTACCAATGCAATGGCGTAGCATACCAGTTTTGGTGATCTTGAAGATCAAGATTACTTTCAAGATCATTTTTTCTAACTTGAAAGAATAAAGTTTTTGATCAATGATGTTGCAAAAACCCAATATTTAGTATAAGCAACATAGTTAAAAGTAGTTGGTATTGCTAACTGTTGCTTTTAACCACTCGATGGCTCAAGAACTGCAATAAGTTAATGACTGTTGCTATTAGGCCTCTCAATCGTTGTAGCCTAGTAGCCTATAGGGGAAGAGCGGGACCTGTGAACAGGGGTGACCTGCGAACCACCCCCCGTAATTTTTTTTATACAACTATTTAGTGCCAAATGTGGATATTGTTGGCTTTGACACGCTTCGTTAGGTTTTCCTAGGAAGTAACGTCATTTTTTGAGCTGATGTGTGGACAGGAGACCTCATTGCTGATTTTGACATAATTTTGTAAATTTTTGAGGTCGTACAACATGTTTTCTAGTTTTTTAACTTGAGTGATGTCTTAGCTTTCAGTGATAAGTGGTTAATGTACGATAAATTAGTATTGTTTTTAGCTATGTTGAGTGAGACTAAAAGTTCAGGTTTTAAGCTGGGAGCAAAAAAATTACCGGTCACGTGGTGCGTGACCTGTGAACCTCCCTGTCGGAGCGACCTGCAAACCTGCTACCCAGTGATCGATTTCGAGTAATGGGTAGTACCAAATTTCAGTCATAAATAGAGTAGACAACCGGAAACAGACATTGCAGTCGGCTGCAGCGTGGGTCAGGTGTATGTCGGAAGGCGTACACCGATGCATAGCGCTCAAGTCCGCTTTCCCGCAATGCAGGATAAAGAACAACAAACAAACAAACAAACACCTTGCTCTGGGTCAACAACACGATCCAACGAAATTAATTGATACCTGTTGACTTCTCTGTGTACAATTTTGAATAAACAAGTTTGTAGTGATGAAGTACAGTCATGTTTGTCCAATTTGGTGATTGCGAATTAAACTTGGTGCACGGACTATTTTGTGCTGATAGTAAGATCATCTGTGAGACCAGGGAAATCAATCAGAGAGATTTTCCGATGAGCGCATAATTCAGTGTTTCCCATTTGACATTTCTTGTAGTAGCATGACAACAGCACAACATAAAACTGTTAAATAAATGAAAAATCGAAAATACTGCATGTTTTTTTCAAGCGGCTTAGAGGACCCTCCACATATGGTCGTAGGACCCTCACTTGCGGGTCGTATGAACCACTTTGGAGGACGATACATTTTTTGCTTTAGGGACTTCCGCTTCCACCGGAACATGCTTAAAATCCATGAAAGTATGAAGACTGTAGGTAGGAAGATATATGTAAACTTTGAGACGAATCTTAGACACAAAACAAAAAATATATGAGATTTTGTAAAAATCGGCTCGTAGGTCCCGCCCTTCCCCTAGTTTGCGTAGAATTGCAACGTCAGACCTAGGAGTACTAGTTTAGGTATCCCTGGTCAGACCCAACCCAAGGCGAAGGGTAATTGCACTGCTGAAAAAGCCACAAAAGTTGCTAGGCTATTAGTTTTAGGCTATGCTTTTTATTTAAAAAAGAACACCTTCTATCTGCATTATTCTTCACCAAAGCTTCGTCTGGTTCATATGGGAAGCTTTTATTCGTGTTACTAAGTATTTTCAACTTTCACTGGATTATAGGCCTACCGTACCAATGTTTACTGCACCATTTACTCATCTACTGGCAACCTTGATACTGTTGTCTGCTATAAAAAACGTTCAGAGGTCTGACAAACCGCTTCAAAACAATATTTCAAAAGCTATACAAAAAAGAGGTAGCATATATTTTCACACTTTATATATTTGTTTACAGCCAACTCAGACTTTAAACAGTTATCAGCAGTGCTGTATTCGAGAGTATACGGCGGTAGGCTATACGCAGTATAGCCTACTCTCTGCTTTTTCGAGCAACTATTAGTAGCCTATGCCCTCTGGTTTTCCAAAAAGAGTGCGTATGCTATCCTTACTGATTATTGATAACTACTAACTAACTACTTAGCCATTTGAAGACCAATGGTACACGGGTGTACCATGAACTTAATTCCATACCGAGGTACAAAAAACAATTTTGTACCTCTCATCCAATTCCGATGTTAATAATTCATGTTGTGGTATAGAATAAAGATTAATATTTTGCAAGTTGTGTTTCATTTATCATTTTGGCAAATCTGACAGTATACCCTGTGCTTTTTTTACAAATACAGCACTGGTTATCAGTCTGGTTGATTTACTGCAATAAACCACTTTACATGACCAAAGTCGGCCATGAGTTCAGTTTGTTTTTTTTAACACTGCAATTCTAAACTTTCAAACATCTAAAGTCGGATCAAAGAAAACAAACATTTTTTGGAATTCACAAAACAGAATTGTGAAGGAAGTTGAATCTTTTTTATTATCATACGTCAACGTACAGTATATACGGTCTCCGAATGGAGGCGTGGCCGCCCCGATAGCTCAATTGGTTAGCGCGTCACTTCTGGAACGAAGAAACTTCAAGATCAAGCGGCGCTGGTTCGACTCTCGGGGTGTGCGCTTGAGCAACGCACTTTAAGGACTGCTCTCCATTCAGCGGCACCTAATGGATGGAATAGTTCCCCGGCAACAAGACTTCAACAATCGGAAACTTCACTCTGTCAATCTCGGTGACCGGGCCTGCGTCAGTGATCCGAAGCCTCTACAAGTATGCGAAACTGCCAGGATTAAGCTCTGCAAGAAGCTTTCCCAGTCCGAGGATAAAGATTCAAACAATCAATCAATCCCACTTCTGACACCATGCAGCGTTTAGCTCTACTCAATAACTCAGATAGCCTACTATAGTAACTAAAATGGCTGTTGATGGCGACAGCCGTATATGTACGCGAACTGTAGGTCACGTGTTCTACTGATGAACACACAGGGAGATAATACTACAGATGTTGATTGATTTTTTATGACCAACTCAGAAAACTTTTTAAATTTTGAAATGGTAACACTCACCAAATTAGATTAAAACTTCAAATCGACTTTTTTGAACACATATCATATTAACAGTGGCTTAATGTTAGCAATTGCCACTAATTACTATGTAGCTTAGGCTACAACAGGGGTGTGCAACGTGCGGCCCGCGGGCCAAATGCGGCCCGCGAAGAAAAATTGTGCGGCCCGCAAAGATGTGCCAATTTTGAATTGTGTGCGGCCCGCGAAAAGTGTTTATAATTTAGTTTAGTCTGGTAGGTGTGAACAATTCATTGTAGAATGGATTATTGTACATTTCGCACTTTCTGTTAACCATCAGCACAGTTGGCCATATTTGTAAAAGGGGTGGACAAAGACTTAAACGAAACGGAACAGCTTCTGTCACTACAGTCAATGAAGGGCACGACAGCTAGTGCTGACATCTTCACTGAAGTAATGGATGCTTTTGACAAGTTCGAACAGGACTTTTCCAGCTTATGCGGAATCGCAGCTGATAGTTCTTGATTCATGTCCGGAACTGGCATTGGATTCATGGGTCTCTTGAAGTCTGCCTTGAGGGAGAGAAAAACCGATGATGAGAAAGCATTTTTTTATTGTAAGCTGTCATTCACCAGCAAAACCTGTGCGCAAAATGCTTGAAGTTCAAACAGGTCTTGAGCCCGGTTATTAAGGCAGTAAATTTCATTCGAGCACGAGGGCTCAACCATCGTCAGTTTCAAAAGTTCCTGGATGATCTCAACACAACACACAAAGATCTACTTTTTTCCGAGGTGCGTTGGATAAGCAAGGGCTGCATGTTGCGACGATTTTACGAACCGCGGAAAGAAGTCGTGAATTTTTTGAAACTTAAAGGGCACCCAATAGCTGTAATGGAAAACAAAAATTGGATATACGATCTAGTTTTCTTGGTTGCTATAACTACGCACCTGAATGATCTCAATACAAGACTGCAGCAAAAAATTCAGTATGCAAATGAAACGTATGGTCACATAAAAGGCTTTATGAACAAATTATGACTTTGGAAAGCCCACATACAGACAGGAAATCTTTCCCACTTTCCAGCTTTGAAAGACTATGGAATGCATCTTGAGAAGAAACTGAATTTGCAGACCAACTTGAAAAATTAATTATTGTATGAATTTTTGGCTCGTTTCAAGGACAGCCGTGGCCGAGTGGTTAGCGCGTTGGGCTCGCAGTCGAGAGCCTGCATGTTCGACTCCAGCCACTCGCACTTGCTGTTGTTTCTCTAGGCAAGAAACTTAACGATAATTGCCTCTACCTAGTGATCGATTTTGAGTAATGGGTAGTACCAAATTTAAGTCATAAGTAAAGTAGACAACCGGAAAACAGGCATTGCCGTCGGCTGCAGCGTGGGTCAGGTGTATGTCGGAAGGCGTACACCGATGCATAGCGCTCAAGTCCGCTTTCCCGCAATGCAGGATAAAGATAAACAAACAAACAAACAAACAAACAAACATTTGTTTGATATATTCTCTTCGCCACTCAACACGGACAGTGACAAAGCACGAGCTGATATCCAATTCAAACTGATTAATCTTCAAGAGAAAACGGATTTAAAAGCAAAGTATTTAGAAATGAATCTTGGCGATTTTTACCGAAAACATCTCAACCAAGATGACTTTTCATATTTGAAAAAATTCATGGCTTCAAAAACGGCTCTTATTGGCTCAACGTATTTGTGCAAACAATTTTTTTCTAAAATGGGTGTCATAAAATCTCAATATTGATCGGTTCTGACATACGAACACTTGGAAAATGGACTTCGAATTGCGAGCACTTTCATAGTAAATTTGGAAATAGTCGTCGGGAAAACAAGCCAGCTGCAAATTTCTCACTGAACTCGTTCAAAGTCGGTGTGACAATAAATTTGAATAGCAGTTTTCCTCAGAAATTTATGTGTCATAACTTATTATTTCTGCAAGGAAACCCCTAATAATGCCATAAGAATAACATAAATAACAAAAAACTACTTTTTTGTGCCTGCAGCTACTAGAAAGCATATGTTAAATAAACGTGCGGCCCACGGTTTCACCCAGATATTTATATCTGGCCCTCTTGTAATAAAGGTTGCACACCCCTGGGCCACAATACGAGTTCTAAAAAAATGCCTTTAAACAAAAAAAAATTTGGAAGTAAAATTCAATTAAGTGATCTTGGTTGATTGAATCTTTATCCTCGGTCTGGGAAAGCTTCTTGCAGAACTTAATCCTGGCAGTTTTGCATAACTTACTTGTAGAGGCTTTGAATTACTGACGTAGGCCAGGTCATCGTGATTGGTAGAGTGAAGTTTCCGATTGTTGAAGTCTTCTTCCCGGGGAATTATTTCATCCACTAGGTGCCGCTGAATAGAGAGCAGTCCTGAAATGCGTTGCTCAAGCGCACACCCCGGAAGTCAAACTAGCGCCGCTTGATCTTGAAGCTTCTTCGTTCCAGAAGTCACGCGCTATAACCAATTGAGCTATCGGGGCTGATCTTGATTTTATATTTTTTCAAGATCAAGATCGCACAAAAAAGTAATCTCAAGATCATGCCCATCTTTGGTCATAGTCTTTCTGGATTATGAAGGCCAACATGTAGCCTACCGTGTTTTTTAGATGCTGAGGTAGAAGTCAGCCTACTTATCATTTCTATATTATATAGCCTACTGGTAAGTTACATGAAAATAAATCAAAGCCCGATTATAGCCTACGGTATAGTCTAATGCGCTTCAGTTGAGATAATTTCAGAAAATGATTAGGCCTAATAATTAGTCTTGGCATTTCCATTTGCATTTTGTGGTTTTACAACAACAACTCTTAGCTTGGAATGCCAGTAGGTAAAGTTTGCATAGCTTGTTTGTTTGTTTGTCGTATCCAGGCTTACACCCGGTGGTTGAAGATTTAGATTAAGTGGACGGGAACGCAAGGAAGCTAATCTTCGTGTCCACCTTCTCTTCTTCTTCAACAGATTGATCATGTTTGATCAGCTGGGATCTCCCTTATAAACTGCCTCCATTTTGCCTCCATTTGCATAGCTGTTGCCTGCTGAACAAATAATTTTATAACATTGGACAAGTAAAGATCCAGCAAATAAATGAACTATCGCTGTTCACATCTCTAACAGGGACTCCAATAAATTTGTAGCTTATTTAATTTATGGTATCGGGCATTACGCTGCTTGTAGGTTTTACGCCCAATCAGTGCTCCGCGTTTGTGTCTTCAGCTGTTGGCCTTCGTTTCTTAGTTCTACAAACGCCAGCGTTCTGTTGTATAGATTTGTTGGTCCTTGTCGGTGATCAGCTCAGTGACCGAGTGATTTCGCCTTCCGCTCTGTTGGTGGTAGATTTATGATCGATTCCAGATCAGGTCAAACCGAAGACTTTAAAAACGGCACCGATTGTGTTCTTACTTACATAAGGAAGTGAGAATAAGTCGGGTAACAATGTGATGATATTGTAGCCTAAACTTGACATAAAATTAAAAATGAGCCCTGCCGCTAACTTAGCTATTGTAAAGAGACAACAAATAAAACCATAACATTATTAGACCTTGTAGCCGCTAGTGTTAGCTGGCTAAACTTAGTGTAATTCTTGAGTTACTATCAAATTAGTTTCGTATTAGGCCTATCATCAGTCTATGTCACCCTTATTTTCAGAACTGTGTTATGGATGTGTCAACTGTTTATTAAAGCTTGATCAATGTAGGCTATGTTTCACTGGGGCTTGTTATGGTCAGTTCAATGCATTAACCTAGTTTGCAGACAAGTGGAAAATCAACTGTCAACTTCAGTGTCGGGAAAACTTTATCGATGAATTAACGCCCACGACCTATATGCAAACTTGGCCCGATTGAGCTTTAGATCATTCGAGATAAGTTACATATTTCTCAAAGCACTTTATAGGACTATGGTTATAGTTTTAACTCATAATTTTTTTTCTAATATATTTTTTCAATATCTACGTAGTTCCAAACTTTATTTTAACTGCGGCAATTTTAAAAACATAAATAAAAATACAAAAATTCGTAGGTAGGCATTTAACTTCAAATAACAAGAAGTTGCAAAAGCAATCCACAAATGAGGAAAGATGAAATGTCAACACGTTTTTATCAACAGATTAAATATTTCTCACGTTTTTTCCAAACAATAAAGTAATTATTATTCAATCAAACAAACTTACTATTCTTTTACATTTTAAAGTGTTGCAAACCCAGCAGTCTAGTTGTGAAATGCATTGCATGACATGAAAACTATCTCCCGACTGTATAAAACCAAATTTCGGCAGGCCTTTGATTACAATATTTGCAGAAAGTGCAAAAGGTAGCCTAGGCATTTTCAATTGTAGCCTATAATATTTGACAAACTTGCTTTTTTAAAAGTGTATTTGGATATAATAAGCCTATATCTAAATAAGCTTGTGAAATATGTTCAAAACCAAGATTTCAAGAAAAACGCGATCTAAGGTCAACTGTTCACTGTAGCCAACGTTCAAAATATTATATCTCGAAAATCAACGGCTTAAAATGTAGGGCTGTGGAGTCGGGCTAAAGATATACTACTCCGAATTTATAACTGGCCGACTCCGGATTCTAAACATGTCAATGTTTTTCCGACTCCACACCCTGTCAAAATGACGATGAGCTACTAGCCTTACGGAAATTATACTGGTTTTACGGAAATTATAGACAAACTTGAAAACAAATAGCCTAGGTGAAAAAAAGTTTTCGGAAAATTAGAGCTTGGGACAACCATATTGTTATTAGCAACAAATTATTTGAAATTTGACTGCTGCCAGATGTAAGTTATTTATATAATGTAGCCTAAGCAGGAATTGTTTGGCAACCTATTCGTACAGCAGCTTGTTCCATTCCAGGACTCGTGAATTTGTTTGCAATCAAATGAGTTAAACAACCGCAAAGCGGAGCTTAAAAACAAATTATTACAAGCTTCGTAGAGTTCATATTCGGAATTGTTGCTATAGGAAAAGGGTAAGGTTATAAACATAGGCTATTCTTGACTAAAGACAAAGCGACGCAATCAATTACGTAGGTTTCTTGTCATCGACCACGTCTGGCATTGGAATGTTTTTCGTTATTTTGTCATCAACCGAGTCGGGTTTAGTTACCGGAACCGTTTTCGAAAGCAGGTTGGTGTATTGTTCCTTTTCTTTTTGGATTTTCTTGTCCATGTCGCAATCTCCAAGGATACAAGGGAGCACAAACTTTTCCGGGAGCACCAGGCGTTGCACAAACACAAAAGCTGTGTTTATGCCTTCCGTCAGCTTTTCTGACAGCGACTTTTCGCGATTTTCAAACTTATACTTCTTGAGAATATCTCCACCGAGGTTGAGCTTAGGTCTTGAACCAGGAACCTTCGGCTTCTTCGCTTTTTCTTCGCAGCCCAGAGCTTTCTCAAAGCAGCTTGGAAGAATCTTCAATTTGCTGCATGAAAAAGTGAGAAGTTTAATACACAATCACCTTGGGCAACACATGGCCATGGGCAACATAAAGTTAATTTTCCGCTAAACAAAAATTGATA
This sequence comes from Aplidium turbinatum, assembly GCF_918807975.1. Lineage (NCBI taxonomy): Eukaryota > Metazoa > Chordata > Ascidiacea > Aplousobranchia > Polyclinidae > Aplidium > Aplidium turbinatum. The sequence continues at coordinate 16,411,765 of NC_137477.1, read as the reverse complement.
TATTTCCACAGTTTCCGGGTAGCTAGATGTTTAAACGATATAAAAGACATTTTTGCCTTATGGGGTTTAAACATGTAACCAAACGTTCTGCCAGCTAAATCGCCGAGTGATTGCGCCTTCTTCTCTGGTGCTGGTAGATCTAAGATCGATTCCAGGTCAAGTCAAACACAAGACTTAAAGAATGGCACCGATTGTGTTCTTTCTTGCATCTCGCAGTGAAAATAAGTCGGTTAACAATGTATTCGCACCGTGAAACCTGATAAAAAATTAAAAATGAGCCCCATCCTAAAAAACCTTAGCTGTCGAAGAGCGACAATACATAAAGCCATAACATTATTAACCAAACGTTTGTTTGTTTGTTTATCTTTATCCTGCATTGCGGGAAAGCGGACTTGAGCGCTATGCATCGGTGTACGCCTTCCGACGTACACCTGACCCACGCTGCAGCCGACGGCAATGTCTGTTTCCGGTTGTCTACTCTACTTATGACTTAAATTTGGTACTACCCATTACTCGAAATCGATCACTAGGTAGAGGCAATTATCGTAAAGTTTCTTGCCCAGAGAAACAACAGCAAGTGCGGGTGGCTGGAGTCGAACATGCAGGCTCTCGACTGCGAGCCCAACGCGCTAACCACTCGGCCACGGCGATCAGTTAAAACTGTATATTATTTTCGAAATCTGGTTGCTACTGATAGCACGTGGTTAGAAAGAGTAAGAACCACGCAAGCAACTTACTACAGAACTACTGTACTTCAAGAGCTATCGTGTTAAGACATAAAAACAGGGCTGTGCAGTCGGAAGGATTTGATAAATCTCCACCTTGATAAAAAATAAAAGTTTTGTTTACAATCTCAATTTTTTTTTAAATTCTGTGTTTATTGCGCTCTAAAACGTCACCCGGAAGTAGAAGTGTTTGTTCTTGTTAGATTTTGTGAAATTTGCCGTTTCAATTTCGATCACAACTTAAGTAAAATTATGCAATAGATTCAGTTTCGCTTTTACCTGTATGATCGTTGATTACTTAACAATCTAGATAATTATGTAACGACCTGTTTTAGCCTGACGCTGCAAGTTAGCCAATTGCACTAGCTTTCAGAACACAGTTCCCTAATGTGCTATTACGAATAGTGTGAGTTGAACGACCTGTTTTAGCCTGACGCTGCAAGTTAGCCAATTGCACTAGCTTTCAGAACACAGTTCCCTAATGTGCTATTACGAATAGTGGATTTGCTATTACGAATAGTGTGAGTCAGTGAGTTGTTGTTTTATACAGTTCTTTTGTTTGAGGCTGCTGTCCGTTAAAGTAAAATTAACTTTAAAAAAAATAAAAACGGACAAAAATTTTAAAAAATCTGGCAACACTATAGCCGGAGTCGATATTTTTCACCCGACCTAACGGCCCCCCAAGCTCAGTGGTTACGCCCCCGACTCAAGCTGCGCTGGAGCAACGCATTTTTAAAACTGCTTTTCATTCAGCGGCACCTAGTGGATGGAGTAATTCCTCCACAACAAGCGGAAACCTCACTCTGTCAATCTCGGTGACCGGACTGCGTCAAAACCCCTGGCTAGGAGTATGCGAAACTGCCAGGATTAAGCTTTCCCAGTCCGAGGATCAAATCAATCAAACATCAGTAAGTATTTACCACAACAGTTATGAAACCCTGCAAAGCATCCACCGAGAGAATTTCTCAGCAGTTCCGAGGTCAGTTCAAGCAACAGATATTTTCAACTTGGCACGGATTGAAGAGAAAACATTTCGATCTTGCGTCGATAAATACAAACTCTGCCGCTTGTTGGTAAAAATCTGAACACAAATTGTAACGAAAATCTCTCGTCTGTAAACTCACCACGCGTCTTTTATTTCAATTGGTTTGCTGATAACTCCGGCGTTCAGCAAGGAAGACTGAAGGAGTTCCCCTATGTGTCCCCCTGCCAGTACGACCACCGCTACCCATATTGACAACTTGAGTACAGTCTGCATCTTTGTCGACTCGCAAATGATATTGTGATCAACAACTAGACGTTTATGAATAGCATTGTCACATAGCACAAGCCAATCCTCCGCGGCCACATGCTGTAGCGGATCTACGATGTTACAAGAGTGCTTGTCATGTAACAAGTAGATGCATGGCCGCTGTGCAAACAATTTCATGATGACGCAACACTTGAACAACCTCAACATTGACTTGTTGTGGATTGGCGATGCAAGAAATAAGCGCGATTCCAGTTGAACAAGTCGCATGATCTCACTTTTTTCCGACTCAAGATATATATTTTTTTATTACGGGTTGCTGTTACCATGTGAAATGGCGAACATCAGTTGTACAACATGAAAGACAAAATTCCATAATCTCATAACCACGTCATAGCCAGCATTTCGCTTCATGTTTCCAGGCAACAAGGTTGAAAGTGATAAAGTCAACAAAATCCGTCATTTTTACATTGATCCAACGTTTGTAGATGTTGAATTAACATAAAATCGACGGTTTTGCTGTCTGCTTGTACGAGGAACAATGTCTGGTTAATTAGACCTGCAAATTAGTTTATCAACAAAGTTGGAGTAACATACATAACAACAACTATCAAGCATCCAGGCCCGATCAGTGGCAAACTATTTAGAACAATTCACATCAAATAATATTTCATGGGGAGTTTATTCAACGCGACCATTGTGTTCTGCATCTATCTGTAGTGTCTACAATGTAACCACAGGGCAATACAATTGTACAGCCACCAAGTCATCATTATCCCGGAGCTTGTTCAAGTGACGACCCGGACAAGTGGGAAAATGAGCACGTGCGCTATGAGACCTTAAACAATTAAACATGCCAAGAATAAAATCATAATAACATCGTATGGTGTGATAACATTAGTTATCATGACGTAAGCAACAAAAGCGCCCACTGGCGTGGTATGTACAAAGCATGCTTTGCTGCTGCACGGAGCAGTGTGAACTTGCCAGACACCAGATCAATGCCTTCTCCGGCTGGAAGTGCAATGACATGAGAGGCCAATGATTGATTCTATTTTACCGGTCTGGGAGAAGCCTTCCACCTCAGTGCTTAAGCGTGGCTACAAGATCTAAGGTTGTATTTGAGTGGATTACGGGGTGTGCAAGACTAACCCTATGAGTTCGAGAGCAGTGTGTTCTACTGACTGCGTATCCTGTATATCAAACCTATTTTACATTGATTTAACGTCTGTAGACCTTAAATCAACGTAAAAAATATTTTCTGGCTGGGTGGTTGCTTCCCATTGCGCAAACAAAACCTTTCCTACGTCATAGACTACGCCAGCTGATGTAATCGCGATGATGAAGGAAGGCTTGCTTCGCGCACTTGATTAAAACACAATTTCATAAAAACAAAACACAAACGAACAAGTTATTGCATGGAAGGTCAAGGGGTGGGCATAGGGAACACGCACTGCAGGTCGCGGGGGCACTTAATGGAGGTGATTTTGGGTTGGAATGTCAAAGTCTATGAAACTACGAAGCTCTAAAAACAAGATAAGTCGGAACAGTTTAATTTGGAAAATAAGGTTGATTTGCTTTCCCCCAAAAAAATGCTGTCATAAGTTACTCTGACCAAGATGCTGTTTGCGTTAAATTATCGTCTGACATCAACAAAACATTGCAACAGACGAGCAGTTGAGATTCAGAGCCGATTGTGGTAGATATGACGTGGCCACAGCCAGTGAAATATCGTTTATGTTCAACCTGTGAGTCAGAGTTAATTACGTAGAACAGACGTTTCTGCAATAAACTTCGAAACTCACTGAATGTGAAGCGAAGCTGCACATTTCAGATTAAAACCAACACCAGTTGATGCGGAACTAAGATGAAATCCGCCCCCTAATGAACCCCGGGTAGCCTGCTCTTTACGAATTGAATTTTGAAAAAGAAAACGAAATCTCTAAATAAAATCCTTGAAAATGCAAAATTGCTGCAAGAACTACTCGGTCAAAGCAACAATGCGAAACAACAACAAAACAAACAAATGGCATCGACAGCTGAGTAGCAGGACTGTAAATTCCCAGACATTGCAAGGATTTCCGCTTCATTCAAGTTTGCAACAAGACAATTTTCTACAATCAAGTACATCGTTCGGTCATACACGACGGATATTTACGTTTGTTTTATAACGCAAGTAATTGTCGTTGGACGTCGAATTGTTTATTTCATTATAAGTTGACACGTATTCATGCTTCCTCCTCTTCGTCTTCTGTATCTGCTTCTTGAAGCCATGTCAACCACGAGTTGACCTAAAACACGAATGGAAGTGATTATAGCAGGTCAGTACGTAAATATCAAACCTGGTTCTACTGTAGAGATTAGTGGCAGCTCTGGCTTCAGACCATCCCAGACAAGTTGGCCATACTTCAGGCATAGGCATCTCTCAAGTTTCAAAAGCGATACGCGGGCAACTACCTTAGTACATCACTTTAAACTCAAAGATTTTACGTATGAGATGCACGTGTATCGTGTGTTGAAGGGACGCTGTGATTCGCGTCGAAAACAAACAGTTCAACAAATGCTGCAGCAAACCTGAAACAGGGACTTCCCCTTGCCAGGGTACTTGTCGTTGAAATCTTCTTTCCACAAGATGAAAGTCTCCTCATCGATCACGTCTTCATGATAGAGGAGATTAAAAAGACGAAGCATCAGTCCTGGAAGATTGGCCGAAAGTTTTAAGTTTTTTTTAAGTTACTGAAAACTAGCAGAACACAAAAGTGTCAGTGCTTTAAACATAAGATAGCGTCAATCTAACCCATTTACGGCCGGTGTCCTTTTAAAAGGACATCGTTTTGAATGACTCAGTATTTTTTGATTGAATCTTTTTCATCATCCTATTTTGATTGAATCATTTTGGACTTGGTATTAGTTGCTTAAGGTCTGTTTTGGAAGGTGCTGATAAATATTTGAGAACAGCGTACTTTTTCTGGATTTTGTAAGTTTCAAGATTGTTGAAGAATGAGAAGAGCCGGAAGAGGTGAAGTGAGGAGGAATATACAAGATTTATTGCCTATTAGTAATAGATACGAATTATGTCTCTTCAAAGTTTGACACTCTGTAATATTGTGCTTCTTACTACACTCTAATTTATGTAAGGTTTTGCTTCTTTTGTTTGTTTATTTTGCTTTATATTTATTGTTGCCTTTTAAAAGGACACCGGCCACATAGCCAAATTTTTTTGGCTATTTTTTACACTGTCAAAGGATATTGAACATCGTATAAAAGCAGCACATTGTGCCTATAGATGGAAAACTTAACCTTCGTGTTTTCAACAATCATGCTATATCTATTCGCACAAAATTATGGTCCTACGGACAGTCGTTCTATCCACTCTTCTCTATGCTTGTGAAACCTGGACATTAACCTATACCACCGTGACATCACACGTCTTGAAAATTTCCAGCAGAGGAAACTGATGCAAATGCTAGGCACTCGTTGAGAAGATTGTCTCACCAACGATGCAATCCTTGATCGCGCTAGGTTGCCTAGTTCAGCGGAATGGCCCGTTTCGGTGAGTCCGATCCCTTAACGGGGGATTTTTTCAATTTTTTTTTAATTATTGGGTACCGTAGCCTAATTATCATTGCCGTTTTAGGGTTAGGGGTTAGAGGTTAGAAACTCACCGAATAGTAGCAGACCCCTAGTTCAGAAGCCACCACATTGCAACACCGCCTTCGCTAGACAAGACATGTCATGCAAATGGACCCAACGAGGCTTCCACGAATAATGCTTTATGGTGAACTAGAGACAGGAAAAAAAACCAGTAGACCAAAAATGAAATGCAAAGATTAGCTGAAAGTCCCCCTCAACCATGCAAACATTGATCTGGATACATGAGAACAACTTGCTAGTGACAGATCACTCTGGAGAAAAAAAAACAGGGAAGGCACGGAAATTTTCGAAAAAAAAAAACAGGATACAAAAAGCCTAAGAAAAACGAAACACCAGAAAAGCTAAAACTACCACGTCCCCCACCCTCCATACAATGTGACTTTTTCCCACGTCTTTTCCATCATGGACTGGGCCTCCAAAGCCATATAACAAAATCACCATTCAAAGCCAAATTCGATTTGAAGACGAAACTAATGCTCAGACACGAGCTGGAGACGACAAAAACGACTGTCAGTGGCGTATAGCTAGGGTTTGTGTCGCCGGGGCGGACCATGATTTTTCTACCCCTGATCGCGTTAAGTAGGAGCCAGCAAATAAAATTCAAGCCAAATCCGTTTCAAAAAAGATTTTTACTATGACTTTTCGTTTACATTTAAATATTCTGCCGCCCATCAGCTGCCGACCGGGCGGAAGGGAACTGCCTACTGGGGGTACCGCCCTCCAACTACCTACGCCAGGGGTGTGCAACGTGCGGCCCGCGAAGATGTGCCAATTTTGAATTGTGTGCGGCCCGCGAAACGTGTTTATAATTTAGTTTAGTCTGGTATATGTGAACAATTCATTGTGGAGTGGATTATTGTAATTTCGCACCTTCTGTTAACCATTTTAAAAATTTCCCACCGGCCACCGCTAATCCATTGTATTTAATTATTTGGAACGTCAGCAGATCAGAGGCGGAGCCCTGCTCCCGTCTCTGGCTTTATCGTCTTTTTGTTTGATCTCTTGCTTAAGACCTTTTGTAGAGTCGGCTTGCGTCAAATTTAGCAGTTGCCTAATGCAGGCCTAGCCTACAAGCAGTTGAATCAGAACAACTTCAGCCTAGAGGCCCATTCCTTGCCAAATTTGTTGAACCAGTCAAAATAGCAAATTTGTTAAAATTAGAAGTAAAGAAGTAGAGGTATGGGAAGAAAAAAAAAATTGTAAAAGGGCAAAAAAACAATTGAATGAACTCAATACAAGACTGCAGCAAAAAAACAGTATGCGAATCCTCAGAAGAAAACTGAATTTGCAAACCAACTTGAAAAATTGTTGTATGAATTTTTGGCTCGTTTCAAGGACTTTAATTCTCATGAACATTTGTTTGGTGTATTTTCTTCGCCATTCAACACAGACATTGTTAAAGCACCTGGTGATATCCAACTTGAACTGATTGATCTTCAAGAGAAAACGGATTTGAAAGCAAAGTATTTAGAAATGAATCTTGGCGATTTTTACCGAAAACATCTCAACCAAGATGACTTTCCACGTTTGAAAAAATTCATGGCTTCAAAAATGGCTCTTTTTGGCCCAACGTATTTGTGCGAGCAATTTTTTTCTAAAATGGGCGTCATAACATCTCCCTATCGATCGGTTCTGACAGACAAACACTTGGAAAATGGACTTCAAATTGTGAGCACTTCCATTAAAGCAAATTTGGAAAAAGCCGTGGGAAAAAGAAGCCAGCAGCAAACTTCTCACTGAACTCGTTTAAAGATTGTGTGACAATAGAATTGAATAGCAGTTTTTTTCAGAAATTTATACTGTACGTCTTAACTTATTACTTCTGCAAGGAGATCCCCTAATAATACCATATGAATAACAAAAAACTACTTTTGTGTCCGGCAACTACTAGAAATTATACCGTATGTTAAATAAACATGCGGCCCGCGGTTTCACTCAGTTATTTATGTCTGGCCCTCCTCTAAAAAAGGTTGCACACCCCTGACCTACGCTGATGGTTACTGTGAATATAATATGTTTATACAATAATTTTGAAACGTCCTTCAAGAAAGATCTGACAAATTTCTACCGAAACAAAAACCTGCTTCTGTTAAGGTATGGCGAGATTTATATTTGACCATGTGGCCGGTGTCCTTTTAAAAGGCAAACAAAAAAAATGCATCAAAAAAGCAAAAATCACCAGATATTTTTGATCTAATCAAAAAGTTATGACAATACAACTTTGTGGCTGAAATATCACCTAAAAAAAGCAATGGGAACTTGTGGCGGCTTTTAATGGGCTAAATCATAAGCACGTCGGTAAAAATGCGAAGAAGATTTCAAGCCTAGGATAATTGAAATATATATTACTTTGGTATCAAAAAATACCTATTTTCCTTCTTGGAGGCTATAACTTTCAAGGAGCCAAGCATGGCTGTGGAAAGTGTGGATTGTAGTTGTGTAACCTCGCAGCAAACAACACAAAACATAGAAGAATCGAACACACCTCATTTGTTTTAGCTTCTTTGAGCTATGCCTCCGTTACTGAGGGTGGCTGGATTCACCTCCAAGTGCCGCAATCGCCAGCACACCCTGTCTCCACATCGATCTGTCTAACGCCTCTCTTGTCAAGCCCACCTTACTGCTTTCCTCCTCAAATTGCCTTTTCCACGTTTTCTTGGGTCTTCCTTGTTTTCTACGACCCTCCACTCACAACTCCAGTGCTCTTCCCAAATCATGCCCACACCACCTCACTCCATTTGTCTTCGCTAAGTTATCAACATTCTCATTCAACTCAAGCAAATTCATAAGTTCTTCGGTATTCCATTTGTACAATAGCTTCACACTGCACGCTGCCCTCGCTATGCGTGGGGGAAACTTGAGATGGGAAAGTGACAACGAACTTGCAAGAGCGGATAGCCCGCAAAAGAATGCGGAGGAGTGTCAGCACACGAAACAGCGAAGGAACGAGATGCTTCGGGAAGAATGTTTCCAATGTTTTATTCAACACAACTAAGATAAATAACCATAAGATGCTGAGAAGAGCGCAGTTATTCCGTGAACCTACCGTCAACAACAATGAAACTATTTATCAATTTATCCCACCTTTTGGAAAGTTGGCGCCATGGCAGAAAACCTGGACTGCATACAACGCGTGGAGCTGAAGAGAGGAGCTGTCGTGAATGAACTTTTGAAGGAGCGGCTTGATCCCAGAAAGCAATTTATTTTCCTCTTCCTGGATGTGCTTGGATGCTGACTGTGTCCGGTCGCAGTCAGGTGCCAAACTGCAGTTCTTTGTGATGAAGTCCAGAATGCTGAAAAATTACAAGAAGTTGATCAGACAAGTTTTGTGGAAATTTTTATGTATGTTTAATTGTTTTTGCTAAGAGACAAATTTGTATGAAGGATTTATTATAGCAAGAGCTCGCTTGGATTTGTTTTTATTTTGTTTTTATTATAGATCTGCTTACCAAGTCATGATAATGTTGATGAAGCCTGGATCGGTGTGAAGACTAGCGTCGACATTATCCCTGATCCACTTGTACACAACGGATGGCGATGGATTGGCGTCCAGTTGAGAGCTTAACTCCGCCTCCATCTTAAGAAGGGGCAAAAGAAATCCCAGTTGCTTCCCGTTCAATATTTCAAGCATGTCTTTGTTGGCGCGGGATACCTCTGGTACAACACAAAAACTTGGTAGTGTTATAGAAAAACGAGAAGGTTGAAAAATACGGCAAAGTTTACAGCAAAAAATAAAATGTTGTAATTCCTTGTAACAGGTCTGCACAATCAGACTTCCAGAGTAAATGGAAGTTAGGATCTATGCTCATGTGGTAAAAAAGGTTTCTAACATACCAAGCTGAAAACAAAGGAAAAATACCCGATCATCTATCCTACCGTATTATAACCGTAGATTCGTTAGTCAAGTATTGCGTGTAATGCGATTTCTCCGTTAAATGATCTATAACAGCCATGGAAAACGATAAATCGAGGCAAAGACTACGTGGCATAAACTATGCTCGAGGTGAAAACAAATACACAGCAGAAACACATCTTTTGACCAATGATGAGCAGAGAAATGAGGCAACAAACCTGGCATTATGTCCTTTATGGCCAGTCCGCTGGCGTTGAAAGTTTCAGCCAGCCATTGGCGGTCCTTGAGCTTAATCATCTGCTGAAGCGTAAGAAGAAATAACGGGAAGTGGAAGCCTCCGACCAGCGGCTCTCCTATTGCTTTGAGGGTCAAAAGGTCAGAGGTCACGATGCGAGCCAATAAGGAAGCGGTGATAGAAGTTATGCGAGGCAATTCAGCCTCGAGATAAGTCAGCTTCTCGAATACAAACTGAAGGCCCTATAAAAGAAAAACAACCAAAGAATCAAAATTCACTGTCAGAACTTAACTGGAACTTCTCCACAAAAATACCAGTAAAGTCCTGAGAATTCTTTGACTTTACGTTGTCAGCAAAAAAAAAAAAAAACGACAGTCAAACAATTATGGTTAAGCCCCAGCGTGTGCAGCACACGCTATCCAACCAAATGCTTTACAGAAAACGCTACAACAGAAATGTTAAATTGCTTTGGTCAAACTTTAAACAACTATGTCATTAGGCTACTTGTTCGAAAAGCAAGAACGTTTACCCAAGTACCAACAGAATCATTATTTCCTAACCATCAACTCCAACATAATTACATACCTCGATGATATATTGTTGTGTCATAGCGCTGTTACTTTTGCAGAGACCACTCAGCAACTGGCACGTCAGAACCCTGCTTTCATCAGAACCGAACAATGATTTTTCAAACAGCAAGCCGCTCAGTGACGCCATGTGCCTGCGAGGAAAGGCAAGTAGCAAAATTTACGCCACAGTCCTTAAAAGCAAGATAATCCAATCATCGGTAATCTTTAACAAAATATATACCGTTACTACAATCTGTAACAAAAAGTCACCATTGACTTAATTACCTTGTGTGGCTACAACTTAGCTAGGACTTAATTATCACCGAAGCTACAAAATTTAAATCTTTCCATTATTCGTCGGAAACCACAAGTTGTTCAGGTTCAAGTGACGACACAAAATCACTCACTTAGTCGTCAAGCTGGAGTCATTGACTAGAGAAACAACCTCATCTACAGGGAATGCCCCGTCCATGATGTCACAAACCAGCTTCTTCAATATTTCCTTCGCTTCTTTCTCGCTGAGAGATTTCTTTCCCCTTTGTCTGTCGCTTACAGAAGCAGAAAGTTTACGATTCGAAGATTTCTGAAAGAAACAAAACTGGCATTGACGACTCAATAAACTGACATCTAGTGGCTGGTTTTCATGAGAAGTCATATTGCCTGTCTCATAAAATTCTTATGTAGCTTTCTCATGTTACGAAGCTTTTAATCATTGCAGCTATTGTAAAAACTAAAGTTTGTTCTTTCTTTAGAAGAAATGTCTCATACTGCACATAAACCGACGGCGAGCCAAGTGTGGCGTACAACAATCTATGAAACATGTCTGATGACATCATGATAACCGCCTTAAACGTGACGTGAACAAACGTAATCGAGGCCTCCTCGTCAGAAACTCACCTTCGCGTTGTCGAGAACATGTTGAAATGGAGGCTGAAAGGTCTCTGCGGTCGCTGGGGGAGGCGGTTTTGATTTACCTGGTGACGCCATACCCATGAAGTTGTTATGTTGGCGGCGGAGTGACAATGAGGGGTCACTGGTAGTCCCTGACTTGTACAGCTTTGTTTGTGGCGTCACAGACGGCAACGATTTTGCTGGTTCGGTTCGCGGCTTTAGGGTATAACAAGATTTTCCGGGTTTTACTAGAGGCATTCCTGCTTCTCCACCACTAGGTGGTGATGGTGTGTGCCTCGCAAAGCGCTGAGAAGTTTCTTTGTGTTCTGCATTTATACAAACATAATTCTCAATTAGATTCAAAAATAATTGCAGTAAGATATTAATATTTAACCGCATGATATATGAGAAGTACACTACACTGCTGAAGGTACACACTCCTGAACAAATGCCTGCCACTAAATTAGTATTTTTTAAACAGAATCATGATGAAGACTGTTGATGTTCGTGTCGCAGCAGAAGCACTTTGAACCAAATAACGTTACAGGTATGTGCCAACATATCTATAGCACCGGCGATTGCAAACTACTCACTATCGTTCTTGATTTGACCCTCGACCGGAGCGTGCTCGGGGCGACCTTGCTTCCCTCTGGTGTAGTGATTGTTCGTAAGAGGTGCGCGATATATTTGAGGGGGCTGGCCATACCCGTTGTAGGTCGTCGAGTAATGAGGCTGGGGAAAAGGATTCGTGTAAGGAATGTGGGGCCCATCTACCCCGTTTGTGTGCGCGAATGCAGTGGGAATGGGTGATCTTTGGTGAAATCCACCTAGATCAAGGAAAATGCATAAAAAGATTATTGTTAGAATCAACTTTGTTTTGTCTGCACTCTGCAGTGTAGACAAAACAAAGAGGGCTGGTTTATAACTGTAGCTTCAACAACACTTAAAGAATACTGTAACTCCTATCATCGTCAGACAACAACGCCTATAATAAAGACTAAATTGTAGACCAATTTTCCAATGAAATAGTTTGAACAAAATTTTTTTGTCGGCATATTGAAAAATAACCTACCATTGGTCACCGGCTGGGTTGTGGGCCTGTTGGGTTGGGGGGTGGGGCTGAAAAAATCAAACCCAGGTCCTGAATGACTTGGTTGTACCTCATTTGCAACAGGAAGAGGTGGTGATAAGGGGGCATTTAAACCATCTGAAAATAAAGATTCAGTGAAACATAAATCGAAATTGCATTTTGCAAGCACAAATTTCATCACACATGAACACCAAAGCTGTCAATCGATTCGGAGTAGAAAGTAAAAATGTAGCATTACCGAAAGTTTACAACAGCAAAACGCTTTAATGATCCTAAGGCATCCTCAAAATCCAACAACAATATGATACTGCAACAAAAGATTTGGAAGCATGCTTACTGAATTGTTGCTTTTTAGTCATTGGGAAGAATCCCAATCCGGATGCTGAGGGAAAGTATTGGTTCGAATTGTCAAACTGTTTTGACCTTTCCGTCATGGAGGGGATCGACCTCGATTTAGGGTCCATAAGAAGGGCAGGGTAGTCCACAGCGAGATCTGACCTGATCTGGCCAAGTGTCTTTGGCCCTTGGTTCAAATTGATCTTGACGCCCCTCTGTGCCCACTGCGTTAAAACAGAGAAAAAGACAAATTACAAAATCACAAGCAAAATCTGATATATCGTACATGTCTCAATCCGTTGGAAACATGGCACGGTTGGAAACATGGCACGGTTGGAAACCATTGAAAAAAAAGACAAGAGGCCAAGTCTTATTCGCCTTTAAGTCAGCCGGTAAGCGATATACCAAGGGACAGCAGCTTTCAGAAGATCTTAGACCAGATTACTGTTACTACTGGATGACACAGTCGGCATTAACCTGGTGCTGTACATCAGGCTGATAAAAATCGAGCTACTAACATTTTCCATCCTGAGTTCCATGATATCCTGCAGCATGAAGCGTACACGGGACGGAAGCTCAGTCTTCTTCTTGTGAAGGTGGTTCATCCGGTCGAAGTACTGGTTCATCAGAGACTGAAACAGAGGAGGACAAAAAGTTAATCAACACAGAATAGAAACGCTTGCTGCAACGCAAGCTCAAAAACTGAAATCAAAGCTGGCCAGTTTAAAATACATTTTTATCAATGCTTGGACTGCCAAATCAAGACACCGTAATCGTAGCAGCTGAGCACTTCTACTAAACCACTGATTTCTGCGTGCAGATAAGCCATCGCCATTTTACTTGCACTGACTGACTAACTGAAACCAGACAGACGAATGCGCTTGAGCATCTCCGAACACTTTGTTTCTAGGTTAGAAATGTAGCAACATGAACAGATATCAACATAAAGTTGAAAGTAACAAACCTACCTTGGCCTTCTCGTGGTCCAGCCTCCGTCCACATGTGGTCATGATTTGGCACAAGCATTCCAGGTCCTCGGCAAGGTCGTCCACTGTTCCTTTCTTCTTCTTTTGAATGAGCTGCTTGATGCATTTGTGCACAATGCTTTCTTGTAGGATGTCGAGCCGGTATAGCTCACCTGAAAATCATGTGCTGGATAATTCAAATCACTTTCAATATTATGGGTGCACGCAGAGCTTCATTTACATAACAATGTTTGTAGCTTGGTGGAGATGGACACCAGAACGATGCTCCAAAGCAGTGTTTTTCAACCACTTCTGGGCCATGGAACACTTTATACATTAACACCTAACGAAGTTTTATAATGATGCAATAAAGTAAACAACACAACAACAATTTGGTCACTTTCGGTTTTTCTCAATACGATATCTGGTGGGGTGAGCACAAAGTTGATATTCGGAGATGAATTGCAGAAAGACAAACGCGAAGCTTTTGTGATTTTCCACCATTGCTCCATGAAACACTAGTCAAACTAGTAAATTTATTGCAAAATATAAACCTGACGACCTTTAAGGGAACACCGGTTGAAAATCACTGCTCCAAAGGTTGTCAGTTCGACGTACCTAAACCACATGGCTGAGACACTTCATGGGATGTTTAAACCACGGGAAACAAGCTGCCGCAATGATTTAAACGCAAACATAAACGCTGAAAAAATAACAATCACAAACACGAGGCACTCATATAGTCCTCTAAAGAAAATACAAATGAAGATCTTAAACACACCAATGAACTTAATGTTGCCGAGCATGTGATGCTTTGCCTTGTTTCGCTGCTCCTCCTCATCAATTGTGAGAGGACCATCTTTTGAGTCAAATGCTTCCAGTTTTTTGTTGCGATTTTCAAATTCATCTTGTAACTTGGCAATCAAAAGGCGACGAAAAGTCTGAAACAGACAAGGTCGCATAACCAGTTAACTCTTAAAACTAAAACAAATGGATTGAAGTTTCGAGTATGGCCTCACAATTCTCGCTGTTGTAAGCATTCACGCTTGACAATCCATGGGTTAAAACAACACATCGTTGTGCACGATAAAGTCATGCTTTTATTGTTACCTATGTAAAAATAACTCACATTGGGTTTTAATGGTGAATTCCCTATCTGTTGTGGCGGATCAAAGTTGGGAGCTTCATGGTAAAGCCTGCGACAGAGATTGGCATAGAGGAAGCTGTAGCGGAGCTCATCAATTGCTTTTTCATAGATCTAAGAGAATTGAATACGCATTGAAGCTAATTGGTACTATCAATCATGAAATGATTTAATGGAAATCATTTTTTTCATAGAATTCAAATGGTAAAATTGTTTGTTGGTGATAGCAAGTAAAACCCAAAATGCTTTGTTGAAACATAAATATAACGTGTGTTGTGTAGGCGTTCAAACAATTTATAAAGTATAAATAACGAGTTTTTCTAATTGGGAATGGGTTTTTCTTTTATTGATTTGATCAGCAATAGATATTTATTGTAATGGTTTTTGATACACTGTTGTTAAAATTATACAGCAGAAGGAAATGGAAGCTTTAATCGTCAATATCCCTATTTTTCTCAAACATCTTTCACTTTCATGTGTGCAAAACACACTGTATACTCACTAGGCCTACTCAATACCAACGAGTCAACCACATACAGAAACTAGGCTTCATGAAAGAAGGCATTACAACTAAAACGTTTTGGTGATTCGCACTTACTAAAATAACTATTCCTTTTAAAACAACTTTAGAATTGATTCCAATATTCAAAATGTCTTGACAGAGCTTGTCAAACTTTTCAGGAGTTAATTTGTTGAGGATGCTGAACATACATAAAGTTAACGATCTCTTATTTGGTTATAAATATCCACAGTTGCATAAAATACAAGTACCGTATTCTGAAACAAGAAGTTTGCTGCAACAAAAAAAAGTGTTAAACTCAGACATTATAAAGACCGTACAACAAGCAAATTAAACTTAACACAAATACTATGTTAAATTACAAGAAGCAGCGAGAAACTGAATGGTATAAGGGCCTTGTTTCCTAAAGGACAGTTCGCAAGCCAAACTCTTAGATAGCTTTCAAAACAATCGTTTTCTTGTAAAAAGGTTTTTGAGTGTCTGTTATTTTTTAGAGTTGTTGTGTGTCATCGTCGTGTGAGCCTCTGGGGCCGAGGGTCTATCTTTTTACAACCTCAGATTCACAATGTAGCCGGACAAAGCTGGAAGGCTACTACACTACTACAGTATAGAGCAGCCAGTCTTTTGTTTCATCATCCAAGACATGCAGAGATAAATAATTTGAAACACACAGCATTCAAGCTGTCACAAAATACAGAGAAAAATACGCCTCATCTTTCAATGCAAATAGTCTTTGAATTCCATACAATAACAAAGATTCTAGGCCAGTGTTTCTCAAATTTATCTTTTTGTGGTTCAGATAATGCTACTCAAAAATGTCATGAAACACGCAGTCAACCTGGTGCGAGACAATTGACAAAGTAATCATGATATATAATTTAGCTCACTGGCGCCGACTTACGGGGTTACGGGGTGGCCACGCCACCCCGTAACCACTGTGGCGGGGTGGCAGCCACCCCGTTTAGGTTACATTACTTACTGCAAATAAATGTCATTTGAACGGACGTTTCAATCTTTTTTTGATCATTGGTTTTCGCTTCAAGTCAACGTAAAGCAAGATGTGAACCAATACAGTATTGCAAAGAAAATGATTGTTTTTGTCACAAATGTCACAAGCATGATACTCGCGTACAAGCTACGCGAAGATTACGCAACACGTGGCTACGAGTTTTTTCCTTGTTGTTTTTGCGATCGTTTTATTTGTCATAAGTCATTGTTACATTTGTTAGGTTTACAATGGGATTTATTAATCAATAAAATACGATCTTTCCATTGCCTCCCTCAAAATTTTTTTGTTGAAATTTTTAAACTGCTTATAATATCGCTATAAATTACGACAGCTATAAGATACTTGGAAATAAAATTATCTCGATGATTGATAGCTCCACCCCCTAAATGAATAAATAAATATATATTTTCAAATTTCATTAAAAAATTGCAATTTTCGAAACTTTTTGAGTTTCATTTAAAAAGTGCACTTAGTAAAGTAGCAGTTTTAATGTTATGCAAATTTACACGTAAATTACATGATTCTATTCAAGGAAAGCTATTCCCCTCTGCCAATTCCCAATAATGAAAGCAACCTTTTTCAATTACTCAAGATTTTGCATTTTAAATTATTTTCCGATTTCAATTGGAGTGTACTGTCATCTACTTCATGCTTTAATTTCTACTTTGTTATCTACTTCATGCAGTAATATTGCGTGTCAATGCGTGACAAAATGTAAGGCGGGAATTTATTGGTCTGACCATGGCCACCTGGAGATGCGGCCTGATTTGTCACATTTTGCAGATTTTGATTACAGCTACTGCTAGTGCTTGACTTACATTTTTTGAGATGTTTTTACTTTTTGCGGTTTCCTAATGACATAAAAGTTTTTTGTTGCCCTGGGGAAGCAGTAGCAAATGAGAAAAAGTAAGTTGAAAAACGCAAAATCAGACTGTTATTGAAAATTAACAGTCTGACTAAAATCTTCGAAATCAAATTTTCTTTGTTTTTCAACATGTGAGGATGTTAAAACCTATTGTATCATCTGGGAAAAAAACTAAAGAAAGCGTAAAAATCTAATTTTTAGAAAAATGTATTTAAACGTTCGCCCAAAGTTAGAAAAACCTGAAAATTTCTGCAAAATGTGACAAATCAGGCCGTATCTTTAGGTGGCCATGGTCTGACATAGGAGTTGCTTGTTACATCATAGAAAAGATTACGAAAAGTCGTCCAGTTGTAGCGATCCATTATTTCAACATATAAGTTTTCCTGCCTTTTACTAAAGTTTCTGTAATTTTCCATGCAACTGCTCCCAAAGAAAATAGACAAAAGGGTGCACACAATAAAATGGTTTGTTCGTCCTTTGACGAGAGCTCTATAAAATCGGACGAGCTCTTGCACATCAAACCAGCTCAATTAGACAAAGAGCTCTATCAAATCGGACCAGCTCAAGCAGAGCCCAGTTAGACCAGTTCAGCTCTCAGAAAACATTAAATTGATTGTTTAGCTAAAAATGTAATGATTTGTAATAATGTTTCCCTGTTCCGTAATTTCAATAATGTTTCCCTGTTCTGCAATTTCACTATTCTGTAATGTATCAATTCAAATTGTGTTAGAGACCTACAATATTATATGAACACCTTCTGATAACTTAAAATTATAATTCGAATAACAATTGTGTGGAAATTAGTTCATGGAGTCAGATAGCTAAATTAGATAAATAGAACTTTCATCAAGCAGTTAGACAGCCTTCATCTTAATTCAACTTATAAACAAACCATTCTCATACTTAAATATAATAATAATAATTATTACCACATTGGTTCGATCTTCCTACAAATCGCTTTCATAACATATCTGTAGACATTTTTGGTCCACTGCCTGAGTCAGATCATAATCGCTACTTGTTTACCGTTATAGATCGATATACACGTTATTTCACTGCTTATCCCATGCCAAATGTCACTGCAGAGACTGTTTGCCATGCATTTTTGAATAGCTGGGTCCAATATTTTGGATCCCCTGTTTCAGTGCTTTCTGACAGAGGCAGCGTCTTTTTATCTAAGAAGTGGCGAGATCTTATGACAATGTTAAATACCAAGCATCAAACTACGTGTTCTTATCGCCCACAATGCAACGGTTTGGTCGAGCGTTTTCACCGCGTGCTAAAAGATTCATTGCGTATGCAAAACCACCCAGAAAAGTGGTCAGAAAATTTGCCAATCACGTTACTTTCACTGAGAAACACTGTAAAGGAAGATTTAGATTGTACCCCCAACGATATGCTATTTGGACAAACCACACGTTTACCGAATGAATTTTCCGCTATTTTTCAAAGTGCTGACATTAATCCCACTGAATTGGCTTCCAGACTTGCACACCATTTTTACAGTTTGTCTCCAACACAGACTAGACAACAACCCACTTCCATGCCCTACGTTGACCCCCTGTTGGCGACTGTCCACAAAGTTTTAATTAAATCCGAACAAAGACGCCCTTTAGATCTAAGATACGATGGTCCATATCAAGTGATTGAACGTCGTTCTAATCACTTCCTAATAAAACGCGGAGATAAAACAGACACAGTCTCAATTCATCGTCTTAAACCGTTTGTTGAACAGCCCATCAAGATAGTACCACCACCGCCACAAGTGACGTCACACGCTGTGAAAACCGACAATGATGAACTTTCCCACTCAGGAAATGCAACTGGTCAACAAAACGATCCATCAATAACATCATCTGCCCAGCAGTCGACCGGCGGTGATGTCCATCAAGGAGTAGATTTTCTTCCTTTTGTGTCAAAATCTGGGCGCTCAGTCAACCGCCCGCAACGTTTAATTACCATTGTGTAATATTTCTTCCTGTAATATGATTCAAACTGCCTGGCAGCTCATGCGGTTAAAGCTGCAAATATTTACTTGTACGTTGTATTTTAATATTGTAATTATGTAACTTTATACTGTATTTTTTGTGTCTTTTTAACAGCGCCAAGCTGTTGTGCTAAGACGAATGGTCTTAAGGATTGTCCACTCCAGCATTCGTCCATTTGTTTATTTTGCAGTCTGCAGAGCAGCAATGTAGGTTATTTTTGTTTGTTCTAAATACATGTGACTGTTTAATCATCCTATGTAGTTCTTTGCAGGACAGTACAGCGTCTTCCAGTATAGCCATCTCAAGTACGCCTACTTCGGAAAGAGATGCATCTCAGCCAATTGGCAATTCTTTTTCAAGTCTCTTGTAGGCTACAAGCTGGCCAACCTGCTTTTCAAAAGCTCTTGCCTATAGGCTACACTGTAGGTTATATAGCTTCATCGCAAGAAAAATGCAAATATTGCATTAATACGAAATCGTTGTCTTTTTCTCCACTGTCTGCATCTTTTCCAAGGCAGATCCAGTGGTTGTCTATTTCAACCTTTCTCTCTTTATAGGTTGTCTGCTAAGCGTTTTTGTTTATTGTGTATGGTTGAAGTGACTGCAATTGAGAGTGTGGCATGCAAACGGTTGGCATGGCATGTTATTAACCTATTTAACCTATGTTGGGCAAGCATGCATATGTCCACGAAACATTACTTTCCTTACTGCATGAAACAACCGCATGGTTTTGAATCATGTAGCCTACTGTATCTTTTTTTATTTCTGTGTTTTGTTTGCAGTTGCTGAACGACTGTTCAAACTTATGCACATTTACGATTTTGTGAATGGTATTTAGACCTGTCGATGCCTATGTTCTTTTGTTTTAATTAGTTTTGTTCGCCTTTCAAATCGTATCTTTACATTTTGTACAGGTCGACTTATAAACCAAGTCGCTCAATATTTTAAAGTTGAACTTGTAATCAATTTGCTTTGCCTTTCTCAGAAATCATCATGAACAACCAATGTGGTAATAATTATTATTATTATATTTAAGTATGAGAATGGTTTGTTTATAAGTTGAATTAAGATGAAGGCTGTCTAACTGCTTGATGAAAGTTCTATTTATCTAATTTAGCTATCTGACTCCATGAACTAATTTCCACACAATTGTTATTCGAATTATAATTTTAAGTTATCAGAAGGTGTTCATATAATATTGTAGGTTTCTAACACAATTTGAATTGATACATTACAGAATAGTGAAATTGCAGAACAGGGAAACATTATTGAAATTACGAAACAGGGAAACATTATTACAAATCATTACATTTTTAGCTAAACAATCAATTTAATGTTTTCTGAGAGCTGAACTGGTCTAACTGGGCTCTGCTTGAGCTGGTCCGATTTGATAGAGCTCTTTGTCTAATTGAGCTGGTTTGATGTGCAAGAGCTCGTCCGATTTTATAGAGCTCTCGTCAAAGGACGAACAAACCATTTTATTGTGTGCACCCTTTTTTCTATTTTCTTTGGGAGCAGTTGCATGGAAAATTACAGAAACTTTAGTAAAAGGCAGGAAAACTTATATGTTGAAATAATGGATCGCTACACTGTAAAAGTCTGAGGCGGGAATTTATTACAAAAAGTCGTCCAGTAAAAGTCTGAGGCGGAAATTTATTGGTCTGGTCTGACATAGGAGTTGCTTGTTACATCATAGAAAAAATTACGAAAAGTCCAGTAAAAGTCTTCGCCGACATTCCAGTTTTATTCATCTTAAAGATGCCACCGAAAAAGCGCTTAAAATTGCAGCCCTCTATTGAGTCATTTTTTATTGCGTCTAGTCAGGATTTCAGCCAGCATGAAAGTGACCAAACGCCTGAACGAAACGAAAGTGTGCCACTGCCAAAAGGCGTTAGCATGATTAAGGAGGTGGAAGAACCGAGCACGAGCAGGATAATCGCTGTTGAAGAGAGAAGCTATCAAAAATCGTGGGAAAGCGAATTCCCTTGGCTTAAGTTTTTAGGATGCCATATTGTGCTATCCGCCACCCCGTGCAAAAATAAAAGTCGGCGCCTATGATTTAGCTTAAAGCTTATATATATCAAATATAGTTATCATTTTCTAAAACCTCTACAGTAGGGTGGATCGTTTTTCAACTTTTTTTCTTAATCGCTTATTAATAGTGCGGAAAAGTTGTACACTGGCATTGTAAGCACAACACAAAAAAAAATTTTCAAAAATTATCTTGGGTTGCCCCAAAGAAGTTGAAATATTAGAAAAAGTGAAAAATTTCCAAAAATTTTATTTTTTGTTTTAGTTTTTAATCGCTTTTTAAGAGCGCGGAAAAGTTGTGCACTGACATTGTAAGCACAACACAAAAAAAAATTTCAAAAATTTTAATATCTTGGGGTGCCCCAAAGAAGTTGAATTATTAGAAAAAGTGGAAAATTTCCAAAAATTTTATTTTTTGTTTTTAGTTTTTAACCGCTTCAGAAAATTTCCGAAAATCAATATTTATTTCGCATTGCTGATGTCATGGTTGTCTGTATCAATTTTAATAACATGTTTAATAACATGAACATTCATTCACCAACGTTTGCTTCCTTCCCCTTAGTGCAGGCCTTTTGTGTGTTATGTGTAGGCAACACAGCACACACTTGACTTACTGCAGATTTCAAGCTGCTACACGGATCGCAAATCGATCTCATGACGACGACCATGACTTTAATTTCGTCACAACATACTAGACCACCAGACCTGTGGCGATGCGTTCGATGGCACTTATGTGGGATCACTATGCCATCTCTGATCGAGCAGCGGCCGCTGTAGCGTCTGCTGCATTGCACGACGTAGGTATAGTAATGGTTAGTGCTGATAAAACTGGTATTATTGATAGAAACAAAGTTCGGAGATCAAAAAGTAGAAATCGAGAAGAATTGCAAGAGTCCATGTCGGACGTTTTACACGGTTTGTATTTTGATGGCAGAAAAGACAAGACACTAAAGATTGAAGTAGACGATCATAGGGTGTCTCATAGAAGATCTGTTGTTGAAGAGCATGTGTGTATTATTATCGCCGAACCTGGATCTCAGTGTTTTGGCCAGGTAAGTCCAACCGCGGGAACAGCCAGAAGCATTGCCGACTCCATAATATCAGCAGTTCATGATAGAGGAGCAGACACCAGCTTAATAACAGCCGCTGGTGTGATGGTACTGTGGTATATACGGGTCATGCAGGCGGTGTTATCCGACTGTTGGAATTAGAGTTTCGAAAACCGCTGCAATGGTTAGTATGTCAACTCCACGCAAACGAATCACCCCTGCGGCATCTTTTTGAGTTTTTGGATGGCAGTACAACTGGTCCTCGTGGGTATTCCGGACAGATTGGAAAGACTTTACTTACATGTGATAAAATGCCTATCCGACGATTTGAATCAATACCAAGTAATTTTCCTCATATCGGTGTGACCGATTTAAGCACAGACCAATACCTCCGGGACATTTGTCATTGCGTTTGTACAGGAGAAATTCCCAGTTCACTCGCCACAAGAAGTCCAGGTAAGCTTAATCACTCACGCTGGCTAACTGCGGGGAATTGCATTCTGCGGTCGTACATAGGGACCACAGAACCCTCTGATAATTTAAAAACGCTGGTTACCTTTATCATGAAGGTATAATATATGCTCCTATGTGGTTCGAAATAAAGTCCAATCTACTCTGCATCAGCAGTGCTTTTCATCTATGGCATACCATCAGCAAATCTTGCTACCTGTCGGATAAACTAAAAGCAATTGTCGATCCTGTTATTCAAAGAAATGGATTTTTTGGCCACAGCGAAAACATACTTTTATCAAAGCTGTTTGACAAAGAATGACATGTGCGTGAGCTGGGAATACGCCGTATATTGCTTGCACGAGAAACTCCCGTTTACACTGAAATCCGGCGCTTCAAACTGCAAAAATTCAATTTTAATGCTGTCAGTTATGTTGATATGATATGCTGGCAAACCGATAACGACAAAACCGAACCTCCAATAACTATGAAAATGACAACAGAGAACTGTGGTCGTTCAAAAACATCAACACAAGCCAACATTCTCTCAATTTCTCCTGCCACACACAAGCAGTTGAGCGAGGTGTCAAGGTTGTCAGGGAGGCCTCTGTTGCAGTATGTGAAGCCGCTAACCGCGTTGGATTCATCAGAAGTCGGCTACAGTCCAGCAAAGACATGCCCCGTCTCCATACAAAACAAGATTTTACATTATGTTCTTAAAAGGTTTGCGTATCTTACATGTACTTGTACCATAATTCTACTTGTAAATATTGATTTTCTGCGTAATTTACAATGATTCGCGGGAGGCAGTGCAGTTACAAATGTGCAAAAATGGAATTTTTAAAAATTTACAATTCTTTTTTGAATTTTAAACTTTGTTGGGGCACCCCAAGATATTAATTTTTTTGGAAATTTATTTTTGCGTTGTGCTTACAATGTCAGTGCACAACTTTTCCGCGCTCTTAATACGTGATTAAAAATTAAAGCAAAAAATAAAATTTTTGGAAATTTTTCACTTTTTCTAATATATATTTCAACTTCTTTGGGGCACCCCAAGATATTAAAATTTTTGAATTTTTTTTTTGTGTTTTGCTTACAATGTCAGTGCACAACTTTTCCGCGCTCTTAAAAAGCGATTAAGAACTAAAACAAAAAAATGAAATTTTTGGAAATTTTCCACTTTTTTTAATATTTCAACTTCTTTGGGGCACCCCAAGATAATTTTTGAAAATTTTTTTTTTGTGTTGTGCTTACAATGTCAGTGCACAACTTTTCCGCACTATTAATAAGCGATTAAGAAAAAAAGTTGAAAAACGATCCACCCTACTCTACAGCCTGCTTCATCCCAAAAGGGGGATCATCAGAAGGTCCTCATTCAAATACAGTGTGTTTCAAACACTTTGACATCAAAGTACAGTCTTGTAACTTTGCTCAAATTTTAACAGTATGTACATTGTACAGATACAATATAAAATTTTATCTTTTAATTTTCAAACGTTTTTCTTTTTAGATGTAGAAAAAGCATTTTGTGTACTGGAGAATGCTAGAACACAGTCGAATAAGACTGTGCGGTGTGCATTTGCACAACGATTTGGAAGAAAATGCCAGATGGAAAGCAGATTTGGACATGGCATAAAAAGTTCTAACAAGAAGATTGCTTGCGCAGAGTAAAAGGATCAGGGTTTTGGGAGCAAGTCTTTTAGGCACCGGTCAAATAGGCGCACACACTGTGGTGTCTGGATATTTAGGTGCGGAGCACTGTGGCGCCCGTTTATTTAGGTGCTATTCCTAGTAAAGTCTGCAGATTGTATCAGCTTGGCAGGTAGGGCAATGCTTTTCACACAAAATATTATATTGAACAGAAAAATATTTTGTTTTGTTAATGCGCTGCGCGTGCCGTGCATTTATTTGTTGTTAGTCATGGCTTCACTGAGCGAAGCTGGTTTATCGTGTTCCACACCTAAATATCCTGACGACGCAGTGTGCACGCCTATTTGACCAGCTCCTAACTGTCTGCGCCTAAAGACATGGACCCAGGGTTTTCTCCCAAGTCGTTGCGCAAATGCAGGCTCCACAGTCTTATTTGACTGTGTTCTAGCATACTCCAGTACACAAAATGCTTTTTCTACACTATTGTATGGCATTTCTACATCTAAAAAGAAAAACGCCTGAAAATTAGAAGATAAAATTTTATGTTGTATCTGTACATACTGTTAAAATTTAAGATCGTATAAACGATAATTGACAAAATTACAAGACTGTCAAATTTTTTGAAACACCCGGTAGAATTTAATTAGCTTAAAGTTTATGTATATAATTTATATATATATAACAAGCTTTACATACACAGCAAGACTAAGCATTTAATTAAATCAAATTTCAGAATAAGACAATTTAGTGATTTTGGCTACATAAAAATAAAGGCAGTTAGTGAATTATTTGATAACAATGAAGACTCTGCTTCAAAGAGTTCAGTGCAAGATTTGTAGGCTTCTAAGTAAACCACACATAAGAGTAAACAAACTGAACGCATCAACAGATGTTCTATATGCTCAAAAGAAGTACTTTGTTTTTCATATTATACATATACAACATATAAAAGTTTTGTTAAAACCACTTTTTGCACAAAATAAAATTTAACTGACATCAACTTTCAAAACAAACACCTCTGTTTAAAATTGAGCAAATGAAAAATTGATAACACATTGTTTTTACTGCATCATGAAGCAGTGGGTTTCATCATAAGTTTTGAATGGCAAATCAGCTGCTTATCTGGATATTATAAAACAAGACAAGGTTTACAAAGATATAAACAAAATTATTATTACTTTTAATGGTTTACAGTTAATAACAAACATATCACAAAAACTAGATATGAATAACTGCCAGAATTAATTGTCAAAATATGGCATTTTCAACGCCATCAACAATGTTACTTAGATTTAAGGGTAAATTTTAAGTTAGTCTAAAAATTCAGTCTAAGAATATTTTGGATGGACATTGGACACTTCATGAAAGAAAGAAGAATCATAAAGCAACATATATAATACTATTACTAAATTACATAATACATAGCCTAACCTATTTAAACAAAACTGACCTCCTAATTCTTCTAAATGTAACTTCGTTTTTATCGACTTTTACATCTCGTAGTTGAATACTTGGGGGAACCCATCGCTGCTGGCAATTCAATGGACGTCCGGTTAAAGGACTAAAAATGAAAAAAATGCGCTAAAGGAAACTTGATCAGACATGATCTAACAAACAGAATTGCACATTAAATCTAACAACTTAGTGAACTAATTTTTAAGCATTACAGATTTGATAACAAAGTACAGTAGAAACCGCTTAACTCGACACCTAAAAGGGAATTGAAAAAGCCCGTCAAGTTAAGCATTGCATGAATTTTCCAGCCAAGTAAGGCAAACCCTCTGTATTTTTGCTTATTAGTAGACGCTATCCATCTGCGCAAGATAGAACAAGTTTGGGATGAGAATAAGTTGCTACTGTACCATAAAAAGAACAGGAATTGCAGAATACATAACATCGTGTCCAGAAAGCGGAAAAGGATTGCGTGAGTTTTTATTAATGAGCGGATCATCTCTTGCTACTAAAGACAACAGCTGTTTGTATAAGAACGACGCCAGGCATGTGATAAGAGTGAGAAACGAGGTTTAATTGCAAGAAAGTTGGTCAATGGCAAAAAGGTGTTTTTTTACAAATAAACAAATTGAAACTTGCAATTGTATATACAGCTTGAAAAAGAAAAACTTGAAAAAATGAGTCAAACAAATTGTGAAGCGTGGTGCTTGGAAGGTGCAAATCAATTCACAGTAAGACGTTCAGTTGGAAACCGAAAATCCGCAATTCAATTACAAGCATGACATTAAGTTTGACATTGAAATCGTCAACTTACATGAAATTCGTTTTGTAGGGACCGTGAAAAAGATGTTGAATTAGTGGCAAATGGCGTGGTGCTGGGACCAGGAAAAAAAGCATTGACAGGTGGAATGTCGAGTGAGCCGATGTCAATTTAAGCGGTTTCTACTGTATCTTCTTTCCCTGTTTACTGAAACGATTAAATCACCTTGAACTCCTTGCAGGCGAACGTGTGTTGCTTCTCCCCTCAAAACGAGATGCTAACCCCACGTTTTGTTCTTCCACTTTGATTAGTTTGTAATACAGGTAGAAAAAAACGATGTGACTTGAACAGAATGATGAACAAAACGATAAACCTAAAAACAAGGCATATTTCAGAAAACTTTAGCCTAAGCAATTTCATGTCCAGGCCTCGAAATTCACGGCGAACACACAGCATGCGATGTCCACGGGAAGTACCATCTAGATCGATCATATTTGCCCGCCGAGAAATAACATAGGAACTAGCGATACAAATCGTCATCGCATAGCACGAACAATTGTTGCGAGAATATAATTTCACGCGCATCTAGAAAATGTGAATACTGTATCTCTTAGCTTCCATTCAAGCAGGAAAACTTTCGATTTTTACATTGTTTTAACGATTGATGACATTGAATCAGCGTAACAAAGGTGAATTTTTCTCTAAGAATCGATGGAAATACTAGTACTTCTACACTAATTACGCGCAACTAAGTTCAAGTTTTACGTCACAATGTCTGGCTTTGATCTCCAAGTAATATTGATAAGGCAAGGTTGGTTACAAAATTAGATTATAGTAGGCTATATTACAGCAAGATGCAGCAAAAATTGTTAAGTTTTGGTATTACAGTAAGAAAGAAATTGCCCAGGAAAAATTCACTTTCGCTCACATGACACGCAAAAATAAACCTAAAGAAAAAAAGTAGAACATAGTGGAGTTAATGTAGAGGTTTTCTGACTCGTGCCCAGAGCATTGTGACGCAAGAAGCCACACGACCTCGTTCGGTGGAAGTTAATCAGTTATGTGGCGTATTAAGCAGCTACACAACGCTTTGACTCTTCAGGCGCACGTCGTTGGTCTGATGAAAGTCTTTCAGAGTGACTTTGCTGAAATTTTTAAAAGCCTTTAAACCGTAGCTATAGTTCTCAAATGGCAAAGAATTATCAAGATAAAGTGATTAAGCATGACGATCGACACTAAAACTGGTGTGTCCGCCGTGAGACTTAATTTGTCCGCCGAGATAGCTGCTCAGACCGAACACGTTTGTCCGCCGTCAACAAAAACGAATTTCGAGGCCTGCATGTCTATTTAAATTGTTTGTCACTGCGCCTATATCAATCTGTATTAGCATAAAAACATTAAACAAGTATAAGAAACTTAATTATTTCATTAAAATGTGTATTTAACTGGATAGATCGCTGTAGGTATATACAAAGGAAGTGGCTATGTCTACGATGCTGTAGTGTAGATACAGCCGGCCCATGCTTTTTTTAACTTTATGACACTTTTACTGAGCGTGTGCGACTGTGCGGATGTGCGCTATTACTGCGCTTGCATGAAACCAGTATGGTGAAACTTTTACATGGGTCACATGCAGCAATGAAGGCTGGCGGCCTGGGCGCATCAGTTCGACAGCCATCAAAGCAGGTGCACTAACTTGACAGCTTAGAGAAGTCAGAATAATTTGATTAGTTGTAGAGGTAGAATTTTTTTTTTGACTGAGTGTGAAAATGTTATTGAGCAGGCGCAGCAATATCAGCTTTCAAAATTAGCATATTTTATTGCAGTAAAATCATTGCGAATGTAAAATTATGGATTGTGAAACGGCGTCGGCAATTGCCTAAGCAAAATCTCGAGACAAAATAACTGCTTTTTGGAGAATAATATTCACTGCTCAGTATGCAAATAGAGCTGTTTCAAGCAATCAGTTTTTCGATTTTTTATGCATAATAATCGTTCTCATAGCGTAACATTCCATGATTGTTGCAGGCGACCTCAAACCTTAGCAGTAGCAGTCACAAAAAACAAGGATGTAAGGTTGGTTAGGTAATAATAGCCGCAATAGACGGCATTAATGCGTCGTTTTTGATCACACAAGAAACAATACTAACAAACTAAAAACACGACAAAATAATGTTGAAATGTTCAAAAAGTTAAACGCGATACACTCACAACCATAGGCGTCGAAATAGGGTGGGCAGGGTGGGCGACGCCCACCCTGCCGTGAAACGAGGGTGGGCAAAATATGTTTTGCCCACCCTGTTTTCATGACACTTATGAAGTGTTCGTTACTTATTTCCGTTTTTGTTAAACGCTAAATTATCCAACCAACTGCAGCGCAACTTCCTGTTTTACGCTATGTCTCTCGTTTATTATTACGAAAAAGTTGTACCAAAGCATGTAAAACGAGAAGAGAAAAATATACTAGAGTAGTCTATCACGGCCGCACTGTTTGATTTGTTGTGAGTGATGTAATAATACCAAAAGTAGCGATAAAGCGAGCAAAGCGATACGCACGCTGTTACGGTAATTCACGTTAAACTCTCTCTCTGTAAGTTAATTTTGGGTTAATTCGAGTCACCATTAATCGATTTAATTTTTACCGTCAGGTTATATTGCGTAACAACAATGCCCAATATGAAATTTACGTTTGTTTTTCATTAATTCGACATCTAGCGACGTTGAATTATCATAAAATAACGTTAATTGCTCAACCAGGCAACGGTAACAAATTAATAGCTCCCTGCGAGAAGATTGCCTCGATTTGCATTTACACTCACATAATTTCGGCACAATTGGGATGGTGCGAGCAACACAAAGTCTGTTTGATAAAGAACTAGTCAGAATCGGAACTACAAAATATCGGTATCAGTATCGGTATCGGCCTAAAAAAGTGATATCGGGATCGGTATCGGCCAAAATATTGGTATCGGTACATCTCTAATTTTGATTCAATCTTACTATTGCTGGATGTTTTATTTTGGATACTTCCTACTTCGCCGGCGCTTAGACACGTGCCCAGCTGGTAGAATCTTTTATAGAAATATCACCCTATTTGCATTGATTTAACTTCAGTAGACATCAAATTATTGTAAGCATCTATTCTCCTTATTGCGCCTCGCTTTCCGTTATCTCGTCCAGCTGATACAGCATCTGATGATACCGATTCTGACTAGTTCATCAAACAGACTTTGTGTTGCTCGCAGTGTCCCAATTGTGCCGAAATTATGTTAGCTTATACGTAATTCAAGGCAATCTTCTCGCAGAGAGCTATTAATATGTTATTATACCTGGTTGAGCAATTAACGTTATTTTATGATAATTCAACGTCGCTAGATGTCGAATTAATGTAAAACAAACGTAAATTTCTTATTGGGCATTGTTGTTACGCAATATAACCCGCCGGGAAAATTAAATCGATTTGTGCTGACTTGAACGTTGAATCAACCCAAAATTAACCTACTTTCCCCGTCCCCGTGAGTTTTTTAACGTCAATTACCGTAACAGAGTGCGTAAACCATGGTGGATCGCGTTGCTCGCTTTATCGCTACTTTTGGTATTATTACATCATAACAAATCAAACAATGCGTTCGTGATAGACTAGTTTAGTATATTTTTAGCTTCTCGTTTTACGTGTTTTAGTACAATCTTTTCGTAATAAGTGTTCACAGCAATTGCCGAGGCAATTTGAAGTAAAAATATGCTAATTTCGAAGACTGAACCATTGCGAATTTGCGAACATACAGATTCAATGAAATCTGTTTGAAAACTTTCGCCCACCCAGAATTCCTATCTTCTAAGAAAAAATCGACGCCTATGCTCACAACCAACAGCAATATTCATGTTTTGCTATAACAACATCCAGGCCTAGTTTTTTTCTCAAAGCAATGGTTTAGATCTTTTTCAAAGGCGGTACTTTTTCAGTTGTTTTACTGCTTACCACACAAATCTATAGTTCATATATATATAAACAAATTTTTTGTCTATGGTTAAAAAAATCACTTCTCTACCAATATAGTTCATATCTTGACCAATCAATTCTTATGCAAGTTCATTTTGCATTTCATGATTCTTTCTGCCTTGTAACATTCTCTTGAATATATACGGTATTTGATATTTTTTAAGCGCAGAACAAAAACCAAATTGCCCTAATTTTGAAGTCAAACACAAAGATTTTTCCGGCAAACTGAAATCAAAGTTTGTGTTAAGAAATAGCTGACTCACCAAAATCAGATCTCTTTAAAAAGTCAAGTTGGTTATGTTAAAATTAAAGCGAGTAGTACCAACACACGTGACAGGGTTGGAAAAAATCATGATTTTTTTAAAAAAATCAAAAAAATCGGATTTTTTTGACTTAAATCGGATTTTTTTGATTTAAATCAGATTTTTTTGATTTTTTTTATATAAAAAAGCGTCGAGTCTACTTGGGGAAAGAAATCATTTTAATAAGATAGCAGAATTATTTTTAACCCCTTGATTGATTGAAAGGCTTTGGTTTGCAAGTGTTTAATCATTTTTATTATCATATTGTAGGCTAGCCTGTCTATTGCACACATTTTTAAGTAGGTGTGATATGTTGCTTTATACTAAATCATAATGTGCATATCGAGATTGAGGTACGTCTCAGACTGTCATCTCACTACACTAAGATCTTTCCTTACGTTTGAGCACACATCACTTTGCTTTTTTGCTCAACTGATCCATAGCCTACAACCAGTGGTGCCGAAGTAGGGGGGGATGGGGGGGATATATTCCCCCCAATATTTTGGCAGCATCCCCCCCAATAATTAAGAAAAAATATTTGCTATAAAGTTGTAGCCTACTTCGATTTAGTTGTGTGCAATCATCTTGCATTGTTGTTGTTTTTCTTTTATTGATGTTTGATCACAGGTCTAAATTGTCTTAGATTTGACGCTAGCTAGTGAAGGACCTTCATTGAAGGTATTAAGGACGAGTTGGACCAGGCCACCGGCCACGGCACTGCAGTAATGCTTGAGGAGACTCATTGTTTTAATATCCTGTGCAGGCCTTGTGTCGTTGGTATGCAATGGATTAATCTCCTGCGTTTAATCGTAGCTCCTAACTATAGTGTCTGCTGTTCTAATCTAAAAGAGCTTAGCAGGCATTGTCCGAGTTGGAAAAACCTCTCCATTCTCAAATACTTCAGCTGATTAAGATCCTCTTAGTTTGTCTGGTAAGCTCTGCTGCTGCAAGAGGTCATTTTCCAATCTGCATAGATTGAAAACCTTTCTGAGAAATACTTTGGGACAAGAGAGGTTGAATGCTAATATTATTTGCAGCATTCACCAAAATATTCTTAATGACATCAGCATAAATGACATTTCTAATGAGTTTTCAATGTGCACTACCGTAAGACACAACATGTTCGGTTGTAACAAGTTCTTGTTAAGTGTTTGAAAGTTATTATTTTTGTCATAAATTTGCAGATGTTCTTCTGTAGTTTCGATTGTTTTCAGTGTCCTGACTAGTGACTTTGTCTTATAGTGCACTAAGTGTAGTGATTCTAGTGAAGGAGAGGACAAGAAGAAAAGTATAACTTCTGTGTTTTTTTGAAAAACTAAGTATTCATTGGAAGGTCATAAGTTCGAATCCTGCTGGAGTTACCAATTTTTCTTTGACTGCTGCAAGAATAAGAAACAAGCATTCACAAGCGCACTGGTAGCACTTTTATCTCCATGATTTCTTATCTGTACCGTATATTATGCTGTTAGCAGCTAATTTACCCAGGTCCGGTGATTGTTTAATAAACTTAATACCTGTACAACTAAAATTGTGTACAAAAATTTGCATCCCCCCCAATGTTCAAAAATCGTCTAAAATTTGATAAATTGTTGAATTATCCCCCCCAATCCTAAACTAACTTCGGCACCACTGCCTACAACCAGACTTTTTGCAAAGAAAGTTTACCGGTGTAATATAATTATGTTACCGACGTACCATACCAAAACAATAAAAGTTCAGATGACACAAAATTGCAGTTTATTTTGCATTGAGAAGTTTGTACATAAATACAAGCTCGCCAGCTTTTGCAGTGCCCAATCGATTTCGAGCTTCTGATTAACCAGACCAAAAGTGGAAAAAACTCGATCAAAAACTATGTTTTGTGAACAACACCGTTTGTGAACTGCCAAGTAAACTAAGTTGCCTTTCAAAGCATGCATAGCCTATAGCCTTAAGTATTTAAATATAACTTTTGCATTACAGAGAAGCAGTGAAACGTTTGTTGATGTATTTATTTTTATTTTAGCAAATAAAAAATCATTTGATTTTTTTAATTGATTTTTTTGATTTTTATTGTTTGATTTAAATCAATGATTTAAATCATTTAATTTAAATCAACCAACCCTGACACGTGAAAACTGTAACCTACTAAAAATTAGATCAGCCACAAGTGAAAAGTATTAATTAAAGGAGTGGTTTGCCTGGGTTGATGGTTGCCTAGTTTTGCTTTATACAGCCCAACTAGGATTAAGAATAATGAAAGTATAGCGTAAAGTAGGCAAAAAAAAAATTAGAAATTTTGATACCACATAGACATTTTTTATTTCAATTTATCACAGAAAATTTGTTAGCTATAGGTAATTGCTGTTATTAAAACAAAAATTGATATCTTTCTTAACCTCGATGTAGACAAAATCATAAGGTTTGTATTTTGCGCTGATGAGTGACAAAAAAAAAAAAAACTTTCAGTCAAAAAGTCATCGTGCCAATAAAATGACATGCTTAATTGAAGTCATGTGAAAACGTAAAAATCTTTAGTAATATTGCATTCAATTTAAGTTAGCTTCTCCATTTTCAAATTATTCTGCTCACGTTTCTTTCATGTGCCCTATCACAAGGGTAACACCCCTGGAAAGGCAATTTACACTTGAATACGAATCAAAAACAAAATTGCAAAAAAAGTTCGGAAAAGTATTTTATACGCTTAAGGGGACACCTCTAATGAAAAAAAATTTTTTTGAAGAAAATTACATTTTGGACTAAAAAGATAGAGAATTTCATCAGGATTCTGAATATATGGCAGTTTCTCCACAATTCCAATTCATTCCCTGTTAAATTTTAGAACTAGTGGAGCTACCACGCGACCCAAAAGTCTAAAATATGCCAGAACGATATGATATGCTGAAAATATACTAATAGTAGCAACAGAAAAGCCTTTTCTGGTTTTATATATTTGTGGTATTTGTAGCTGTTGTTTTGGTCATGCTTCAGCAGTTACAAATTTCCTGTATCCTAGCATTTCAAAGCCAGTAGTGACAGTAACAATAGCCTAGCTGAAAATGCACGATTTGCTTTGTATTTGCAAGCCATAACTTTAAACGCGTTTTACTCAAAATGACATTTTTTTGCAGTAAATGTTTATTTAAACAAACTCATTTGTTTATTTCTTGTCCGAATTGGCTAAAAATTGGAATGCATGCTGGTACAATGGTATTGCATCAACCTATGAGAGCTTCGTTAAAAATTTTATTTCTTGACCATTTTATTGAAAAAAATGTGTATAAATATTTTCGCACACAAGTAACTTTCAAAAAAATTTCATAGGTATTTGCACATAAGGTAGATCTAGCATTTCATAACATTTCTTGTTGCTATATGGTGTTGGTAGTGAGAAACAGTGTTTTCTATTAGCATGTCAAAAAATAATTATTGAAATATTGTCTGTGTTTGAAGGAAGCTCATTGCATCAAATTAAACTTTTATTGCATGAGACTTGCATATTCAGATGTGTCTTTTCATGCCCTTTTCAGAAATATATGGTATGTGGGGGTTCCCACAATAGTTAGCTTATCTGAGACAAGCTTCTCAGCCATCAGCGAATATTGGGATTTCATTAGAGGTGTCCCCTTAATTGAAGGTGGGTGAAAACTTTAATTGCTTTCGATTTATGTCAAATATTTGCCATTTTGAAATTATTCAGCTCACGTTTCTTACGTGTACCCCAGTACAAAATTGACAACCCTGGAAAGACACTATAACGCTAAAAACAAATCAAAATTAAAATTCCGAAAAATATTTTGAGAATGTATTTTATAGGCAATTAATTGAAGGCTGGTCAAAGCATCAAAAATTCAAAATGTTTAAATATTTTTGCTTTACGTAAATATTTGCCCATTTTGAAACTATTCTTCTCACATGTTTTCGTGTGTCCCATCAGGAGAGTAATACCCTTTGAAAGGAAATTTAATGCTGAATATAAATCATATAGAAAATCCAAAAAAATCTCAGGAAAATATTTTCATAAACGTATTGCGAGGTCATCTTTCTTAGCCAAATCTCATATGACAGTTATAATTTCCGATTTTGTGTCTTTGTTTTCGCAGCTGCAAATTGCTTTGCTGATGACAAGTCGAGTTTTTTGTTTGAATTTCTTGATTGAGTGTTTTGAGAATTTAGTTTTTTGTTTGAATTTCTTTGTTCCCCGATCATTTTTCCATAAGAAAAATATAACACTTGCTGAAATGTGATGACGAGAAATGGTTTTATCAGCGTCCAAGTGTTGTTGCTTTCATTGCAAGCCAAAGTGCTGCGCTATCGCGAGCTTTCACTGAGCTGTGGTGACAAACACGTGACAGCACACAAACAACACGCATGCGTAATAAAACATAGATAAAAGAAAGCATGGAACAACTGTATCTACGACGCGGTATACATAGCCACCCTCTTATACATAACATGTAATAAAATATGAAAAACATAGATCAAGGAGCTGGTATACAAGTCCCCCTCTCTCCCCTTGGCAACTCATGACAAAGAGGAATTGACCAAAACATGTGGATTGAAGTGTGTGAACAATCAATCAATCACTGGTTTATTTTTTTTCTCAAATTATCACGACAAATACATTGGTACATTACATAGGAGAGAGGAAGGAAGCGAAAGACCTTATGAGGTCACCAAGTCAGCTTCCACCCCGGCGGCAGTACCGTATTTTACAAAAAAATACTACCAAAGAAAATTATACTGAAAACACTTAGAGAAAATAATGAAATGTTGAATAAGGTTACAATCGCAATGTGGGGGTTAGTAAATGCAAGCCAAAACATGAGAAGATTGTATATGAACATAACATAAAAAAACAAAACAAAAACAGAGAAATCAAACAAAACACAAATTAGATCCCAAAAGTTGTCAGACATGTCAGATCAATTCCACTGAAAAATACACAACAGAGTTGCATTTAGCAAGAGTAACAACCGACCAAGTGCGTTTGATATTGCTTTTTGTATGAAAAGGGAGACAAACATTTAATTTCTGAAGGAACCTTACCCCAATACCCCATGCTTGGGGTCCCAAGTACTGTAGCATTTTTTGCCCAGAGTTATTATTAGTTCTGGGTAAGAAATATTGGGATTTTATCTTGTGGCGAGTATTATGTTGATGGATATTATTTAAATCATCAAAATAAGCACTAAAACAATCAGGTAGAAGTCCATTTTTATATTTGTGCATGAAATTGGCATACTCAATTTCAATTAAGTCATTAAGCTTGGGAACATCAAATTTAAGATATAATAAATTTACAGAGGCATGTCTGGGGTAAAATAAACATGCTCTAAGAGCTTTATTTTGAATAACTTCTATGGGATGTAAAATAGATTTATCAGCCCTACCCCAATTTATTAATGAATATTGTAAATGAGATTGAAAAAGAGCAAAATAAACAACACGCAATGTACTTAGTGGTACCAAGATATTTAATTGAAGCTACTTGTTGAATAGGATTTCCATTAATACTTAATTGAAAGGATTTGGCTTTGAAAGGATTTTTACATATTATCATGTATGCAGTTTTTGAATAGTTAATTGACAGCTTATTTTGTCTCATCCAAATATCGACAAATTTCATTTCTTTATTTACTCTTTTTTAAGGCAAGTTAAGTCTTTATCTGTCATATGTAAATTGGTGTCATCAGCAAATAATGTTGTTTTAAAATTTGTTGCATTTGGTAAGTCATTCACATATAATAGAAAGAGTAATGGCCCTAAAACAGAGCCTTGAGGGACACCACATTTTACCTGTTCAAAGTCAGATGTATTTCCAAGTATTTTAGTACATTGTTGTCTATTAGATAAGTAGGAAGTTAAAAGATTCAGAACTTTACCTCGAAGGCCATAATTGTAAAGTTTACTTAGTAAGATTTTATGATCTACAGTATCAAAGGCTTTGCTTAAATCCAGAAAAATTGAGCATGTAAATTCCTTTTGATTCATGGCAGATAACAGTTCGTCATATATTCTTGTTGTGGCTAGTGAAGTGGAGTCATTACTTTTAAAGCCATGCTGGCATGTAGACAAAATGTTATGTTTGTTGAGAAATTTATTAATTCTTTGATATAGAATTTTTTCAAAGATTTTAGAGAATGTCGACAGTAAAGAAATTGGTCGAAAATCAGTTAAGGCTTTGGGATGAGGGTGTTTTGGTACTGGAGTGATTTGTGATAGTTTTAGACAATCTGGATAAACTTCTTGAGCAATGCATTTGTTGAATAGTTTGACCAGGACAGGAGTAATGACACATTTAGCTAATTTAACAGTTTTAGTGGAGACACCATCCAAACCAGGAGCTGTTTTTGTTTTCATGCCATTGATACAATCAGAGATTTCGCTTTCAATAATATCTTCAAAAGCAAATGATTTTAATTGACTTTTTATATCACTACGTGGATGTACTGATGGTATTTTAGTTGCCATTTTTGTTCCTATTTCAGTGAAATGTTTGTTGATTAGATTTGTAAAATTCATAGAATCAGTTTCATACGTTGTGTCATCAATGATTATATGTTGAGGTAAATTATTTTTTGAGGAAGAGTTTTTGTATGTAGTTAGATCATTAATCACTTTCCACATTTTTCCAGAATCATTTTTGTTAACGTTAAACAGATTGTAGTAATATTGTTTTTTTGCAATTCTTTTTAAGTGTGACAGTTTATTAGAGTATGCTTTGTAGGAAAGAATCTGTTTAGAATCATCATGCCTGTAACACAATCTGAAAAGTTTATTTTTTGTTTTGATTGATTTGTAAATGCCTTTAGTTATCCAGGGTTTAAGTGTTAGTTTTTTTTCACGCCTGGATAAATGTCTTAGAGGTGCATGTTTGTTGATCATAAGTTGTAGGTGAGAAATAAATTGGTAAAAGTTACTGTTTACATCAACATCAGTTAGCGCTATGTTGTTTTCAATATTTTGCATACCATCTTGCAATTCTAGCAAAAAATCTTCAAGAACAAAATTTTTCCATGACCTTTTGTATTGAGTATGTACATTAGAGCAGTGGCGCCGGCAGGGGGGGGGCAGGCGGGGCAGCTGCCCCCCAAATGTTTTGGGCATCATCTTTTTAATTTTTTTTTTTATTAATACATATTAGTATATTTTTTTTAATATTTGGATCCCAACCTCAAGTAAGTCAACTCAAGTTGCAGGGGGGGGGTAAAAGCTCTCTCTTTAAAAAAAAAGTATGGAAAACCTTGATGACTAAATTGTACAGTAGATAAAAAGATTTTCTGCGGAAGCAAAGATATAGACTTTTTAAAGTTTTAACTAACGTCACATTGATGTAGAAAAATAACAACCTGTTAAATTTTTGATAACTCACACTCCCATGACTTCTTCCGCGCGCATTTTGGCATTGGTTGCTTGCAGTGATTCTTTCACTTAAACAAAACGTTTTGTTTCAGCAGTTTTGAGTTGTTCAATTCTTAAGTTGTAAAAGGAGACTCAATTTCTCCAATATTTATCATTAATTATGTTTCTTTTTTTTATCTCAGCAGAGTATAAAACTTGTAAAAGTTTTTCATCCATACAACGTCATAAATGAAATTATATCTCAATTCGGCGTAATGACGTGATCTCATCTAAACATTTTACCGAATAATAAATTAACAAATTCGATCGTCAAAAGTGGTTTGGTGGTGGTAAATATTACGTAATGAAAAAAATGTGATAAGGTTGGAAGACATTACGTCATGTATTTTCAATACAAATTGAAGTTTAAAATTTATTCTTTTGTTCATAGTCGTAACTCGTAATCCACCTTCAAAGCGGTACTACAAAGAACAATTTTCGATAAGGGGGGCATCAAGAATAAGTCGACATGACTTTTAACCCTTAGAAGCAGGGTTGGAAAAAATCATGATTTTTTTAAAAAAATCAAAAAAGTCGGATTTTTTTGATTTAAATCGGATTTTTTTGATTTAAATCAGATTTTTTTGATTATTTTTATATAAAAAAGCGTCGAGTTTACTTGGGGGAAGAGATCATTTTAGTAAAGTAGCAGAATTATTTTTAACCCCTTGATTGATTGAAAGGCTTTGCTTTGCAAGTGTTTAATCATTTTTATCATCATATTGTAGGCTAGCCTGTCTATTGCACATATTTTTAAGTAGGTGTGATATGTTGCTTTATACTAAATCATAATGTGCATATCAAGATTGAGGTACGTCTCAGACTGTCATCTCACTACACTAAGATCTTTCCTTACGTTTAAGCACTCATCACTTTGCTTTTTTGCTCAACTGATGCATAGCCTACAACCAGACTTTTTGCAAAGAAAGTTTAACTGTGTAATATAATTATGTTACCGACGTACCATACCAAAACAATAAAAGTTCAGATGACACAAAATTGCAGTTTATTTTGCATTGAGAAGTTTGTACATAAATACAAGCTCGCCAGCTTTTGCAGTGCCCAATCAATTTCGAACTTCTGATTGAAGCAGACCAAAAGTGGAAAAAACTTGCTCAAAAACTATGTTTAGTGAACAACACTGTTTGTGAACTGCCAAGTAAACTAAGTTGCCTTTCAAAACATGCATAGCCTATAGCCTTAAGTATTTAAATATAACGTTTGTATTACAGAGAAGAAGTGAAACGTTTGTTGATGTATTTATTTTTATTTTAACAAATAAAAAATCATTTGATTTTTTTGATTTTTATTGTGTGATTTAAATCATGATTTAAATCAATGATTTAAATCATTTGATTTAAATCAACCAACCCTGCTTAGAAGGTTGGGCTCCTGGAGTCTTGCTCAGTTTGGGGGGGGGGGGCTGTCGATTCTTCTTATGCTTTAGGAGTGATATCTCTGTTATTTTGGCAAGGTTTCAAAATTTGAGATTCACTTTGTAAAACTATTCACGCTGAGCATATCCGAAAATTAAAACTATGTGAATTTTAGAACTGCTCATATAGCCTACGTTGAAATGTTGAGGTCACTTATGAGTGTAATTTGTAGCGTGAGTTTACACATTATTTTTTGGTAGTGTAATGAAGAACGTGCATTGTAATGTTGTGATTAATTTTTTTTTACATTATTTTACATACGCCAATGCCCTTCACGCTGTGAAACAGTTAGGATTAACGAGACATGGGCCAAATTAATTACTTTCATCCAGCTGGTGGGAAAATGTTTCACAATAGAATATGAAATATTTCAGAGGATGTGCTGAGAAATGCCTTATATCTTTCAATTTATAACCTTTATTCGCTCAAAATTTCAGCTTAATAAAGGTGGATAAAAGCACATAAAAGTTAGAAAAAGTCAAGAAATCTCGTAGTCGCAGCCTCAGTGGTTTTAGAGATACAACTGTTGACACAAAAAAGTTGAATTGACAGCCCCCTCCCCCCCAACCTTCAAAGGGTTTGCTTTGAGTCAACAGATCTATGCCTTAAGGTTTACGTGAGCTCTGGAGATCAGTAAAATATAAGGTGTCATCTTCGGTGCAACAAGACCATTGATTGATTGGTATAGTGAGGATTCGTAGTCCCATTGCTTTCATTTTGAGTGATCATACTGATTTTCAATTTATTCCTACAAGACGTTACGTAATGAAAAAATATATAACTAAGGTTGGAAGACATTACGTCATGTCTTTTCAATTCAAAATGAAGTTTAAGATTTATTCTTTTGTTCATAGTCGTAACTCGTAATCCTCCTTCAAAGCGGTATTACAAAGAACAATTTTCGATAAGGAGGGCATCAAGAATATGTCGACATGACTTTTAAGGTTTACGTCAGCCCCCGAAATCAGTAAAATATAGGGTTCTCATTATCGTGATTGTAAGCCGCGGGAAATTTTTTCTCTAAAAAACAGATTCCCGGGAAGCTAAACATTTTTTCCAGCCCTGGTAGAAAACAAGAGAAATTAAATAATATACCACTGTCTTGCATGTCTTGCACCAGTGGTGTAGCCAAGGGAGGGGGGTTTCAACCTTTCAAATTGAATTTACAGATGTTAATACATTGTTTACAAGAAAAGCTTTAGCCTATGATGTAATTTCTCGTCAAACTGTGCAAGGATGCAAGCCATCTGCAACTGCTGAGATCGCTTGTTCGATCTAGATTAACATCTAAACAGCTATTCGTTATCAGAAATAGCCTAAAGTAACTTCATTGTCTCAAAGCTTTTTGTTTGACACTCATCAAGATGTATGACGTCTATGACGTTACATTTTCTAAACTTTGGGTTGACTTCAGAGCATAAAAGTCAGTGACTTACCGGAATAAGATCGCTTTTTGAATCAACCAAGGAGAAAATTGATAAATAATAAAACTGTAATAATCTCGCAAAAAAAAGGAAATCAACCTATGTCTCTAAAACAAAGTTTGCCTAATTTTAAACGAAACTGTATTAAAAGAGCGAGTTTTGCCAATACCAAACATTCAAATATCTCAATCTGGAATTTGCAACAAAAAAACATAGAGACTTAGCTTTATTTCCGAAAAATGCCGAAGAAAACATGATCTTATCCTTTTGCTATGGCACCGGACAGCACCATTTTACAGAAATAATCATACCCACAATTTTGTTGAAAATGCTCTCAGAATGCACCAAACTGAAAGTAATTTTTCAAAATTTTCTGGGGGAGGCCCCCCAGACCCCCCGCCGCTAAGTGTCGCCTTTGGCGAACACGCCGGCGGGCGCAGCCCGCCGGCTGTCGTCAACACTCCCCCTTTCAAAATTTTTGGCTACACTACTGTCTTGCACTGTCAATATTTTGCCCCCCCATTGTTGAAGGTCTGGCGGCGCCACTGCATTAGAGAAGCGTACAGTAGAATTCTTTATGATTGCAAAAACAGGTAAATGGTCAGATATGTCATATTTACAAATTCCACTAGAAATGTTTTGTTTGCAGTTGTTTGAGTATATATGGTCAAGAAGAGAAGGAGTGTTGTTAACAGTAAAGCAAAGGTAAAGTAGTTTCACCCTATATGTTTGGTTGAGTCCTGTCTTTGTCATGAGTTACCAAGGGGGGGGGGGGGGAGGGGGACTTGTATACCAGCTCCTAGATCAATTATGCTGAGATGCAGTTGAAAGACTTGTAAGTTCTACGTTACCCAGTTTCATACTAGGGAAGAAAACTAAGAAAAACTAGAAATAGTCTCTCAGAACTGAGAGGTTTAAAATCATGCTATATTTGAATTTGACTACCTCTTATTTTAATAAAACTAACTAGTATCTAAGGTAGCCTACCGTACTTAGGCTACTATTGTACCGTACCAGAGAAGAAAAGACGTCTTTATTTTGATTGTTTCTATTTTAATGTACAATACATATGCAACTGAAATGAATAATTGCAATAGGTCTAATGAAAGAAAAACTATTCAAAGTGCTTGTAGGCTTCAATTATTTTGTACTAAGGTAATACAAAATCAAGACAATTAGGCCTAACAACTCTGAAGACATATATTTAGACCAATTTTTGACAGTCAATATTCTTAAGTAAGCTGCATGATTTGGATTACAGTAAAAGTATTAGATACTCACCTTTATTTTTCCAGAATGTTTTTAATCTTTCAACAATCCAAAAAAACAGATAATAAAAACCTTAACACAGCGTAGAACAATCAACGTAAAACAAAGAAACAAAAACTACAGAAAATAACGTGGAAACTCCTGATGAAAAACTTCAATGAAAATACTGTTTCGCTTCACTGCGTTTTTGAAAATCACTATGACTTTGGGGGATATTTTTGCCTTCGTTTCAGTTTAGATGTTTTTATTCCTGTCCGCACTGCCTCCATACGCGTGGAAAGAGCCCTGGTACGGCACTGAACAGAGCGCCGGTTTGCTACCGCTCAAATACCTGGGGCTGTATATTTGGCATGACACTTAAAAAACATTCTTGAAGGTGGACACGAAGATTAGTTTCGTTGCTTTTCAGTCTTTTTATCTAATTATAAATCTTCAAACACCGGCGTAAGTCTGGATAGCCCACGACTAGCCTAAGATTCCATCTTGTCGTTTGGATGTATGTATCCTTTTGCCTCACCACTTTTAGCTTTTCTCCAAAATAGCCTACTGTAATGATTAAAAGGGAAGTAGGCTAAAGCCACTTTGAGCTTGATATCTTATTGCTTAGCCTATTTGTTTTTTACTATTCTGCACTTTGTCACGTCAGGATTAAGTTCCAAACAAGTTTGTTGAAAATTGAGAAATCAAAGAAGTTTGATTTATTATGTCACTGACACAGATTTCTATAGCAGCTAGACAAAACTTTCAAGTTTGTGTGAAAATTGGCCGTGTGGAAAAGTACCGGTACGGTAGTTAAAATAGAGTGCTTGCATGACGGTTGAAAGAATATCAGCTAGGTAGACTCAGGGATATCTAAAGAAGGAGTACGAAGGCTTTTATTACACATGACAATAGAAGAGCTTTTGTTTATCGTAAATAATCTGTGTTTATCCTAAAATATAATTTGGTACCGATAGTAGTTTAACTTTTGGTACGGTAACTAGTAACTTTTCAACTGTCTTTGTAAACAAGTAGGATTCATTAAGTATGCTCTAACATTTGCTAACTGTCTTCTGTAGCTCGTTGTAGGCTACCAGCTGCACTAAAAAAATTCTACGATTTTAAAAAGAACCACATGTTTAAAGCACTACAAACTACCGCCAGGGTAGGCTAGTGTCATGAGAATGATAACTGGCATTGCGCTATTAGAATCAGGCCTGGATATTCACAGCATGCTCATGGTTGCTTGTTAATTCAACTACCCATATACTTGCTTCACATCTAGCCTACTGCAAAGGCTTTGTTAAAAAATACAGTGTAACATGAAACTTTTGGTACGGTAACTAGTAACTTTTCAACTGTCTTTGTAAACAAGTAGGATTCTTTAAGTATGCTCTAACATTTGCTAACTGTCTTCTGTAGCTCGTTGTAGGCTACCAGCTGCACTAAAAAAATTTTACGATTTAAAAAAGAACTACATGTTTAAAGCACTACAAACTACCGCCAGGGTAGGCTAGTGTCATGAGAATAAGGCAATCGCTCCGAGCCTTCATATCTCCTTCTTTAGATATCTCTGGGACTGGGTAGACTACTGCAGTCATGCCTTGGAAAGACTTGAAGGGTCTTGGATTTTATTTTTGTGATGAGAAATATTTGAAGCGAGTTCGAACTGAATTGATAGATGACCCGGAGAACAGCTTATGAATCTCAATTTCTGTTATTTTTGTGAGTTCGGATTGTCGATATTGATAGACAATGAATGAACAGAAGAATGTGTGACATTTGAAGGCATGGACATAAAATTCAGAGTAGAACGAGACTGCGTTTGACAAACAAATCCTGATGCTAACTGACTAATGATGCGACTGAATGTTGATCAGAACATAATTATTGACATCTGCCCCGCGTTCGTCCGCCCCGTTAGCTCAATGGTTACGGGCCGCCTTAAGATCACGCGCGCAAGTTCGACTCTCGGGGTATGCGCTTGAGCAACGCATTTCAGGACTGCTCTCCATTCAGCGGCACCTAGTGAATGGAATAATTTCGTGTGCAACAACACTTCAACAATTGGAAAACTTCACTCTGCCAATCTCGGTAACCGGCCTTGCGTCAAGAGCCTCTACAAGTAGCTTATGCAAAACTACAATCAATTAAGGCTTTTGTCAGTCCAAGGATAAAGATTCAAAACCAACCAACCAATCTGATCTGAATGATTGAAAGTGTGAATGCTGAATTGTGATGATAGGCTACTATTATGCCAAACCATGGCCAAACACATGTTTGTCAAGAGTAGGCTATTTATCGTTCTCCAGATTAGGAAAAGGCCATGCAGTTGTAGTAAAAATGTCCAAAGATGGAAATTGCAGCGGAGTTCAACCAGGTCCAGCGGCCAAGACAACTTGTTCAAAATAAAGTAAAAAAGGTGGAAACGAAAATTTGATAAGTTTACACAGCAAATTGAATGCTCTTTCACGTTGG
Organism: Aplidium turbinatum; assembly: GCF_918807975.1. Lineage (NCBI taxonomy): Eukaryota > Metazoa > Chordata > Ascidiacea > Aplousobranchia > Polyclinidae > Aplidium > Aplidium turbinatum. Next base: position 16,367,009 of record NC_137477.1, on the reverse strand, counting down.
TACACCTCGCGCAGACCTTGAATCTAACTTATGTAAAAAGGAACCGATCCGTTGAAGCCATGTTTTTTGACTGACCAAAGTCCAGGTCAGCAACTAAAAAATGCCTAAGGTGAAGTAATTAAAAACGTTTTATTCATGAACAGCATCACATCACAAGGAAAGAATATTTTTGGAATGAGTATCAAAGTTGTGATCAAAATATGGCACTTACACAAATGAAAAGCGTTTCTATGAAAAAAAATTCAAAGATATGCAAAAGACTTTTTATTTTTACCAACGGTAAAAAATTTAACAAGTCTCAAGGCAGGGGCGAACTTATATCATTCCTAACTTTTTGATTGGTTAAATCAAATCTTTATCTTCAAACTGGGGAAGCTTCTTGCAGAGCTTAATCCTTGTAGTTTCGCGTAGGCTACTTATAGAGGCTTTGAATTACGACGCAGGCCCGGTCACCGAGATTGACAGAGTGAAGTTTCCAATTGCTGAAGTCTTGTTGCCGGGAAATTATTCTTTGCTGGCATTGTCGTCATTTCCTTACCCATGTAGGGGAACGTTCAAATATTACGTAACGCTTTTTTTCCGAATTTTTGACCCCCCCCTCCCCCATGTAACGCCAACGTAATGCTTTTTTCAATCCCCCCCTCCCCCATGTAACGCTTTTTCACTACGAATTCAGCACAAAAAACTACCATTCCGTACTCGAAAGCGTTACGTAACGTTTTGCTTGAACCCCCTCCCCCCCCGATGTGACGCTAACGTAACGTTTTGCATAAACCCCCCCCCCCTCCCCCTCGAAGGCGTTACGTAATATTTGAACGTTCCCTAGGCTAATGATGAGAGATTTTCTTCCACAGGTGTAGGCTATATTTAAAAAAAATCAATCAATTTTAAAAAATCAATAGAAAGACCGCATAGAAAGGCTGTTTTGCATTGTTGTGAAGACTTCAGTTGAAATAACATAGCCTACAAAAGATTAGGCCTACCTAACCATAATGTCGACTGCTTGTGCTATAGGCTACTTTTATGTTCGTAGATAAACAGTAAACGCAACACTCCATCGTCACTAAAGGGGATGAGAGCTTCATCAACAACATCACTATCTTATCTATCTACCAGCTCATCCATTCCACCACCCATCAGGACAAGAAACAACACTTCTACCTTTTTCTGGACCTCTGTTATGTTTGTCATATATTGTTTTTTCTCGTGATGGTAAGGATTAGGTAAGGACCTCTGTTATGTTTGTCATATATTGGTACCATTATTGGTAAGGACCTCTGTTATGTTTGTCATATATTGTTTTTTCTCGTGATGGTAAAGGATTGAAATAAAAACAAACTGAACAATAACTTAAACTAGATTTCGAACCTCAATCGTCGTAGGCTACTGTGTGGTGTGCAGTCTGACTATAGAAAGAACTCAACACTTTGCTCTTCTGTGCCATATCCAAACGGGCTTTTGCCCAAGGATCGGTTTCTTTTATGTCTGGTTTTCTCTCTCCATCCTATTATTATGATGACTGCTCATTCACATCAATATTGGAACTGGCAAATGCAATCCACAACGCTTTTCATTAGGCCGTCATTTATTACGAGTGCTTCCCTTTGTGTTTTGACCGTGCTAACTACAGACATATAGCCTACTACATGATTTACTATTCAGGCACAGTCGTAGTTAGTATCTTTTTCGTCTTGGACGCGTTAATAACGAAAAAGAATTTTTGTACTAGAAAAACTTGATATATTTGCAATTGTTTTTTAATTTAAAGTGAAACTTCACAGAAATAGCAAAAATCCTCTCATAGATCACTTCCCCAGTATATTGATTATGCCAGTAGGCTTATGCCCAGGCCTTGGCTCCCTCCACGTCAGACGCACTAAATAAACAAAATTCGCTTCATTTAGAGATGTTGAACGGAGCAGATCTAGAAAGGGAGGCCTCGAAAATACCTCACTTCCAATATCGTAGGCCTAACGGTCCTAGCCTTTATACTTTTTGGCCTTTATAATTTTTTTTAATTTTTTTTATCTTTAATGTTTGTAAATACTTGTATGTTGCGAAATTATTGCTATTTGTGAAGCATAATAACTTCTTTCGGTCTCAAGCACATTTTAATGTTTGCATTTTGTCGCTTGACTGTAATGGTTAGAAATAAAAACAATTGAACCTACCAGAATAATAGGCTAACAATGAGATGAAGTGCACATGCCAGATGGAATTGATGAAGTTGCCAGTGCTTGGCCATGCATCAAGTTTGCTAAGTCTGGTTTTAGGACTATGTTTACAAATACTGAATCCAGCGACCAACAATCCTATTTCATCCACTTAAAAGCGAAAGCCACGAACGTAGTCCCAAAACCAAAACAAATTTGCATTGATGTTGTTTGATAGGTAATTGTTTAATATTGAAAAGTGAAATATGGGTAACAATAACCTAATACTGTAACAGAATACGGGCTAATAAATATACGGCTTGACGCAAAGGCACCCGAGAATAAAAGCTTACTTTTACTTCATGGTTTGAACTCCACAACTAAAAAATTGCATGAAATAAAACATTAAAGCAATAAACAGTAGGCTACACTCTCTGGTCCTACAAGACGACCAAGGTAAATAACGAATTTACGACTAAGTTGGTTTCGAAGAATAAATACGAAAGTGATTTTTATTTTTTAAGATTTTTCAATGATCTAATGTACGAAGACATGCAAACAAACATTGTTCAGCACTTGAATTTTCCTTATCTTGATTTTGTTTAGTAAAAAGCGGCGAGGATATAATAGTACTGCATCAAACAATACGCTGCAATATATGATTAAAACTCGTCATGGTTCTTCAATAGTTGCCTTCCGTAATCAGTAGCATCACTTTCCACCCAAAGATCATGATTATTTATGATCTCTGATGATGACAGCTTGTTATCCTTGTCACTGTCAGACTCGGTCATCAGATGATCAGCTTCATCGTTTGCATCTTCTCGATTGTCTGGATCCATCCATTGCACGATCTCATCTTCTGTTAAAATTCCATCTTCATTTTCATCCAGCTCTTCATTGAACCTATCTGTGTCTGATTGTATAAAATCTTCATCACTTGAATCATGATCATTCTCCTTCAAAAACTCATCAAGGCTTATTGCCCCGTCTCCATCTTTGTCAAACTTTTCCAACACGTCCTCAATGATCACTTTCTTGCCCGCATCGTGCAGTCTTGGAATTTTAAACAGAAGATATTCAGAAGCATCCAACTGTTCATCATGATTAAGATCAGCAGCTGCAAATAACTTTTTATCTTTCTCGAATTGTGAATCTGGTTTTTGATCACCAGCGTCTGGAGAGAAATTTTCACCGTGAGAATCAACTTCGTGTTCATGCCATGTCACAAAGCCGTCTTTGTCTTTGTCAACAAGCGCAAACTCCTCTTTAAAATCATCTGCTTCAAATGAATCGAAAGCTTTTAGTGACCAAATCTGCAACTCTTTGAGGTCAACAAACCTGTAAAACAAATTTCTCAGCAATGCACAATATGAAGATTAATGATAGGCACACTATTAGAAAAATAAGCAAGTCGAAGTCAAAGTAATAAAGGAAACAGTTAACGGATGCTTTTTTGAATATATCACATTGTGAAAATTTGTCAACCAATTAGGATATTTTAAATTGACAGTAAAGTCACTCACTCACCCATCCTGATTAGCGTCAATCTTCTTTTCCACCAAACTTTTCAGTCTTTCCTTTTGCTCCTCTGGTGACAAGTCCATAACATCATCATCTTCATAATCTTCGTCTTCAAATAAAACTTCTTTGTCAATGGTTGCTTGAGCCTTCTCTTTGCGGTGAGTAACAGATCTTGTCAAAATTGAAGAAAGGTTTAAGATTACAATAAAAAAACAGAAAAGTATGAAGCCTCTGGAGCGCATGATTGATTATAAAACAAACCAAACTGAAAGATAAAAATTTAAATTGCTCATTCCTTATGTTGAACAAGCTTAGCGTCAAACGAAGTATATTTTATTAAGTGGTTGATTGTGACAGTGTAAGGAATGCAAGCCACTGCATGCTCTATATATTTTATTTGTGAACAGGCAACAATCACACTAAACAAAGCAGGGTTAATAATAATGCAATAACAGAAAATGTTCTTGTGAAAAGCTATACAGTAAATTTAACAACTATCATGAAGAACAAACAAAAAATATGTGAAATAGATTGAGTTTCGCTTCTAGCAGCATGATCGTTGCTCACTTTACAATCTAGACACTAACGACCTGTTTTAGTCTGATGCTGCGAGTTCTGCTGAAAACATGTGAATATTGACAATCACCAAACAAAAAGTGACTGATTATTTTACCAGACCATTCAAACACAAAAAAACAACAACTTAAGAAAATTATTCCACTTTTAACTGAAATAACCAAATCAAAAATTGGTATGATACAAAAAATATGATGCGAAAGTGGCTATATCACTATATTTATTGTATACAGCCATTCCATACAAAACTTTTTGTATTTAAGACAATCTCATTGATTATGTATTTAAGACAATCTCATTGATTATGTATTTAAGACAATCTCATTGATTATGTATTTAAGACAATCTCATTGAGTCATGCACACAATGCAAACTTCAGTGGAAATAAAAGTACTGTATTTTAAACAAAACAAAATTTCTTGTAAAACTGATTTTGAAACCAAATAAAGGTTTATATCCAGGCAAAAATTTCTTGACGCTTGTTTCAAATTCGATTTTCCAAAAATTCACTTCACATTTTTGTTAAAAAGAATTTGTTTCCCACACTCTCTCTGTTTTTGTTTCCCACACTTTTAGTCACCCAGTTGCTTAAAAACACAGGCCATTTAATCTTTTCTGCTTTTTTAATTGAAGAGTTGATTGGTGGTACAAAGCTTGAAGATTGCAAGTAGAAGATGTTGCTCATGGTAGCTCAAAGCTGCATGTTTTCGTCTCACTCTCTTCAGCAGCTATGGTCAGAATAAAGCCTAAAAGTGGTGTTACAAAATGTAAATATTATGCCGCCAAAAAGAAGTCATTTATGCCTTAAAACTTCTTTATTAATTTTAAAATATTTTGATCAGCCAAATTTATATTTTGTTTTTCTTCTACTACAAATACCACACCACTTATAGGCTTATTTTATTCTGACGATAGCTTCTAAAGAGAGTGAGATGAAAACCTGCAGTTTCGAGCTACCATGTGCAACCTTTTCCTCGCTTTTTTAATTGTTGCATATTGAAAAACAAGAATAACTTGGTCAACATCATCTTTAATTATTGCCAGGACATCAAGCTGTTTGACCTAGGACCAAAAACCTTTCCCTAATAAAATTGAAAACTTTCTGACCGTCTGCACTAAGTTTGCTGTAAATTCTCTTCTAGTGAGCCTAGAAAGACCAGTGAAACATCAATGGAATCGGGAAGTAATACTCTTGCGCCATGTGAGAAATAAAAGTTCAAAAAAGCAACCGCTAGATAGAGATAGTAAGTTTTGCGGTTAGGGAAATTTTAAGATTGCGCAAAATAACCATGCCTTTGGCATATCGGGTTTGATCTGGTCAGAGAAAAGGTAAGGAAGTGTAATGAAGAGTAGTTTTTGCCTAGGATGCAGATATAATTCAGATATATGCATTGGAGAATGTAGAAACTTATTTAAAAATGTTTATTATACAGGTTAATGTGGGAGTGTTCAGAGCTGAAGGCAAATTTATAAATGTCTGAATATTGCAAGCTGGTGTAAATTAGTTAGCAAGAGAGGTAGGCGAGTGGTTAGCCTTTTTAGGCATGAAAGACCTGGCTTCAAATGGTTGTTTAAGCCTGATAGAGTTTTAGTCACGCAGAGCGAATCAAGATGTTTGAAGACTTCGACAGTGTTGTCTTCGTGCTTCTTCTGCTGTGTTGTTGATTTTAATTTGTTTAATAAATTTCCTATGTTGACTGTTGCGTTGTGTAATGGCATTGATGACTAATGCCATCACTGCTATTGTGTTCCCAAGTCTTTAAACTGTTTGGATCATTTCTTCACTATATAAAAAAGAACTAGGATAATTGCGAATCCCGTGGTAATTTATATCATTGTCCTATAGACCAACATTGTTTTCGAGATCCATTACGCCAAGGTTTTTTTTTTTTTTTCAGATGAAACTATCTCAAATTAATCAGTAGGTCTGCAGAAACTAACCATGTCAAATCTAAGTAAATTTATTTCAAATAAACGTGCTATTGAAAGATTTGTAGTATCCACAAATTTCCCCAACTGCGCAATTACGCATTAGGGATTTTTCCGTAAACCACGAAATCCTTGCTCTCAAGCACGATTTTTGTTGGTATGTTTAAAGTTGTTGGAGTTTTCAGCTGAAATTATTTTTTTGTAAAGTAGACGCAAGTATCTAGAAGTGATTACCACCAAAAATATATATATTCAGAATTAAAGAATGGGTGAAGAAAAATATTTCGTGTTTATGAAAAAAATTCGTGGTTGGGGAAATCACCTTATATATATCGTTAAAAAGTTTTTCAGACAAGAAATGTTGTGCCCACTTTAGGAATGGTTTAGGACATCAGACAAGGTGCTCCCTTGCAAATCATGCAAACCTAGTTTAACTCCTAGCTTTTAAGTTGATTGTTGATAAACAATGCTCACCAGAAGACATGGTGTACTGGTGTAGTCAATGAAAGGCAGCCAAGATAAAGAAACTAGCCATACTACACTCATGTCTGGTCCTTTAAGAAAACTATGTAGCGGACGTGGCAAGTCGTATGTTAAGACACCCACTCATATAGCCACTGGCACATCAACAACACCCTTGGGCATGATGGTGGCAAGGGGTGACCACTGACCTGGGTTTTTTTTTTCGCTGAGACTTTTCGGTCATTTGTCCGAAATGACTTGAAAAAATTCGGTCATTTTTTATTTATTTCGGTCATTTTTTCTGATGAAAATATTTCCTTTGAAGTAGCTGATACAAACGAAAATTTGCACTTCCTGACTAGCTACAACATTAAGTTTCGCTGAGAAACGTTGTCGTGTTTTATCTGAGAAAAGTTAGAACAGACAAACGTTACTTTCAGTCTTCGAAATTAACATATTTTTATTTTTGCAAAAACATTGTCAAGGCCAAACGGCAAAAGTTGAAATTGCCTCGGCAATTGCATGTGAACGTTTATTACGAAAAAATTGTACCAAAACATGTAAAGCGAAAAGCAAAATATATACTAGAGTAGTCTATCACGACCGCACTGTTTGATTTGTTGTGATGTAATAATACCAAAAACTAGCGATAAAGCGAGCAACGCGATACGCACGCTGTTAAGTAATAAACGTTAGCCTATATAACTGACGGGGGGAAAGTAAGTTAATTTTGGGTTATTCAATGTTCGAGGCAACACAAATCGATTTAATTTTCCCGGCGGGTTATATTGCGTAACAACAGTACCCAATAAGAAATTTACGTTTGTTTTACATGAATTCGACATCTAGTGGCGTTGAATTATCATAAAATAACGTTAATTGCTTAACCAGGTACCAGTAACAAATTAATAGCTCCCTGCGAAAAGATTGCCTCGATTTACGTTTACACTAACATAATTTCGGCACAATTGAGATACTGCGAGCAACACAAAGTCGCGAGGCGCGATAAGGAGTAGATGCTTAGACTAATTTGATGTCTACCATCGTTGAATCAATGCAAACAGGATAATATTTTTATGAAAGACTCAATTCTCTCAGCTGGGCACGTGTCTAAGCGCCGGCGAAGTAGGAAGTAACCCAAATAAAACATTCAGCAATAGTAAGAGTCTGGTGTAGTCCAAGAAAATTATTTTTTTTTGTAATCTTTCGGTCCTTACAAGCGCTCCTGTGGCCTCAGCATTTTTATTGCCAACGCTAATGCGCCATTCACGCATCTGCGTCGGCAATCACCTCGGCAAGTGCCGATTGCCCACGCTAATTTCGAAGGCTGACTTCTGTATTTGTGTTATCACATATAATAAGACATTGGATCAACGTTTAAACACTAAGTCTACGTCTTGTATTTCCGATTGACAAGAAATCGTACAGTGGCGCAAGAAGCTTCTTTGCAATCACTGAAATCGATTTGAGCGCGTACATATTTTTTCGGACATTTTGACCGAATTGACTATATTTTTTTCGGACATTTTGCTAAAAAATCGGTCAATGACCGATAAATGACCGAAAAAAAAAACCCAGCCACTGACCAGGACACACAGTCTTCAATACTCCACATTCTTATTTATTTTGAGTCCAAACGAAAATGTGAAAGACACCACAGCAAGGATAATGTCAAACGGAATGCTAAACAGAAAACGAGTAGATGTCGACCAATCCAACGTTGACATTAATCCATGACTGCTTCCAACTGGCCACTAAATGAGACCACCAACTAATAACACCAGAACTAAAGGTTGACAATCCAGAAAGCTAGAAGCAAGAATGAGTGACGTCAAAAAACATGGAGCTACAACTAGGCTACCTAACCCTGTTAACATCCAAATAGGATAAAAGCTGATTTGGTGACCTCAAAAGTTTTTCACCATCACTTCAACTAGTGGTAGCAATCCATATACACAGGTTTTGCTTACCTGCAAACATAAAATCTTGACTGGGGGCCGATGTAATCTTGATTATTTTGGCTAACTGCACTTCATATTTCTTTGAAATAATAGTTTTAAGAACCCAAATTACCAAAGTGTGATCGCTGAATCTCAAATCGCTGCTAAACCTCTCAGGTTCATCATATCATTGAGTGCAAGTGCTGGTAACCACTAACCCAGCGTTTCCCAACCTTTTTGGTGCAGTGGCCCTTTCACAACATTAGCCAAGTTGCGGTGACCCCAAGGATAAAATTAGTTGGGTTGATCCTCTTTCACTGCACTTTTGGAGCTAACTAATAGGCTACTAGGCTATATATTAAATTTGACTTCTAACTAATAAATAAACAACACAACAATTTGTTCAGTGAGAAAGCTGTGCTTGCTTCTTTTCAGCCAGATCTAAAATCCTTGGAGCAGTCTTTGCAAGAGCACAAGGCAGATCATCTTCTGCATCAAGTCTGCTCCTGTATTTAGATTTGTATGTATTGTATATGTCTGTGGTTGAAGAAAGTAACCTCTTTACCAAAATTGTAGTATTTAGATTTGATAACCAACAAGCTTGAAAAGCCTGTTTCACAAAGGTATGTTGTTAGAAAAGGAAGAATCAAGCGTAATGCGATCTCAGACAGAACGGGATATGACTGCAAACTTTTGATCCAAAATTTGGTAACTGACATTGAAGAAAAATGGCAGTGGCTATTTGACCGGCGCCGGTCTTTGAATTTGAAACACTATTTGACCGGTCATGACGTCACTATACAGTCACTTTTTTTCTTTTTCTTTTTCAAAGCAAAAGACGAGAAGCGCGTATATACGTTCTAAATAAGACAGTTTTATTCAACTCGATCCGTGGCACGTGCGATACTTTGCCGGCTCCTATTCTAGAGGGTATGAGTTCGATACTACCCTGAAGTGTTCTTTTTTTTTTACTAAATTTTAACCCGAAGTGCATTTTTGCAGTGGCGGCTGGTGAGGTGTGAAAGTGGTGGTGCTGCGGACGGGCGCACCCCGCCCGCGTCTTCGCCGAAGGCGAGTCAACCAGGGGGGTGTGGGGGGCCTCCTCCAGAAAATTTTGAAAAATGACACTTAATTTGGTGCATTCTGCGCGCATCTTCAGCTCTAAATTGTAATGAAAAGTTAAGATAAAGCTTTTGCGGTTTGAACATTTTCCTTTTGTTGGTTTCGTTGCTGTGTTTTATTTCCACGATATCGTTTCTTTTGTATTTAGACAAGGAAAAATAAATTGAATTTCTGCAGTCATTATTGTGACAGAAAGCGTTGCTAAATACTTTTGCAATGTATTGTTCTGCAAGTAATGTAGGTTGGGGAATCGTCAAACACAATTAATTAACCTTAATCGGTTCTAAAAAACAGTTAAAAAAGAACCAAATAACCAAACCCCAAATATGTAGACAAACACCTTTAAAAATGGGCAAATTTTTTTAATATAGCGATAAAATCACTAATATGGCAACCCTAGGCGCACTGTTCAAGACGGTAGCCACTTTAACAAGTCGAAATTCTGCCACTGAAATTGACTAGAATGCAACCGCCAACCAATCAGAACATGTTATAAGAGGCTGCCGTCCAATTGTGAACCTTCTAGCACTCATCCAGAGCGTTAATGCTTGTTTTGAACTTTATTTGGTAATTAAAGAAGAAAAAGAGCAATAGCAGTAGTGGGAATCGAACCCGCGTCAATGAAATGACTACTTTCTAGCCTTAACCCTAACCCTTAAGCCAACCAGCTGACAAAAAATCCATCACTTAATTTGCTTTCTATCATCTTCTTTTCGCCATTTTTTACGTCACTTAAACCGTAGCTTATGATTGGTTGGCGGTTTCATTCTAATCAATTTCAGTGGCAGAATTTCGACTTGTTAAAGTGGCTACCGTTCAAGACAGCGCCAAAACGACGAACCTTGGCATTGCCAGACCATAGACATCTTATTATAACTAGACCGCGCATCGTCACTTCTCTCGTTTACGATTTTTGAAGAAAGCAGGTTCAGACGTCAGCCATTATTAGTGTACCTATTCCGCGCGTTTGCCAATGCTTTTGTAGGGACCCGTAATGAATTTTCATTGTTTTGAATTCAATTCAATTTATTTTTCCTTGTCAGAATGCAAAACAAATGATATTGTGAAAAAGAAATACAGGAACAAAACCAACAAAAGGAAAAGGTGGCAAAACTATTATGGTTTAAGACGTGCATGAACGGATTTAATATTGCGGTATATGAATCGATAAATATACAGTAGTTAAGCACGGCCACCAAACCTGATACTTTAAAACAAGTAGAAGTAGATGAATTAATTAGTTAAGAATCAGTCGCCTCCTCGTTCCTGAAACAACTGGAGCGCCAATTCTTAAAGCAATGAGAACACGACTGAACACAACTTAACTTTCTACAAAATGTAATTCTCCTATAATATTTGCGTTTCTTAAAAAACTCAGTTGTTGTGAACAAATAATTGACAAAACAAATAGTTTTCTATGCAACAACACAACCGCAGCTTTTACCAGGATTCTGTTCAATAGAGATTGATGGCTTTCGATTTTCTCCGTTGTAGCAAAACGTTGCATTATGACGTAAATTCGTGTGATTTCATCAACAATAACTTTTAAAGAAATAGCTTCAGTTTCAAGTTGCTGTGAAATAACAACTAATAAATATCTCCGCAATTCACCTAGTATGACGAAATCTTTATATGATTTCACCTTTGCTGTTCTACAATCGCAAACATATTGTTAGAATTTGTTAATTTATGCTGCCAAAATGTGCGCAAAGATAACGTTATGTGCAAGGTGCCGCTTTGAACTGAGTTCACACACTTTACCTGTTCAACCCAGCTTCTTATCATTTAAAGATAGAAGTGGACTTTTTAAACCTTCTTTCAGTGTTGTATATATTTGTGAAGAAACTGAATTATGCATTAAACGGTTACTAACTACCACAGCTGGGAGATTACCTCTTCATCCAGGCATTGTGGAAGCTATTGCGGTAGCTGTGCTTGGAAATATAAACCATTCCAAGATATTTACTAATCTCACGGATCTTGTGTTTGAATGCACCGTTACCGATAATCACATTTTTACGCTAGTCAAAACTGTGTCCAAATGTTATTTAAAAATTAGGTTTTACCACATTGGTAAGGAAACCTGCAAGCAAATACAAGGCAAATTGGTTCGTAAAACGCTTAACAAAACAGTACTTTTCAAACACCAATAAACTACTTCCTTTCGACATCACATCAGTATTGGTGAATATTTAATTTGTTTTGATTTTGTTGAGCTATAGGCCTACGTTATAGCCGCTATAATATAGCGTATCATTTGCTTAGGTTTGATGTAATACACTGTTTGTTGCTGTTTTTACAATAGGCTAATCATCAGCTCAGCTGTAACGCCAAATTGAATACGGTAAGAGTTCTGCTGAACTGCTGGAAATGATGCATTCAGTGTATCGTATACGTGCTCTCGCATCGCAGTGTTTTTGCTTTATATTATAGACTGTATGTATAATTCTGTACAATTTAACACATGCTTTTATTCATTTCATAGATGAATAAAACCTCTATTACACCAAAGTTCTAAATTATAGTTAACAAGTTAGTTTTCTGCAGAAGCGCAACCAGCTCAGAAATGTTATCGTTAACAGCGCAGCTTTCACGCGAGTTTGAGACACTAACAATGGCCGCCGCCTTTTTTCAATTTCTTCAATCGAAATACGAGAAGCGCAGTCTAGTTATAATAAGATGTCTGTGTGCCAGACTGATAAACTACGTCATTGTCACGTGACTTCGAGTTGGTTTGTTTGCTTTTATGACGCTCGCGCTCAGGCGCATGGAAAATCACAGCGCCTCGCATAGCGAAGTCATAGCGGTCAAGCTTGAGTGGAAGTCATGTGACAACAAGGTAGTTTCCCTCTCTGAGAAGGCGTCAAGAAAGCGAAAAAGTTGGAAAGGTCTGCTAACTTCAACAAATTTAATTAAAAATCACGACGTGTTTTACGGGCAGAATGAGCCCAAAAAATTGGTGGAGCTGCAGCGCCACAGCACCATTACACGAGCCGCCACTGCATTTTTGTAGTCAATTTCAATTTGAGTTGCATTACATTTACATATATACCATTACCATTTTTTTAAAAGAAGCATTGTATATAACTAACTTGTTGAGAGCAAAAATGTAATGCTTTGTTCGGCAAACAGCCAAACACGGTCACATCAATCAATCAATCATTATATTTTTTGTCATTAACGCGTCCGGGATGAAAAAGATACTAACTAGAAAAATCGATATAGACCTACCAGCACGTTAATGAACGGGAAAAGGTGGCAAAACCTTGAAAGGTTTAAAATGTGCCTGAATGAAAAATTATGTAGTAGGCTATATATCAGTAGTTAGCACGGCCACAAACGGAAAATTACCCAGAGAAATTCTCAAATTCCAGCAAATTAAAAAAACTCTAACTTTATTACTCACATTTGAAAAGACATAAAAAATTGGGCTGTAGGCAACTCAAATTAAAAATTGACTACAAAAATGCACTTCGGGTCAAAATTTAATTAAAAAAAAAGAAAAAAGAACGCTTCTAGGTAGTATCGAACTCATTCCCTCTAGAACAGAAGGCTTGCCTAGGTTATCAACTGATGCAGAAATAATAGCCTAGCTCTCAACTTGCATCCTAGCTGCTCAATGTTTGAAAATTTAACTTTTTTCTCACAAATATCAACAAAAATCGCGACCTCAAGTCCAACTTTTGCTTAAAAAATGCATTATTTTTGCCCAGGGTGTTCTGGTTTGTCTAGTTACTAGACAAACCATGGTAAAATTGCGATTTTTACTAGACTCTAGTAAAATCGCGATGCACTTTGTGGTGAGCTGCCCATTGTTAAGAGTTAACTTTCTAAACTAATGAAATTCTAAACTTTTCAGAAGGCCTCAGTTGATTGTGCAAGAAATTAACTTGCAGTCAAGTTTGAAGCTTGCACGTTTGTATCTCGGTAACTGCTTAACAGCTTTGGCCTTTTTCTAAACTAAACCATTGTATTTTGCTACACCAGTCTTAAAGTTATTCTGAAGAGGATTCAACGTGCGACCACAGTCTCTATATTACTAGACTGTGATGCGACATCACGGTCAGCAATATTAGTCCGCCCCGATAGCTCAATTGGTTAGCGCGTCACTTCTGGAACGAAGAAGCTTCAAGATCAAGCGGCGCTGGTTCGACTCTCGGGGTGTGCGCTTGAGCAACGCCCGTTAAGCACTGCTCTCCATTCAGCGGCATCTAATGGATGGAATAGTTCCCCGGTAACAAGACTTCAACAATCGGAAACTTCACTCTGTCAATCTCGGTGACCGGACCTCGATTTTTTTTTCCCACGAGATTTCTGTCTCATTGATTCTAGTCACTCTAAACGTAAGATTTTCCAAAAGTGTTTTGAGAGATTGGTTGAATCAAATTGCGAAATAACTATTTGCCGATGAAATTCTGCAATGACAATAAAAAATAAGCTTTCCCTAACCCTAATTTTTTTGAAAAGCTCTTGTGCACCGCAAAAATTAATTTAAAGAAAAAAAAAGTTTGACTTTGACGGGGTCGAACCCTCGTTCTCACGATCACTAGGCAGAGGATGAAACCACTGAACCAACCGTGCCAACGAGAAAATTTTGCATTCACACGGTTTTAATACAAACTTTTACCAAAATATGTAAATGAGACAGAAATCTCGTGGGAAAAAAATTCGCAACCTGGCCTGCGTCAGTGATTCAAAGCCTCTACAAGTATGCGGAACTGCCAGGATTAAGCTCTGCAGGAAGCTTTCCCAGTCCGAGGATAAAGATTCAATCAATCAATCATAATATATAACTTAATAGCAATTCATCGCAGTTACAGCCCTCGAAATTAGCTTCCATCTACGACGGCAAAAACATTGCCGTCGCCAAATCAACAAACCTTGAATTGAGGCGGCAATTGCCTTATGCTTTAATCAAACGAAATTTCATGCACTTCATCGTGTCACACGGCGGTAGCCCAGAGTATTACGCAAGCTACTGTATTTTATGCGCTGACAATGCTCTTGTGAACTGTAAAAAGTTTGCAACCTTACAAATACTGCCTTAATTGTTACGCAAAAGTTACTCTTTCATCGAATAAATGGTTCTTTGGCAGTAAAGAAAAGTAATGCTTCCGATGATATGGCATCGCGTTCATGAAAGGGCAGTTTTGCGTCTTCAAGTATTTCAGTGACGACGCGACAACCTCATCCTCCAATGATTCCGACTCTGACTAGTTCTTTATCCAACAGACTTTGTGTTGCTCGCAGTATCCTAATTGTGCCGAAAATATGTGAGTGTATACGTAAATCGAGGCAATCTTCTCGCAGAGAGCTATTGATTTGTTACCGGTACCTGATTGAGCAATTAACGTTATTTCATGATAATTCAACGTCGCTAGATGTCGAATTAATGTAAAACAAACGTAAATTTCTTATTGGGCATTGTTGTTACGCATTATAACCCACCGGCAAAATTAAATCGATTTGTGCTGACTCGAACGTTGAACCAACTCAAAATTAACTTACTTCCCCCCCCCCCCCCGTGATTTATTTAACGTGAATCACCGTAACAGCGTGCGTATCGCGTTGTTCGCTTTATCGCTACTTTTGGTATTATTACATCACAACAAATCAAACAGTGCGGTCGTGATAGACTATTCGAATATTTTTTTTCTCTTCTCGTTTTACATGTTTTGGTACAATTTTTTCGGTACAAATAAATTGTTTTGGTACAAATAAACGTTCACAGCAATTGCCGAGGCAATTTCAACTTTTGCCGTTTGGCCTCATCAACGTTTTTGCGAAGTAAAAATATCCTAATTTCGAAAACTGCGTGAGTGCTCACAGCAAGTAAAATAGTCCGAGGTGAGGTCTTGGTGCGATGTTTCTGCTGAATAAACTCACGCTGCGAGTAAATCAAACAGGAGGAAATTTTGAACAATTTTTGTCCGAATTTAATGCTTATTTTGCGACGGCATTTTTATTGCCGTAGCAGAATGGCCATTATGACGTTTGCGGCGGCATTTACCACGGCAATTGCCGTGTGCCGCCGCTAATTTCGAGGACTGAGTTATGAAAAAGACTGGCAGGTGAATGTATCAACTTTAGTGGAGTTGCTCAACTTACCCCATCAACTTTTTGACGGATAAGTTGAGCAATAAGCATGGCAATAAGTTATGCATATACAGGGGCGCCGGAACGTTTTTTTATTGGGAGGGCAGGATTATGAAAAAAGGGCACTTTTCTTGCTGAAAGGACAATTTTCTTTTAAAGTTTTAAGATAAGATATACCGGTAGCAATAATGCTCATCCATCAGCTCATCATCGAGTAATGATACAAGTGTCTGGTATAGGCTACAAAGAACAATGACACGGAGGGCATCATGCTATGTGTTCCCGACAATTTTGTTCACCAAATCAAACGTCATATAAAAACCGTTATGGTCTACTTAACCTAGCTGACATCTTACGTCATGGAAATTGCTAGAAAATGTCCAAATATTGCACCATCGGTCGTAAGACCTGATGAAATATTGCATTAGCCGCTTGAACACCTGTTTGAATGACTTCATAATTGTCTTTCATTATTGCGTCACAGTTACTGTCTACGTGCATTTGAGATATCGCAAATTATTCTAGTCATTCGTAAAATTGTTTGTTGGAAGTCAGTCGCAAGTTTAACTGTTTGCTTGGTGCTTGCTAGCTGGACAAATTTTCCGTCTTTTATCCAAGTAATCTGTTCTGTAGTGACAGTTTTAGAGGCGTACGGTGTTGCGTTCCATTTTCGATAGCCGCGGGCTAATTTTACAGGAACACACTTTTTGAATAGACGTTTCGAGGAGTGTTTCTTTTTCGGTCATTACATGCAGACGAACGGATCCGGGAACTTTATGTTACAATTTTCCCACGAAGAGATTATGGTTTACCGCTGTGACCACTATGTTATGATGATGTAGGCTATAATTAGGCTACCTACTGTGATACAGCATGTTGTGTCGTAGGCTAAATATTATTTTGAGGCAGAAATGAAAGATTATAATTAGGCTAAAAGCTAATAGCTGAAATGGTTATATCGTATTGCAAAATGTGCAGTAGCTTACTGCTTACATGGCATTAAAAGGGCACCATTGCCCCCCATCCACAGAATTATTGAGAGCAGGAGGGCATCTGCCCCCCCTGCGCCTTGAGCAACGCACGTTAAGGACTGCTCTACATTCATATGTATTGATATCACTGTTCTAACCATAGAGAGCACAGAGAATAATTATATTGATTGATAGATTGCTCCACCAGTCACACGCAACCACACCCATACGTGCTACACACCAATAATGGACTCAACAGAAAAGTTTGAAGATTGGATTTCATCATTGAGCTATCAAAGATAATCAAACTACTGTGTATCATATGAGTGAAAACCTTTTTTTGGAACTCCCTCTCTGATTTGCCGTTTTCGCTACCTTTACAAAAAAATTTGGCTTTCAAAATTGGGTAGGCCAAAGCCACGCCCACCCAGAAAATAAAGTAGGTGGGCCCAGGCCTGTTAATTTTATAATCGCCTCGAGTATTATGTCAAGCTTCAGCCAGGGCCAGACCAAGCGATGCTTGTTATTTCAAAAAAAACTCTGAAACGTCAATCGCGTCTTCGTGTTGATAGAATTATTACGTTACTTTTACAGACATAAAGCTTGTGTTTACTTAAATTCATATATCTCTTTCCACGGAGTTGGTAGTCTATCGAATTGTATAAAAAACAATTCCATATTTCAGCAATTCTTTATTCTTTCCGAAAAACAATTTCAAATAATTGCTGCCAGTTTTTAGACAAAAGACTTGGCTTGCAAACACCTGACTCATGAAACGGCACCAGAGTATCTGTAGTCTGTTGTTTTTAGGAAAGCTATTTGTAGTCTGTTGTTTTAGAAACGCTATTTTTAACTTTTATTGCTGTAAAAAACAATTTTATGTCATCTTGTGGGCTGAAAATTAATCGGTGTTTTAAATCATCCATCTAAACGTTGGCATAGCATGGCCAACGTTAATTCAACGTCACTCTAAATGTCGTTTGTCTGTATCCCCATAAACATTGGTCGTGAAAAACATGTGAATCTCTGAGGAAACTCGTGTAATACACGTGTATTTCTTGTGTTTTTACGAGCCAATGTTTATGGGGATGTGACTATAAATACTGGCTAAGCGCATTATTTCTTTGAAGCTTTCGCAGCATCTTGAAAAATGTTGTATCAATGTTAGTGAACGATTGTTACCGCTTGCTTGCTTCAACTCGTGGTCTTAAAATAACGCACCCTTTCTGTGTTTTGCTGCACTCAGCATAATAGCTAGCAAAGCAAACTTTGTTTACTTGTGAAAGGCATAGACAAGCAATTCTCTTGAGTTTTGTATTAGCTGCATTTTGTAAAGCGAGCTGTTCAATTTTAGTTCTTCAACATCAATTGAGAAACGTTTTGTAAAATATTTCTTGACCATTTACTAATTGTAAATTTTGTATTCTATTTGAATAAGATGCACTAGTAGAATCAATTGCTGTATGACTGTTAGACTTTATTATCATTCGGATTATTATTTGTACGGATTATCACTTCAAGCCCTGCTGCTGCTGCATCGGTGAGTCGACTAAATTGTCCCACCAGCTCTATTTAGGATTGAAGTATCCCATATCTGCGCACTACGTTTGTTAAACAAACTTGCGGCCTGCAACTTGTGATCTTGCAACCTTTCTGCCATAATAAACTAACAGAACTCAAGACCGTGTTTAGATTTTATCTACTTGGCTTATTTCTCTGTCTGTTGTAGGTCCTAAAACCGTAGGCTACTAACTAAGCAACGCATATAATAATCCGATCCACTGTTTGGCGCCAGTGAGAAAGATATTCTTTAACGTAGAATTCGCGTCAAAATTCTACACAGGCCTACGTGGTTCCTACATCCCTACTTGTTTGTAAATAGTTGCAAACATTCGGTTGTTTAAACTGTTGTTTGTCATTGTGGTTCGAAGCCACGTTTTTACTTGCCTCACGGCGCTAAAACTGCGTTCATCATTGACCGAGGGTCCGAGACGAACGCGATTGTTCGATAAATGCACTGTTATAAACTACATAACAAAACCTTATTGTAAGGTTTAACAAACTAAGAATGCGAAGAAACTATAAGAAACAAATCAATAGTTAATACAACTCTAAATGTACTGTTCTAAACACAAGAGCCACTACCTCAAACATCCGCTACCTTACACCAACTATGCATTGTGAAATGAAAGAACTTTAAGAACAGAAACAAGTATTTGCAGTGCGCCGCCGCCTTGAGGTGAATGCGGGCACCAAACTAAAACGTCATACGTAACAACAAAAGAGATTTCACAACATTCTTCCCCCCTTGTTATGAATTAACATAGTATCGGTTCATAGAATAGTTCTTAATGCGACAATGTTTTTCTATGAACTTTGAAACCAATCGGGTTTGCGTCGTTCTCTGCTGGAGCGGCGCAGTTCCACCATACTGTCTGGGGTTGAACACTTTTTAGGAGATTGAAGTTCTAAGTTACTGTTTTTATCTGGTGAGGATGATTGTATAGGTGAGTTGTCGAAATGTTCGCTGTCAACCACGACCTCCTCCGATACGTCTTCAGGAGCAACACAGTTTTCATACAGTTTCTGTTCATTTCCAGCAGCAGCAGGAGCAATGTCTCTTAGAGAAACTGTGGCTTCTCTGCCTGTTTGAAATCGAACTTGAGCGTAGTTAGGCGTTGCATGGATCAACTCGACTTCTTCAACTATGGGGTCATTTTTGCTGGACCTCACATGACGTCGCAACAAAACTGGGCCGGGTTGACTGAGCCACGTGGGGAAAGCCGTACCAGTGGACGATCGGCGTTGAAAGTTGAACATGCGCTCGTGAGGTGTACGATTTGTGGATGTACATAATAATGAACGTACAGAATGAAGAGCGTCTGGGAGAATTTGATGCCAATGTTTTATGGAGAGTTCTCGAGATTTCAATGCGAGTTTTACTGCATTCCATATGATACCGTTGTATCTCTCGCACTGACCGTTGCCACGAGGGTTGTATATTGACGTGTTGCTAGTTGAAACTCCTCGATCGTTCAGATATTTTACTAAATCTGCAGATAGAAAAGTTTTGCCTTGGTCCGAATGGATATAGGATGGTAAACCAAAGATAGTGAACAATTGATTTAAACACTGAATTACAGTTCTAGCTTCCATGTTAGGACATGCAAAGGCAAAGGGAAACCGAGAAAATTCGTCAACGACTGTCAGCATATAGTTGTTTTTAGAGCACGACGGCAGAGGTCCTTTAAAGTCGATATTTAGCCGTTCAAACGGCTGTGTTGCTTTTATCATGTGTGCTTGCATGGGTTTATAAAACTTAGGTTTAAGCTCGGCGCAGACGCGGCAGTTAGCGATTGTTTGTCGTATTTCCGACAAAGAAAACGGCAAGTTTTTAGTTTTCACAAAGTGATTGAGCCGAGTCACTCCTGGGTGACAAAGAGACGCATGTATTTCACTCAGTGCTCCACCAGTTAAGCTTGCGCAATAAGCTCTAGAAAGAGTGTCCGCAGCAGCATTATACTTTCCCGCACGGTAAATTATGTCGTAATCGTACTCAGCAAGTTCCATGCGCCATCTCAAGACTTTGCTATTCTTGATCTTGCTATGCTTTTTGTTGTCGTACATAAAGGCTACAGATTTTTGATCTGTAATTAAGTTAAAATGGCGGCCCTGCAGAAAATGACTCCAGTGTCTGATGGCGTCTATAATGGCGGTTGCCTCCTTTTCCACACTGGAATGCCGAATTTCACTACGATTCAAGGTTCGTGAATAAAATGCAACAGGTCGTTTGTCTTGATTTAACGTTGCTGAAATCGCTATATCCGACGCATCCGTCTCGATAGTAAAAGGTGCATTTTCGTCTATAACCGCCAACGTGACCTTTGCCAACTTTTCTTTGAGAAGCATAAATGCTTGCACAGCAGTTGAAGACAACGGGAATATTTTAGTGTCTACAAGAGGTTTTATAGTATCAGAAAATTGAGGTACCCACTGTGCATAATATGCGAACATACCCATTGCTCTTTTCAAAGACTTGGTGTTGTGGGGAGCTGGAAGTTCAAGGAGTGGCTTCACTCTGTCCGGATCAGGTTGTAAAGTTCCTTTTGAAATGCGGTATCCTAAAAGGTCTATAGTATCTGTGGAATACGAGCATTTATTTTCATTAAAAGTAACATTGTGTTGTTTTGCTACATCGAGGAACTTTTGTAAGTTTCTGTCGTGCTCTTCTTGCGTTTTTCCTCCCACCGTAACATTGTCGAGGTACGCAAACGTTCCTTTGCAATCGTTCTTTGTAATAATGTCATTGATGATTCGCTGAAAGCAAGGGACTGCATTTTTCAAACCGAAAGGCATTCTTGTAAATTGGAAGAGTTGACCGTCTGCTTCAAAAGCAGTATAATCCCTATCGGCTGCTGGCAAATCTATTTGGTGATATGCGCTTTTCAAGTCCAACGTTGAATAGATGTCATACTGTGAAACTTGATTTATGATATCCTGCATCCGAGGTAAAGGGTATCCGTCTAACTGAGTAAATTTGTTAATCGTTTGGCTATAGTCAACACATAATCGTTTCTTTTGGTTTGGATTGTTTGCTATACCACGATTTGGGCTCTCCATGAAGAAAAACTTGGCTCTATAATTCCTTCTTCCAGGAGGCGTGTAATTTCTTGTTTAATGAAAGCACGGTCGGAGGTGGAATATCTTCTTGACTTTGTGATTACTGGATGGCAATCAGAAGACAAATGTTCAAATAGCATCGGCTGTGACAAGGTTTTCAGTGGTTGCAAGGCCCCAAGATCTAGGGCTGGTTCAACGCCTCCAAAATGGATGTTGACGCTTGCATGCTGTTGCATGAAATCCTGACCCAACACAACATCTGTCAACAGTCCTGGTAGTACGGACAATAACACGCCTTCGTATGTTCTTCCTACTAACTCGATTGAAGAACTACATGTTCCCAGGCTATTAGAAGTGAAACCTTTTACAGCAAGACCAACACAATTCGATTGTTCAAAAATCTTTAGTTTTAACCGCTTTGCAATGTTTTCACTTACATGACTGTTGGTGGATCCAGTATCCAAAAGAGCATTGACAGGTGTACCATTTAGCTTGATGCGAAGTATAGTTTTGTTGTCAAGTTTGAGACCGGAAGAAATTCCCATGACTTTAGAACCTAGCAATGCTGCTGAAGTACTTTCGGTGTCAGGGATCTTAGAGCGACACATTTTTGCAAAGTGCCCTTTTTTGGCGCATTTAAAGCACGTAACATCTTTGGCAGGACAGTTTCGGCGCGCATGCTTCTTGTTTCCGCAGAAAAAGCACTTCATGACGGCCACTGCTGTTGCAATGTCGCTACCAATACTCATCTCGCTGTTATTAGTTGTAGACTTTCCAGTTGCGGTAGAACGAGCATGAGGATTGCTTACAATTGATGCTGCTGATTGAAGACTACTGTCGATTTGCTCGGCGTTCTTACGAGCACTTTCTAAGGCTCGCGCCTTGTCAAACAAATGTTGCAGCTCCAGGTTTTCGCCCTCGAGTAGTCTTTGACGAATCGAAGTCGAGTATATTCCCGCGATGAAAGCATCTCGTATCGCTGCCTGTCTATACTGAATTGCTGTGACTGCCTGAAAGTTGCAGTCATTGCTCAGACGTCTTAAATGTTGCATGAACTCTTCCAACGATTGTCCTATCTGTTGTTTGCAGGTTGCAAGCGAATACCGAGCAAACACTTCGTTCGACGGCTTGACATAGGTATTCCGTAGCAGTGCGATAGCGTCAGTATAACTTTCAGCTTCACTGATAATTTCAAATACGGAAGCATCAACATGGTTGATTAGTACGCTTAGTTTATCTTCTTCAGATATTTCGCCAAGGCTGCGTATGTAGCTAGTGAATGTCCGGTTCCAGTGGTGCCACTTCTTTCGAGACTCTACTAGATCAGGATCTGCGTCGAACTTTTCAGGTCTAAGACACTTGTCCATTACTTTTGAATATTTAGTTTGTTAAAATGTTATAAACTACATAACAAAACCTTATTGTAAGGTTTAACAAACTAAGAATGCGAAGAAACTATAAGAAACAAATCAATAGTTAATACAACTCTAAATGTACTGTTCTAAACACAAGAGCCACTACCTCAAACATCCGCTACCTTACACCAACTATGCATTGTGAAATGAAAGAACTTTAAGAACAGAAACAAGTATTTGCAGTGCGCCGCCGCCTTGAGGTGAATGCGGGCACCAAACTAAAACGTCATACGTAACAACAAAAGAGATTTCACAACATGCACAAAAATTTGTGTATTTCCGAAAGACACTGTGCTGCTTTATTGCTTGTTTAGAACTTCGCATATCGCAGACTGTAACAAATTGAACGATTAGGCCTATAGCGCCACCTACCATCTATATATATGTGCGGTTACCATCATTATGACGAAATATACATTCTCACGAGTTACTGATGTATGCGCAAGACGCTAGTTTGATGAAGCTATAATTCAGTACAGGGTGACCAATTTGGCTTTTTTGAAGCCAGATTTTGAGAATCTGGCTGTTTTTCAACACCCTTGGCTTATTTTTTTTAAATAAAAAAAAGCCAAAAAAATTAGGCTTTTTCTGGGTTTTTTTCACGTTTCATCGATTTTTTGTCAACTTAATAAAAAGCCAACATAATTTTGGCTTTTTTTGGCTTAATTTTATCTTTCCCGTTTTTTTTAGAAAAAAAATTCAGTCAGCGTCAATCGGAGCAGTAATTTCTAACTTATATTTGGTTGTAGTGTCCGACCGAATGTCGTTTTGAAGCCGCAACGAGAAAATTTTCTAGTTGCTTGTCTTTTCATTTACTATGTTTCTGCGTTGTTGCTGAAGTCAAAGTTCGGTGGGACACTATTTGGTTGTGCAATTTTTATATGTGTATGTTTAATGAATACTAATTGGCTTTTTCTTGGCTGTTTCAGTTATTTTATACTGGCTTTTTCAGCTATTTTTTTCTGGCTTTTTTTGTGACTTGGTCTGGCTTTTTTTGGTGAAGACAGGTCGGCAACCCTGATTCAATATAAGAATCAATATATCTTGAGATCAAGACGTTACATGGTGTCAGAATTTACTTGAACCTAGGTATTGAAAGAATTATTATCAATAATCGTTTTTTTAGTCTTAAAGCATGGCAGATTTTAAGCAGCCTGCCCCGATGAACTTCAACAGTTCAAGCATAGCAGAAGCATGGAAAAGATGGGAGATGTCTATCCGAACCTACGATGTAGTCGCTGAGATCAGCAACAAGCCAGCAGAGACTCAAGTCGCAATCTTGCTACACTGTGCTGGGACTGCAGCACAAGAAATCTTTAGCAATTTCGTCTTTCCAGACAATGATGATAGCAAAGACAATTACGACCATGTACTGAGAAAATTTCGGTTATATTGTGAACCAAAAAAGAACGAAATTTTTTCCACGTACAAGTTTTGGCATAAAAATCAACTTGATGGTGAGTCTTTCGATTGTTGGATTAATGATCTAAGAACACTTGCAAATGACTGTGCATTTCATTATCAAGCTGTTAAAGAGAGAAATCTTCGTGATTAAATTGTCTGTGGTATTTCAAACCAGAGTATTAGAGAAAAGCTGATGCAAACCTCAGACCAGGGTTGTCAGATTAGTTGTAGCCTTCCCTTCCAGATTGCATGTCAGTTTGATTCTAAATTATTCTAAATTTATTCTAGACATTTCATTTTAAGTCTAAAACAAAATACCATTAAATACGCAGTGTATGTTGTAAATATGATATAACTTACAATAAGTAGTGGTGAGAATCTTCATGTTGAAATGAAAATATCCCTACGATAAGATGATGCCAGCACATTTTTTATCAAGTTTTGTAGCCTTTGTTCACCCCAATTTTATATCTGTGCCTGCGTGCTTGTTGAAAAAGTTTGTCAAATGGTCGGCAGTGTAAACGATGTATGCTAACAAATGAACACAGCAAGTGAAATAGCAACTGTTTTTTTCTTTATATCATTAGAATTCTTGAAAAATGTACGTAGGGTTGCCTCCTGCTGAGAAGCCTTGCCCAGTTTTTGCCTGTTTGTGTAAGAGCTACCTTTGATAAGTTAATCGCTGTACATCTGCTAAAAAATATCATACCGTACATACAAATATTAGCCTACCCTAAAAGTGTTTCCAGAATCCAGAAAGCACTTTAATTCATTATTTGAGTGTAATTTTGCAAAAATTTTCCAGGGGGCATGCCCTCGGACCCCCTAGAATACGCGGGTCTTCGAAACGTTCTTATCCCCCATGAGTTTTATTGCTTCCCTTCAATCCCTTGCTCAACCCACCAGGATACGCCACTGCGTAGAGCCATATTCTTCCTACAATAAACTTCACATACGCTTGGATTTTTGAACTTCTTATCTAACTTCTTCGATGCAACAAAATATGAAAATCAATAAATACCGTACCAGTACTTAACAATAACTACGGTACTGTATTCTGTAACAACCTAAAAACATATATATATAACAGATTAAAAGTAAACTTAACATACATGAAAATATAACCCAGTGTTAAGTGTGCGGAAAGTCCTGTCAGCTAACTAGGTTGCGTCACACTTCTCACAGACAGGCTTTCGCGCCAGAGAGCGTGCAATTCAGCAACAAAGTTTCAAAGAAAGAGACGGAACTAGGGCAGAAAGTTACGCGCACACGTTGCAGCTACTAAATGCAATGAAAAAAAGACAATTACCGAAACAATCTAGACTTGTCTAAATAATCCCAATTTGCTTCTAAAAATTATTCCAGATTCCAGACATTTTTTTTCTCTACTAGACAGTTCGTTTTGATTCCAGATCTGGAATCAATTATTCCAATCTGACAACCCTGCCTCAGACTTAACGCTGGCAAAAGCCATTGATTTATGCCACGCCTATGACGCAACAAGAAGTCATTTGTTGGTCATGAATAACACACAACCACCCACAACACATCGACAGCATTAATAGTAAACGCCAGCCAACCATGACGAACCGTGCAGCCTCTGCGATGCAATCCGTTTTAAAGCCAAGAGACAGTTGTAGATACTGTGGTAAAGTCCACGCACCTAGACAATGCTCTGCCTATGGTAAAACATGTCTCAACTGTGGTGTGCGTAATCATTTTAAATCGGTTTGTCGAAAGCCACCTACGAAGCCGATGCACGACATCAAAGCCGAAGAATCAAAACCAACGTTTCTACAAGTTTCTATCATTGATGAACAAGAAAGCAGCACGAAAATGCGAACTCGCCTGCTTATTGGTGATCCTTATGGTCACAAATATTCTGTATTGTGTAAGCTTGACACTGGTGCAGCTGCAAATGTTATTCCTTACAATTTTTTTGCACAAATGTCCGGTCTTGAATTGCAGACATTGATACGGTATAAACCACTCGAAGCAAACAAGTTTTATTTTGCATTTCCACGAAGAAACACAAGCATCTGAAAGTGTACATCTAACATTTTGCTGCGTTTTGGTTTCAATAGGTCTTTGCCCATTGAAAACATTCTTTCAACTGCAGCGCTGGAAGGTATTGGCGTGTTGTAGCGAAAAAAAGACATTAAAAAGTATACGGTGATGCTATACGCTAAAAAAACGCGAAAACTTTACGGCGTAGCCTCAAGCGACAACTATTCAAAAAAAATGTGGCCGTAAGCGTTAGCGTAAACAAAAAGTCTACGCCGCAAGTCTACGGCCTACGTACATCTCTGCAAAAAACATAGCTACACACTAACACTTGCACTCTTGTACAATGTACATAGTAGAAATTTGTTCGGAAATTTTAAATCTAGTACGGAGACCCTATAACTTGAGAAAAATTACCGTAAATTACTTACAAAGTATGATAATTTTTTAAGGTTAGAAGCACTGCGGGAGACAGCAATCGACATCTTGAGCAAATGCAACTGTTTCTGCCAAGGATTACAACTGAACATTGGAGACTTTAATGACATCATGAAACAGTATCATTAGTATCAATAGAAACTACTGCGTAAATGAAGCACCAAAATTTGACATCAAGCTTGCACAGCTGTGCAAACAACTTACATATAAACGGGTGGTATGTCTATTGTCTATCTGTAAATTGCTCCACGGAAATCTTAATTGAACAGCACAAAAAGTGATTGAGAACTTCCTTATTACTGCCCAGCCAGCAAATCATTTCTTTTTGACAGTTAATATCCACAGACGTTGAATCTAGACGAGCGTCTGCAGACGTTGACTTATCAGTGTAAAAAAGAAATGCCCATATGGCTAACTCAGACAGCAAAATCTGTCATTTTTACATTGATCCAACCTCTGCAGACGTTGAATCAATGTACAAAAATTACGGATTTTGTTGTCTGGAAAGTCATATGTAGTTCCAAAGGATAAATTGGTATTGATAAGTATGATGGCACAAACCTAATTCCGACTAAAGGTATCTAACAGCAAGATAAAAAAAAAACAAACAATAAAATGTAAAATATTAAAATAATTTCTATAACAACATTTTCATTTTATATTCCCTTTCTCGCTGTCGTTGACAAGGAAATAAGACAACGCGATTTGGATATAGAAATGTATGCTTGAGTAATTCTTAAAATATCTATGTAAGTTGAACAATAACGCTATAGTGTACATTCCATCGATGGCTATAAATGAACCTTGGCCGAAAATTTATTACTTTAATTTGCTCAACTTACAAGCAGAATCCACTGAGACAATACACTACCGTGCTTCTCAACTGCAGGGTAAACCGTCATTTCAAAGATCAAGCAATCTCCTAGTTTTTGAACAACAAACCAGAAAGGTAGGCTATAAAAAGCTTCTGACATGAAAGGGTGAAATCTATGAAAAGCTTAAAGAAACCACTGCACAAATATTTTCATGGCAGCCATTGCAATGTGTTCTGTTTCCGTTATTTCACTTGCTTTATTGCAGATCGTTACTGGCATCCACTTGATGTTTGCAGGGTTCAAGTTGTTACAACTCATCATGATTGGTTAAAAGATTTCCGTAATCAGTGACATCACTAGACACCCACAACTCCTTGTTGTCAAGAATTTCCTGCAGAGTCAGTTTTGAGTCACCATCAGTGTCACATTCACTGATGATATGGTCAGCTTCTTCGGTTGATTCATACTGGTTATCGGAAGCTAACCAATTGACCATCTCATCGCCTATCAATAAACCATCTTTGTCAACGTCTAACTCTTCTTTAAACTTGTCGGTTTCTGTCACTATCCAATCAGGATCACTACCATCCTCAGAGGTTTTTCGATATTCTCCAAGAAATTCTTCTAAATTGATTCCCCCATCTCCATCTAAATCAGCTT
Source organism: Aplidium turbinatum (assembly GCF_918807975.1). NCBI lineage: Eukaryota > Metazoa > Chordata > Ascidiacea > Aplousobranchia > Polyclinidae > Aplidium > Aplidium turbinatum. The sequence goes on along the minus strand of NC_137477.1, from coordinate 16,338,880 downwards.
TTTCAAGCATGTCAGCTAGCCATACAGTTTTTGTTTGCTCAGTGAATCGGGGGTGTTTGAAAGCAATGAATTCAGACTGCGTTAATTTTCCATCACCATCTTCATCAGCAGCAGTAAAAAGCTTCTTCTCGGTGTCGTAAGATTGAATGAAGCTTCTCCACTCCTCTGTGTCTGGAGGATGTTTGTATTCATCTGAGTCTTCCGTGAAATCTTCACCAAATGAGTTGTCAGAATATTCTTTCCAGCTGACTTTACCATCATCATCATTATCATATGTTGGAAATTCCTGTCTAGTTTCTTCCGTTTCAAATTGGTTAAATGCTTTCAAAGTCCAAACTTCTAATTCCTTTCGACTGACAAACCTAAAAACAAAATTTTGTGATGCTTTATCTATGAGAAAATTAAATATGGACATAGTACATTGAAACCCATAGATTTCACATCAACCACCACTTTCTTCTTATTACTTTTGGATTTATAAAGAGTTTAGATGGTGATGAGATATCTTTTGATAGGACTTGAATTCAATAATTTGTTATATTTCATCAAAATTTATTCTGTATCCTAAATTCATGTGGAAAAGGATTTAAACTTTCAACTATTGTACCTTTCAAGTCTCATCAGTTCCAAAGTTTTTTTTAATTATTGTTAGACCTGATACATAGCTGAAAAATCTATGTACGATTTGTACATTATCGTAAGATCTTAGCTTGTTTTTTAAATCTGCCAGAATGGTAATCAAGTTCTTAGCCACAACTTTCAACACAAGCTGAGAAGCAAAATATATCATTTGAAAAGTTGGGATTAATCAGTACAATCTACTAACAATGTAAAAATTGCCACAAACACGATTTCAAAATAAAAGACATGTACATTGTATAAACAGCTAAATTTCAAACCCCACTAAAGATTAAAAACTTGAGTTAAACAAGGAACTCTATTTTGACATAAAAAAAAGCAGATAGACAAGCCTTAAAGCAGCCGGCGGCCATGGCCGCTAAGGAGTGCTTGAATGACCGCCGGTGCTATCTTCTCCGTCGGCCAAGTTTGGCAGCCGGTTTCTTCTAGCCAATTATTTAATTTCGCATTAGAATGATCATGGATTAAATGTCGAAAATATGTAGTATCAAAGAGTGACGCAGAATTAGGCCAGCGCATCATAGTCACTACTGTTGTATTGAATATATCCAGCTGCGATCACCAGCGCTGTAAGTCTTGTTTGCAATTTCCGATGTTTATTTTAACGAAGTGTTAATCCGAAGTGCTAATTTACATCAGCTGGCAATATTGTCGTTTTTATATCGATTCAATGTTGTCGGACATTGAATCGTTGTTAAAAAGGAGAACTAGGTTAGTTGACATCCGTGGGTAAAACACATGTCTTCATAGTTGAGAACACTGTGGGTTAGTGACTTCACACCCTCAATGGTGACATCATAACGGAATAAATGGTCAGGTTTTATGAAAGGCGGTATGCAGTTGAAACAATTTACTGAGCTGCGAGCAGTTAAATCAATTTAGGGTCGTTAGATGGTCCCGCAGTACCGGATTACAATCCCGATAAAGCATTGCGTGGTACAACGATTCTATTGCACGACGTCGCCCAGACTTGAACAACGCTAAGTGATCATTTTAACATTGTTGCAAGTTTAATGCTATTTACTTGTGCTATCGTTATTGTATTTTGGCCTCCAAGCACGCAGATTTGGCCGCCGAGAAGGAGCTCTCGCTAGGCCACGATGGCTGCCGGAAAAAAACACGAGTTTTAAGGCCTGGATAGACCTAAGCTGCAGACATACAACTTCACATGTAGGACTCTCACACTTACCCATCGTGATTTGTATCAATTTTTTCTACAACCAGTGATTCCAATTTTTCCCTTTGTTCCTCTGGTGAAAGATCTGCTGCAGGTTTAGGATGGTCTTCATCGGCCAGTAACACTTCACGATCAAGTTCAGCATGATGTCGATCAGAAGAAATAACCTCAGCTACAGGTTCAATTGCAGCAACAAAGGTCAAGTCAAAGACTACTGCCACAATGAAACATGATCTATAACTCAAACAGAACATATCTACTTTCAAGCTTTCACTATTTCTAAAAAAAATAATTGTGATGAGCAGTAAGTGATAGTGGCGTGCAACCAGCAAAAATTTATCCAGTACTCACACTGCACCAATACAGAACACAAAAAATGTTCTTTGTTATTCATTGTTAAAATTAAAACCATTTGCATTAGCAAAAGTCCCTCAGTTTATAACTTAGCTATGCAGTTTGCAGTTTTATACCAAGGTTAAGTACTATTAAAACATCATATCAACTTGATTTGGTAAATTAACTGTGCAAAGTGAATGAAAAACTAATAGAACAGGCAAAAAATCAGTGAATGTAGAATTTAGAAAACGAAAACAGTGCTTTACAACTTTGTCAATTTATGCTTTATATCATATTCACTTAAATTTGAATTCACATTCAGGCATCGCTAAAAGGTTATGGCCCATCTTCACTTGGAGAAAAGGTTTTTCACGAGAGCAGCGATTTTTAGAGCCACTACCTATTACCTAATCTAATATGGTGGTAGGTTCGGCTGACATGAGGTGTAAGTGATTTGTGAGCATGTTGAAGCAACCAGTATCATGCCAAACATGTTTTCCTTCGTAACAAGTAAACCATTTTAACCCATATGTCATTTTCTAAAGACTTTGTATATATTTTTCCATCTAAGCTGCTTTAAATAGAACAAGATTAACAGAAAATAAAACCGTTCACATTTGCCCATTGACAGACAGAGATGAACTTTGAACAAACACGAGAAAGAATAAAAATTCGAACATAGGCTACACCATTTAGATGACAGCTAAACTGTGATAATCCGTAACCTCTTATTATTTCGTTATTCTGTAATGCTTAAGTTCATTTTTATTATAGACCTACACAAACACCTTAGCTGATAACTTAAAATTATATAAGTTATAATTCGAGTAATAATTGTGTGGAAATAGTTTAATGGAGTTAGATAGTCAAATAAGTAAGAATATTCATCACGCAGACAAAATTTCATTAGACAGCCAATTAACATTGATCAACCATATTTACCTATAACCACACTGTCACTGAAGTCAGAAAGAATCTTGAAAGCAGTGCAACTTTTTTTATATAATTTATAGCCTTTTACAGCTACGGCCTATAGGCATGGCCTTAAGCAGTTCTGGTGACATCTATGTTGCAAGGTTGTTTTTATGCAAAAAGTATATAGTATGGTAGTGAGATCAATTCGCTTTATTTCATCTTGGAGCGGGTATACAAGTCCCCCCCCCACCACCCTTGGCAACTCATGACAAAGAGGAATTGACCAAAACATGTGAATTGAAGTGTGTGAACAGTAAAGCAAAGGTAAAGTAGTTTCACCCTGTATGTTTGGTTGAGTCCTGTCTTTGTCATGAGTTGCCAAGGGTGGTGGGGGGGGGGACTTGTATACCAGCTCCCTCATCTTCTCCAAAATTTCTTTAACCATGCAAAGCTAGATCCCAGTCATTGATACAGCGCCATTTGTGTAGGCCTACACATCTACACATCAATTCTTTCTTTTTTGATTGTTTTTTTTTAAACTTCAATCAAATATTTTAAAATGTTTGGTGGCAATCTTTAAAGAGTTTAACAGCCCACTAGTTAAGAAGCACTGGCCTACCTGAGATAGAAGGCAGGTATATTAGCAAAAAGTTTGCTATTAGACTTACATTGTAGCCTAAATAGAAGCTCAAAAAGCTGACTAACAAATTTTAGACTTTTCTGAAAAATCACACACTATTGCCATCTATTTGCCATGTAAGAAGTATGCTAATGCCGGTAGCTCACCGAATTTCTCGAGTCAGTCAGAATATTGAAACTAAACTAAAAAGTGCACAATCTTGGATTGCCATATTGAATTTATAGGCTATCAGATAATTCAACAATTCTGAGAATGGTCTCATTGACTTCACAGGGTATAAAAACCTAGATATAGACACCAAAACTACATGTTATGGTCATATGATGACGGAGTTATGGTCAATTTACTGCTATTTTATTGGTTTGGCGGCAATCTTGGATTGCCATATTGAATTTACAGGCTATCAGATATATAATTCAATAATTCTGAGAATGGTCTCATTGACTTCACAGGGTATAAAAACCTAGATATAGACACCAAAACTACATGTTTTAGTCATATGATGACCGAGTTATGGTCAATTTACTGTTACTTTAATGGTTTGGCAGCCATCTTGAAAATAACCACTTTCCGGAAGTGGGATCGCATAACATTTTGAATATTTCAATACTGACACCCAATACTAATCAAATCAGTTGAAAAACCTTTTGTTGCAATTTTTTTGGGGTAAGGTCATATATTGCCCTAACTAAAGAAAAATAAAATTGAATTGAATCTGCAAAGTTGCAACTTAAGCTTATATCTCTGTGGCCTACTCACGCATTTGCATTGAAAAATAAAAAGATTTCATGATGATAAAGTATGTTTTCAAACGGCCAAAACCAACTAAGAAGTTTTCACTTGAGATTTGAGAAGAATAGCTTACATTGGACGATAGAAAGTTGTCCACTGCATTTTCATGAAAACCTGGACTGGATCACTTAAGTTGCCAGGATTGCCAGATATTAAAGCCTAAACATGCATATTTTAAAAAATTGGCATCTTTATACCAAACCGGTAACCCTGCCTGACCGAGGCCTCCAAAAACGCTGCTCTTCGATGAAATAAGTACAAATTAGGTAAAATTCTTAAACATAGGGAACGTTCAAATATTACGTAACGCCTTCGAGGGGGAGGGGGGGGTTTATGCAAAACGTTACGTTAGCGTCACATCGGGGGGGAGGGGGTTCAAGCAAAACGTTACGTAACGCTTTCGAGTACGGAATGGTAGTTTTTTGTGCTGAATTCGTAGTGAAAAAGCGTTACATGGGGGAGGGGGGGATTGAAAAAAGCGTTACGTTGGCGTTACATGGGGGAGGGGGGGGGGGTCAAAAATTCGGAAAAAAAGCGTTACGTAATATTTGAACGTTCCCATAATACAATTTTTACATAAAAAGTTATATTATATTTTAAAAAAAAGTAGCCCAATTGGGCGCCAGCCAAAAAAGCGCGCCCAACGCGAATTTTTGGCACCTGGAGAAATCAAAAGTAGCCATTGGAGTAGCCTGGAGAAAATCAAAAGTAGCCTGGAGAAATCAATTGGGTGTAAAAGCGCCCAATCTGGCAACTCTAATAGAAACACACTCGTATGTAGTTTGTGTCAATGTCATTGTGCCTGTGCGTGGTTCTTTGCAAATGAAACGTATATAAATAAATTAAATATACAATAATTTATATAGGCTAACTGCAGACATGGTTCCTGAGAAAGAAAGAGAATTTGAAAGAGAAACCAGAAATTGTATTTCTGGTGTGAATGGTAAAAAAAATAAACATGCGCCACTTTGTTATGCTGAAGACAGTTTTGTATGTTCGGTGTGAATCTCGCCATACAGATAGGCAGAGGTGGGCAGTAACTAGTTACTTTTTGAGTAACTGTAACGGTAACTTTGTTACTATTTTCCAAAAGTAACGAAACGCGGTAACTAGTTCCTATTTTAGCACTTTTTCAACAGTTACAAGTTACTTTTGTATTGAAATTTGTGTTTCTAATTGCCGTCCATTTCTCTCAGGGATATCTAAAGAAGGGGATACGAAGGCTTTTATTACGTCTGACAATAGAAGGGCTTTTGTTTATCGTAAATAATCTGTGTTTATAGTAAAATGACAATTGGCACCGATAGTAGTTTAATAAATCTTGTTATGATAACTTGCATTGCGCTATTAGCATCAGGCCTGGATAATCACAGCATGCTCATGGTTGCTTGTTAATTCAACTACCCATATACTTGCTTTACATCTAGCCTACCGCAAAGGCTTTGTTAAAAAAAACAGCTTACTGGTAACTTTTCAACTGTCTTTCCAAACAAGTATTCTTTAAATATGCTCTATGTAACATTTGCTAACTGTCTTCTGTAGCTCATTGTACCAGCTGCACTACAAAACTTTCTATGATTTTAAAAGGCAGTGGCTATTTGACCGGCTCCGGTCTTTGAATCTGAAACACTATTTGACCGGTCATGACGTCACTACATAAGCACTTTTTTCTTTTTCTCTTTTAAAGCAAAAGACGATAAGCGCGTTAAGTTTTAAATTCAATACGTTTTATTCAACTGAGTCCGTGGCGCATACGTAACGTCTAGGGCTGTCATTCTAGAGGGAATGAGTTCGATACTATCCGGAAGCGTTCTTTTTTTTTTTTTTTTTTAACTAAATTTTGACCCAAAGTGCATTTTTGTAGTCAATTTTTAATTTGAGTAGCCTACAGCCCATTTTTTTAAATCTTTCCAAATGTGAGTAATAAAGTTAAGTTTTTTTAATTTGTGAATAAAAGAATAACAGTTAACCTCTCAAGTACATGTAGCTCCACACAGAGTGAAATTTACATGCCTTTTGACTCCTTTTTATTTCTTTAAAAGTAATATCTAAAAAGACATTATTGACCCAAAAAGAATGTCTAAAAAGACATTATGAAAAGCAACTACGGACAAAGGCCAGTGTTTCGATCTCCCGACCTCTTCAGCGTAGCGTAGTAAAGTGAAAGTGGAAAGTTGTCTTGAAGGGTTGGTTGAGATGATGATTTGAAACTTGACTGATTGTTGTGCGACAATGAGACTGGATTTAATTTTTAACTTCGGACTTCAGCGAAACGTAATCTTACAGGATACAGCCTATTAGAAGGTGTGATTTTTTCAGAGAATTTGTGCTAAGAAATGAAAGGAATTTGTTAAAAATAAAGACTAGAAAAAACTTTTTTAATTCGTTTTGAAACTTTTTTATTCACTTGTTGATTCATTCATATCAGTTTGTTTCCTTTTATAGTTAAAAAAAAGAACGCTTCCGGATAGTATCGAACTCAATCCCTCTAGAATGGCAGCCGGAGACGTTACGCATGCGCCACGGACTCAGTTGAATAAAACGTGTTGAATTTAAAACTTAAGGCGCTTATCGTCTTTTGTTTTGAAAGAAAAAAGTGCTTATGTAGTGACGTCATGACCGGTCAAATAGTGTTTCAGATTCAAAGACCGGAGCCGGTCAAATAGCCACTGCCATTTTAAAAAGAAACACATGTTTAAAGCACTACAAACTACCGCCCTGGTAGTGTCATGAGAATAAGGCAATCGCTTCGAGCCTTCATATCCCCTTCTCTAGATATCCCTGATTTCTCTGCACATGTTTGTGTCATGCTTTATGCGTGTTTGCTGCGCGTTTCGCAAAATGCATTCTTCTCGCAGCTGTATCGGAGCAGCACTGCCGGACTGCCCATGCACGGCGCTCTTGTTGTGTGATCTTATGGAGCAGGATTGCCATATTGGCAAATTCATCCCTAAAATCCAGAAATCTGGCAATTTTTTAAGACATTTGGCTTCATATTTATGATTTGGCTCTTTTTTGGCGCTTTTTGAGAACTGATTTGGCTAAATTAATTGCTTTTGGTGATTGATCAATATGTGACTTTCTATGCAATGTTTAGCAAAAGTGTTTGGCAACACTTGATAACTCAGTTCATGCTTGTCGTATAGCTGCCAGAGGTGTACAGGAGCCGTAGTTTTGGAGTATTTAGGACCCAGAGTCTCGGTGTTCCGTTCACTGTTCGCAACCTTATTACATCATTGTTTTCTCGATTCAAAATCGGAAGTCGATGTCTAAGTAATTTCGAGTCATAGCAGGAAAAACAAATTATTTCCTTTGTTTCGAGTATTTAAAGAGAATATAGTTTCGGGAGAGAGTTTGCTTTTTTGTACCAAAGACAGGCAAAACACAACAATACCACAGGGTTGAGCATTACAACAATATATTTTACATATTTACAAGTAGTTTAACAGTTAAACGTTTTCGGCTTAACTTAAGCCCTCATCAGGAATCTGAAAATATGTATAAATTGCAATAAATTTAAACTTTTTGAAAGTAACTATAACTAACTGACTATAATGCATCAAGAAAAACGCAACGATTATAAGCAATAGTGTGGAAAACAGACAGACGGAAAACAAATTACATCAAAAAAAGGCAACTGCGTAACTAGAAAAAAATTTGCACCACAGGGTGCGTGATAGGCCTACATCTAATAAATGTTGAGAAGAATGGATGCGCCTCCCGCAAACAATTGTTTGTTTAAATTTGGATTACAGCGTTTATGTTGAAATTTATGAGTAACTGATAGTAACTAGGTCGAATAAATTTGTGGCAGAATACGGTGCGATACTGATGAGCCCAGCCTCATGGGCGAAACACGTGTCTATCGCTGTCAATTCTTGCTACAAATCGGCTGCCGAGAAACATATCGTTGATTGGAAAGTCTGAATGGCTTGCGTGGAAGCTACACCGTTATGGCTAGCGAATCGCAGCTGCTCGCTGTACTAGCGAGTGCTCAGCCTTGTGCTGATAGCCGGGAAGAACGCCCCTCTCTTCACACAAGTAACTGTAACTAGTTACATTTTTGAAATCGGTAACTGTAACGGTAACTCAGTTACTATTTTGGCCAAGTAACTGTAACTCAGTTACTTTTGAGAGTAACTTTGCCCACCTCTGCAGATAGGTTCCATTAATGTCCAACGTGGAGACAAAATAATGAAGTTTAGATTTCTTCAGCCGGATGAGAGAGTGAGAAAAACCTTTTATTTCGTCTGTTGCGAGAATAGTACGATACAATTATACTGTACACAATATGAACAAAATAGCACCATAGCAATCTAGATACCACAACAGACAGGAAGCAGCGAAAGACTAATCAGTCATCGAGTCAGCTGCTTCCCTGCAAATGTCAAGAAACGGCAAATTACGTTGAAACAAGATAGGCTGATGTTCGTTTTCAAACTTATAGACAAGTGATTTTTCTACACATTATTACGAATTCTGTTCAAAAAGAACCAGCAGATCACACGTAGGCTAATGATTGAATTTGGTCCAAAGCCCCTCTGAGCAGTTAACTTGACAAAAAAGGTGAAAAGCAAAGGGTTAACATAATTTTATAGTTTGTTGGTGTTGGTGCCCAAGTTAATAGGTTATAATTGATTTGGTCGGCTTCATAGAAAAACTAACCAAGTTCGGACAATTTCATATTTTGTTGGTGTCCAAATCAACATATTGACTTGAACAGTTTTGTAAAAGGATCAAGGAGGCAGTTTATGTAACATAGTTTGCCCAAATATTTGTACATTTTGGCCCGAATATGCGCGTTTTTTGACTACAGGGAGGGTGGCTGCCTCCCTGTTGTATGAAGCAAGAGTCCGCCTATTTTTAACGACTTCGAACACGCCAACATACCTGCCGCGACAACTCTGTTTTTATTATTTGTGGTATCTTCAATACTTTTTGCCAATGCCTGCTCAACTAGACTGCTATCACAGCGATTTGAGTGCTTTCACACAGGAAAATTTGGCCGATTTATGAAATATAGAATAAAAAATAACTCAAAACCCTTGCAGGATCGAGTCAAACCGTGTTCAGATTCTGACTCAACGCCTAAGAATTTTCTTTGAAGCAGTGATATTTGAACAGGCCCAAATCATAGAAAATTAAGGATTGAGGAAATCTTTATCAAAAGCTTGAGAGATTAATCCTTGCAATATCGCACACTGTCGAAGCTTTGAAACACTGACGCAGGCCCGGTCAACCAGTTAAAAACGCGAGTGGGAATTCTGATGTTCGGTAGCGACCATTGCAAAGACAACCCTTTAGTCAAAAGAACTTCAGTTGGAAACGCCGAAGTAGAGCAACGCTCCAAAAGCGAACACTTACTGTTCCGCGTTCAGCCAGTTTATCATGAAAATCAACCTTATCAGTCACGCTGCGGCCTTAGTCGCCAGCCACCTGCAAATACAAACTATCACTACAGATATATTTGGCATAAACTGTATTTGTGGGATAAGCTTTCACGTCATTTGTGATGACGTCACAGAGTGCGTCACAGAACGACCTATTGAATGGATTTGCCTGGTTGACCAAACATCCATTCTGCACGATATAATGAGATAATAGCACCAGATAACGTCATAAAACACAACACTGACAAAAGTCTCGCACGTCACAATGACGGAAGTTCCATGGCTGGGTATTCCCCGGAATACGAGACGACCACAAAATCTTCCAAACGTAATGAACTATGAGCAGCCACGATAGCATGGGACACATCGAGCATCATCATCATCATCAATGGTGAACAACAATCATTGATCGCGAAAACATATTTCAAACGAAAATAAAAGTCCACGATGGATTTTGAAAAAGCAACAGCGCCCATAGCAAGCCTAATAGAATCAATTATTAATTTCGGAGCAAAACCTTCCAGTCTCGGCAAGCGGTCCATGTATTTCAATAAATTTACTTGAAAAACCGAGACCTACAGAGTTAAGCTATTCGCAGACATTTTGTAAAATGTAATAATTTAAAACTATTTATAAACTAGCAAAATTTCATTGAAATGCGGTGGGTCGGGTAATGCCTGGCCGACCTGCATTTAAAGAAAAAAGAAATAAAAATATAAAATCAACAAAACAGTATACGTCTACTGTGACGTCAAAACCAACATAAAATAAATATGAACAAAATAGTTTACGAAATTCCTCAAACCTCGATTATGACGTGGAATAAACATAAGAATAGTAGGTTGAAAAGTTGAACTAATGTTTCATCAACCACTAACGGTGGGGTAGCCATGGGTTCCCAACAACAGAAATATATGAAATATTGATATGCAACATCGTCTCCCAGCTAGCAAAATACGTCCTTTTTACATTAATTCAACATCAGAACACGTTGTAACCTACCAAGGTAAAAAGGACGGGTTTTGCTAGCCAGACTATGTACACAATGAGGTAGGCGTCGGCGCATCCGAACATCGCTGTAACGTTGAAGCGACGTTAAAACTGACATAGCAGAAGAGTGACTAAGGCAACATGAAAATTTTGAAAGGAACATGGAGGAAAATTATCGCAACTTCACTGGCGGTTGAATATCGAGCTTGGTGACGTCAGTTTATTCACGAAATGAAGTTCTTTATGTCAAAAGCATCTCACATGGAGGAACCCGAGAGCGGGGATTCTACCGGGGTGAAAGACACCACGTATAGCGAGCGTAATGGATAACGTCAAACTGGCTGGTGAAAAAATGTAGCTGGAGCTCTGATGTTTCGTTACATCGCGACCTTTGACCTTTTGTCACTGGCATTTTCCCGTGTCTGTTACCATGGTACGACAATTGAAGAAAGCTACACCTTTGTGGCAAGAACCAATCCGCTTTTTGTGCCGCCACCGATCAGAAACAAACCTGGGGCTTCCACGTTACGATCGTCGTCACTCGGTAAAGAATCCGCAAGTGTTTTCGACAGCGCAAGTGAGCTTGTCCAAAAGCTTTTCGTAAGTTTCGTATGACGGGAGGTCAATGCGGTTGAAGCTAAACATGAAAGTTTGATAAAAATTGTAGCAATCACGTCATACGCAAAACGTAGCAAAAATGGTTCGCCAATGAAGAAACAAGATTTTATTGAAGAGAAAGTTCATCACACACTTCTTTAAGTCAACAGTTTGTGAACTGACAACATTAACGTAATCACTAAAGCATCATCACGTAGTTTGGTGGCTTTTTGTGGTCAGAAGAAAAATAAAGGTTGAATTAACAATACATGCAGACTCACCAAGTGTGGGCTTTTGGCAGGCAGTCCGTTTTGCTGTCGATGCATTGGATGGTAAACAGGCGTGGACCTTGAGTACCTGTGGACCCTTGCAACGCTTTGAAACCTTGCAGGGGTACTCGTGACGAGCCGGTGACAAATTGAAGCACCCTGCATATAATGAACGTCATTATGACGTGAAAATAGAGTCTGAAGTTCAATCAACTGCCGAGTTAAAACGATGAAGCATTTAAAGACAGCGGCACTGTGGACTGTGTAGTGTGTATTGTCAAATCAAAACGCATCTGAGCGCAGACTGTCACTTCGAGGTGTAAAGTTTTGGAGCAGCGCGTTACATCAAAATGACGTCGTGCAATCGTAAAAGAACGTCATTTACCTCGCCCGCTTCTCTTCATCGAAGCTTTCGACGGCCTTCCAAAACCAAACAACGACGTTGCTATCCTGGCTGCAATGCTTGAGTCGAGTGTGTCTCTTCCAGTCGTCCATATCGATCTTGCCTAAACCTCCGATGATTAGCTCCAGCTCTCTCTCATCAAACGGGCGGAGAAGATGCTGAGGAACGAGCTCATTGAATCCCTGAATAGAAAACAATGGAGATTGTATTAGAGATCTACGCTTTGTTCTTCCAGACTTGTGGAAGTGGAAGACAAACGGTTTGACTTCTCTGTGACACATGATCATAAAGCACGTATTACATATCATTGTGATCAAACTAATATCAATACCAACTACTGCACATGAGCAGATAACTGTAATGTTATTGCGCCACACAGAGCAACTGTTTCAACATCGCTGACGCAATAGATTCCCGGATGGTGGGACGGTTACCTTGGACAGGGAGAGGAACTGTGCCTCGATTCCACGGAGGAACCTCCAGTTGACGTAGAGCTTGACGTACTCCCGTTTATTTTCCTCCGTGACTGGGATGTCAGACCCGTTCGGTTTCAGCTCATGAGATCGCCTCTTTCCAAAGGAGTCCGATTCCACGCAGAAGGTGTGATCCAGGACTCCGTGGATGTCGTTCTCAAGGATCCAACGCATGGATTTATACAGTTCTGGATCAACCTGTGAAGAGTCAAAGGTGACATGATGTGGCACGTCATTGCAAATTGTCATGTCGCGCTAAACTTGCGTCGTCAACACACGTCATCATTGTCCAGTTAAAGCTGCATGCTTTGAACTAACTACAAAGCTCAAGGTTCACAACTTTCGGCAATGAACCATCGTTGCATCAAGACATAAGCCCTTGCAATTTATAAATCGCTTAAACTTTACACCTTTAGTGCTGCTGTAATCAATCAACTTGTCGCAATCAAGTTTGCACTTGCTGTGAAATATAAACACACTTGTGCGACATGATTCCCAGTTTGCAAGAGCTGCCTTTTTGGAACGTCTCCATGTCTGCTGACGATAAGACGATGCAAAAATAGCAACTTTTAGTAGCTGGGTTACACCATTTTCCGCAGTGCAAAATGTCTTCGAATTTTCACCTCTTCCATGTCTTCCAAGGATATTGGCTTCCCCAACAGTTGCTTGTAGAAAAGCATTGTGAAGCCACCGTCGATGTAGTGGCCGTGGTAGACCGCCAATCCCAGTATCCTCCCAACGAAATGGAAGTAGGATAGGTGGTCGGGATTCACGTCGGAGTCGGGATTTATTTGAAGGGTGTAGATGTCCTCGCGGGAGTACTGCAATATGACGTCACGTGTGATTCACATTTGTTATAACCACGGAAGCCAAGCACATCAATACAAATATTACAAGTTTAATGCTTAAACACTTTACCGTCGAATAAGCGTGCGTCTTCTCTTCGCTTCAAGATTCCGCATATCTAGGCCGGGTAACTTTGCTAACTATAACTACTGTACATAAGAATATTAGATTATACAACGCCGAATTTGATTTTAATCCAACCTTCATAAAATATTGAAATATTTTGTGGTCATTGAGAGATGACAAACAATAAAAAGGAAGTCATCAACTTTCGATGAATCGGTTACCTGGAAGAGACCATAGTAAGGATTTAGCATTTCATGCGACAACACATAGAGCCACTCCCTGGCCAATCCACCATAATCCAGCCCATCCTCACCACTGAACTTGACCATCAGCCGCTTACGTAAATCTTTGGGCTTCATTTTCATGATAAGGCTGTGACGTAATAACGAACTGTTGTTAGCAAATTTGAGGCACAAGAGCAGCTGATGGAGGGTTGTGAAGATTATGCACAATTTACATAAGAAGATGAGACCAGAAAATAAAAAATAATAGTTTACAAGAAATAACGTGTGGTACTGGTAAGCTTGAAGCCTTGAACATGAATGCGTGTTTTCAGTGATTTTTTAAAACGAAGTCTCTTTGCAGTTGAAGCGATGCAGCTTGCTACAAGAAGGTGCGGTACGTTCGATTAACCAATGTGAGCACGCTGGCCATGACCAACCTGTACGACTGCTCGAATGTTTCAGATCGTTTGATTTCTATTCTGCAGTGACCGGTCTGTGGCTGTTGCGACTGAAGTTCCTTCCGCAGTATCTTGAGCTTGTGAGCTAAATCGCGTTTGTAGCGGGGAAGGTGAGGTTCGGGGTTCGACTCGACAGGGCCTCGATTGCCTGGAGACATGCAACAAAACATACATGACGAAATCAAAACACAAGCCAAAGTGGCGGCAACTGCTGCGGTCGAGCTTGCAGTCACATCGAGTTTCTTAACAAAAAACATTGGTGATTTAAATTAGTTGCAACACAAATATGGTGAAATACTCGCATTTGAAACGTGTGACGTTAGTGTTGAGCAGCAGTTAAAGAAACAAATGTAAATAACAAAAACAAATAACACGATGATTGGTTAAGACAAAGCCACTCACCGTCATGAGATGGAGCACTCCCTCTTTCCCCAGTCTGCATTTGCCCGATGTAGCGGCCGATTCGGGGGTCAGTAAACTGGGTCGTTCGACTCGAATGATCAACGTAATAAAGGCGACCTGTGGCTGTTGATCGGAGCTCCCAGCCAGAAGGTAAAGGCCCCAGGTCTTCGGGGTTTATGTGGGTGAGGTTTCTGGGTATTCTTGGGTCATGCCATGATGATACTCCAGTTTGGGTGTGCAGAAAATAAACTTGCCCTTGTTGAGTTGTCCTTTGCTCGTACCCCTCGGGCAAGGGGGTAGCGGGGCCGTGTAGTTCGTTTCGCGTCATAAAGTGTTTATGACGTCGCGACATCGTCACGTCCGAAGTGGATTTCTGACCTGAAGCGGACGCGATCGGGTGGGCGGGGCCAACACTGGTACTGCTGGTTCGATTCCGGTGCTGGGAAGACGACCGAGGGTCGACGATGTCACTGAGCGGGCGTCGGGGGCGCTGTGGGAGTGAAGATTGTGTTGGTCGTTCCAACTGCGTCGTCCTAGCAAAAATAAAATATTGTGTTGGAAGATATTTGGCAGTAACGACACATGGTGCCACAGCGCCAGACATTCTATCATGCCTGATCAAAGTCTAACTCAAAAAAGTTTTAAGTTTAACGTAAAATCAAACCAACTGTTCATTTCTTCCGGTCAAAATAGGCCACAACAATGTTGTACAACACTGAGATTTATAAACCCAAAGCCGATGTACCCACAGGACACAGGTGTATATTATAACGCAGCAGTGATGTAACGTGGTCATCTAATCTAGTGGTTCCCAATTTATGGGTCACGATCATGGTCACGACCCAAAGTTAGGTTGCCAGAAAAAATTTTTGGGTCGTTCTTATTTTGCAAGTACACTACCCCGTTATCAAGACGTAATGTTGCCATCATATTTTTTTTCTGGATGCTTTCCATCCAAGTAATATATCAGGTTGTGCTTGGGTTACAAAATTTTCTAAACTTCATTTTTTTTTAAAATTGAGTCGCTTCGAATAAAGGTTGGGAACCACTGATCCAATCGACGTGTTTCTGTTGTTTGGTTTTTATTCGGCATTCATGCTGATGGTACAGCACACATTATAGTTGGTATGGCACTTATAGTCCAATTAGTAGAGAAAAAACGAGTTAGATGTGAAACATAATCCACACCTTGTGTAGTGATTGATGTACTGCATTCTCCCGTTCGACATCCGAGACTCCCAGCCTTCAGGAAGATCGTTTTCATTAGGAGGAGGGATCATGGATCTCCCATCCACAACCTGGTTGCTAGGGGGACGATACGACCGGGGCTCGATGACCAGGTCGGGCGATGGCCTCTCTTCGATGTCTCTGCTTTCAATGCTCACCACTATTTGTCCTAAAAGAAAGTGAAAGAAATATTGATTTTGAGATAAGTGGATATGAGAAAAACCTACCAAACTTGAGCCACAAACTCTTCAGTGTTCAAACTTACAACTTTTATTTTCTATAATTTCTTTAAAAGATTTAGAGTCAGAAACCACAGCCACTAGCATTGGTTGAAGGAATGAAGTATTTACTCATAAGCTCAAGTTATATCATAATATAAAATTCCATTGCTTCATTAGCATTTGCTCCGTCACAACAGTGTGCTTCGTTATAGCGACGACAACACAAAACTAATTTTGATGGTATGTCGCAAACAAAAATTATGCCATTGCAAAACATCTTCTTCTTCTTGCGTTTGGGGTTTGCAAAACATTAATCAAGAAAACAGTGACAACCTCAACGGGTTGTTGGCGTTCTAAACAACCATCGTAGCTTCATTAAATTGTTCATGAAAACAAAAAGCTTAATCGAAGTTTTTCTAAATCAAGCACCGCTCACCCTTTACTGGCTCGTTATCTCCTTTAGAACTTTTGCAGAGATCCAGCCTCTGGTATCCCGTGTCCTTCAGCCTGTTGATGGCATTTGACATGATTCGGACACACCCTAGGAATCCCGCTCCCTGCCTCTTATGGACTTTTCGCTGGTTCCAGATGGAGATCGTGATGCTGTCAGACTTACCGACGTATCTGGAATGCGATGATAAGTCATTCTTTGCTATGTAAATCTTGTTGATGATCACTAAGGAAAAATAAACTTAATACACAGAATGAGCTTAAAAGCTGTTGTATTAGCACCACTGCAACCCAGAAAGTGTAAAACAAACCGAAATCTTGATATGTGGCTACTAAATGGTATGCTTATCGTCATCATCATCCGGCTGGAAAATCTATGCCATCGTAGAAACGCAATTGGTATTAAAATATTTCCACCGCTTTGAAACCCCTCTGCGTCACACCGTTGGTTGGGTCAGGACTCGATGAAGCATTGAAACATCATTGACGTTTCAAACAACCCCAGAAAAGGCGCAATATCTTTACAAAAACCTTCACACTTTAAAAAAACTACAATATGGCCAACTCACAAATCATAATGTTGGTTCCACTTGGGATCCAGTGTCGCTTTGCAGGTACCAGTAGCATGACACTGCCCGGAACCGTCCACCAATATCTTCGCGAAAGGATCTGGAAGCCCTAGTAACGAATAACGAAGATGAGGTTATTTCCATAAAATGACACCCGTAGTTAAAGCAATCCAATATATACGAACGAACAAAATTACAAACTTCAAGTTCAAAAAAAAGTTTAAGCGAGCGTCATCGGTGCCATACCAACGCTTTGAACATGTACAGCAGCGGCGCAGCACACAAGCTTAAATCCCATCAAAGTATAACACAAATAACAAATATAGTCAAAAATAATGGAGTGTTACTTACTGAAGAAATCTCGTTTGCAGATATTCTTGGCGCAGAGAACTGTAAAGAAAATATTTTGATTATATTGGATGCACCAGTAAGACACACAGAATATGGTCAATGTTTGCACGTCAACTGGTCTGCTGGTTATTCCAGGGGGTGTCGAAAACCACACAGCAAGAAGCAATGTTTTTGTATTACATACACAACCGAATATCAGCGGGATATTACACTAGATGTTAGAACCACTGGGCAGATTCCTTTTAAATATAAATGATATCTTCATTTGAAATTTTACTTTATTCGTCTGCGTTTAAAGCCATCAGAAACAGCAATATCCAAAAGGTAGACTAAGTAGTTCACATGGCATCGCATGGTAAGATTCTCGATTTTACACATCAAGGCGTTTTTCACGTGACGTCGTGTCTGTGACACTACAACTCACAGACGGCGCCATTAGGTCATCGTCGGTTGATAGCACCAGAGAGACCTGGCCGACGGCTGTTGTCAACAAATTCTTCACGTGTTTAAAATCAGATCTGCTATTTTAAATTAAACTGCATTCCCAAAGCTATCCAAACCGAACGACTAGTATTCAAGAGGGTGTCTCTGAGAAGTTGCCATTAGGGATAAAGATTGTCGCCAAGTTTCAGCCTGACCATTGCGTAAGTGCCAGCGTGGCAACACGTCAAATGGCAAAGAAGAAGAAGAACAGTTAAAATACTGAACTGGGTAGAAGTTTGGAGGTATTGGGGAGAAGAGGTTTTTGCTTTCGATTAAATTAAGACGCCTCCAACCTCGACTGACTACATTTCCTCTCACGAAAGAGTCGTGCTGCTTGAGAATAGTCGTGAGGTTAGTCGTTGCCACTATGTGTCAAGTAAGCTCAGATTTTGAACAAGACGTTCAATCAAGTCAATGTCATGATAACGTTTCTTCCACTCAAATGGAGATTCAGTCGCGGTATCGGATGTCGAAAGGACATCTCAGCTCCAACCACAACGAAACCAAAGAGACTAACCAAGGAAACCAACAAAATGACCAACCGTCACCAGGCCGAGGTGGGCTCCACGTTTGTGACGTCACTTCAAGCTCGACAAACGAAGGGTTTCAGTGATCAAGAAGTTGCTGTGATCATTAACTTCTACACTACACATTTTAGTACTCCCTTCCAATCTTGAGCCCAAGCCACTGGATCTATTCTGACAAATATCGCGACTCATGAACTTGAAGGGACCATCAATGAAACATTGCCAGAGTGGAAGAAGAAATCTCGTTTCAATATCAGCAGGAAACCAAACAACGACAACGAAAGTGAATTACTGTAACGTCAGAACGATGCCATTCAACGTTTTGTCACCAACAACAAAAAAGTGCAAACATTCCGCAGCTGGACTGGCATTCCTCAAGCTTACGCAGGCAGCCTTTACGTCGATTTAACGTCGTATGAAGTCAAACAAAGATAAAATGCCTGAGCCACGTTGTAATGCGGAAACCAGTTTGCGCTCAAGTACAAGTTAACATGGCTCTGCTTGTTAACATTAATATCATGTGTGCCAACGTTAAATCAACACAAGGATACGAGACTTGATTATGGCAGGCCAGTTA
This sequence comes from Aplidium turbinatum, assembly GCF_918807975.1. Lineage (NCBI taxonomy): Eukaryota > Metazoa > Chordata > Ascidiacea > Aplousobranchia > Polyclinidae > Aplidium > Aplidium turbinatum. The sequence goes on along the minus strand of NC_137477.1, from coordinate 16,319,858 downwards.
TGCGGATGCAACTAGATTTCTGTGTCAACTTTTTCGGGGTAATCGGGTATTCAAAACAAAAACAGTTTGAAATATTTAGTTACTTTGCGCCTTGGTTCCGTTTCACAAGAAAATCAATTTTGTTTTGTTGTGATTTCCTAACGATTTGCTGATTACTCTATTTGCATAAAGAGTGTCGGTAAGAAAGTATTTCAAAATATTTCAATTTTTGACAGCCTTGGTCTTGACTACTTGGAACCGAACCATCTGGCAGAGCGTTAGAAAACGACGTAAATTACTTCGAGTTGAGCTGGAATTCAACTCAGGTCAGCCTGATCTAGAGACCAAAATTGACTTTAAAATTTAAAAAAATTGACTTTATTGACATAACGAAAATTTGATTAAATGATTGTTTCTTGTATTTTATATTTAAAATAAAGCTGCTTGAACGAAAAAACGCAAAATCATCAAAAAACATTGAAATCCTCAACAGAATATATTGGACACGGCTGAAGGCCATATAAGAAATCAACGAATTCCACATTGTAAAGTCCACCGTGAACATCACATTCACCAAGAACAAGAGTTGAAATGTGACGTAATGTTTAGTTCAGTAGGCCAAGCCTTAAGAACGGTTGTAACAATTTCTCCCTAGAGCAGTGTAATGTTCATAATCATGAAAGAAATCAAGGGCTATAGTAGAAAGGGCGCCACTCCTCAATCGACGGCACGCCTTTCGGTGTCTTGCCAAAGACACGGCCACATGCTCTTGAGCGGTGTCAAATCTGTGCTCAATCAACTTTCTGGTCTTTTATGTCCATTATTCTGGAAATATCGTCATTGTTTTGCAGCATGGGCTCTATCCAAGGGGGGTGAGGGGGGTGATCACCTCCCCACTCATTGAAGTGGTAGGTGAGCAATGCAAAATAACCCCCCCCCCCCCCCCCACTCATTTGGCTTTGAAAAGGTTTTGTGATATCTTATTGATCGAATTTTGAAAAAAAAAAATTTCGGTTGTTAACTGGTATCACTTCTTTGGTTTGGTAACCCTGAACTACGAGACAGGCGTTTACGATGTGGAGTTTTAACTTAGTTAAACGCTTACCCAAAAATGCCATTTCCGAAACATACTTTGTGAAACTATTTGGAAGCCCTGTGCACATTGATGATCAATAAAGCTGATGCTGCAATGGGGGGTCTGGGGGGCGCAGCCCCCCAGAAATTGAAATGACTATGATGATTTTAACCCACTGTCGAAAAATCACCCCCCCGAATTCTAAAAGTGGATAGAGCCCCTGTTTTGCAGTGTGAAGCTAAACGAAGTGCACCAGCACAGATTGAGAATGATGAACAAAAAGTTGTAAAACCAATAACGTATCAGTTTTTCTCCCTCAGCATTAAAAAAAAAACATTTGGACTGAACGTGTCAATTACATGGAATTGACTTTATTGATCGAAAATTAACCAACGACAAAAAATTGACTTTTTATTGACCTATCAAATTATGATTTTGAAACCTACTCCTTGTGTCCAGAACTCTCTTAAAATCACACCGCAATAAGTTACTAAAATACCTTGACTTTTTTTACTTCACTTGCCCTAACAATCACTAAGTGATCATCACTTAAAACCAATATACCAATATTTTTTTTTGTATTTTCACCAACAAGATTTTGTAAATCCTTCATTGCATTACAAACGACCAAAAAACAACCAGATTTTATTGTGTAAACACTCAAAAGGAGCTGTGCTGATCAATCATTGAAAGATATAACACCGCTTCATTTTCAACTTTCAACATCGTTTGGTGCCTTTGACTGCATACAGTCAGCACCAGCTCTCCATCAAGCAAACATGAAATAGCTATCAGGATCTATACAATGGCGCCGATTCCCTGCATGTTACGTCATAATAACGACAACAATAAATGAACAAAGGTCGTGTGCAAGGTTATCGTGTCGCCTGCACAGAACAAGGACGATAAGGATTACGCAGTTATACAGTATTTAATAAGGCACTGGTTGGCATGGTTGCGATCAAAGAGTATTGTTCGTGGCAGATGTTGCCAGGGTTAGGTTTAAGAAATGTGCTCTTTGCCCAGGGCTTCATATTTTCCCAAATACACTAACAAGTTTTTGGCTTTAAAGTTTTCTCAACTTAGCCACGGT